>NC_051395.1:33327159-33342360 GCF_015228065.2 Penaeus monodon | reverse complement strand
TTTTTTTTTGTTTTTTTTTATATTTTAAAATTTATATAATTATTTAAATAAAGCATCTGTCTGATCATATTTGAATTATGAGTTTCCAGCATTTGTCCCCTAATTAAATGTGGTAAAACTACCATTGTAAGGATTTCCATTAACTGTATTATAATTTTTAATATCGTGTTGTTAGCAATGACACAAAAGTCAAACAAGCACTTTTTTGCAAGTTCATTTTGCTAAATAGAAAAAGGAAGTGCATTATGAAAGATCATTAAGGAGGTTAAGCCAGACTTCTCCCATTCCTGAACTTGTCTTCCGGTCTGAGAGTGAGGTTTTTTAAGCCGGGCCTCACCCTAGGGTCTTCCTGCAGGTGGGTGGTGTATGTTTGAGGTTTGTAATCTCATATTTAAACATTAAAAGAAAATCATGAAAATCATTAAACAAAAAAAGTGCAAATGATGCAATTTCATCTTATTGTAACCAATGTAAAAAAAAAAAAAGATACTTGAATATTTTTTGGACCTTGCTCAGAGGTATAGATAATCATTAAGAAAGGATTTTAAGGCATATTTCAAAGGTTTGGAAAGGAATCTTGTTCTTATGTTAATGATAGGTGAATGTGTGGTTGAATAATGAGGTCATTATTATCATTACTCATATTATCAGGATAGTTATTATTATTGTTATTATCAAACATTAATATTATGATTATTATTATTTTATTTTTGTATGAAAATCAACCTGAAAGAAGCCACCGGACCCAATGTCTTGCCTTAATGGACAACTGGAGTCCAGGTACCTGTGTGTGCTGATGATTAAAAAAATGCTGCCCTGGTGTCTGAATATCTTTCTTGTGTGTTTTTTTTTCACTGGCCTTTCTCGCTGTCCAGATCATTTCCATCAAACCCCTTGTTGTCATTCTCTTATTGACTTATTTCCATTCTTAGACTACAAGCTTTAAATTGTACTATTTTACTTGCAGTGTTACAGAATAATAAAATATTTTGAAAGTATGTTGGTATTTTATTGAGGGGGCCTCCATATTATGTACTGCATTTATTATTTAGTCAATAAAAATAAAAGGGAATCAAATTGTCCTTTGGTCATAAATGCTGTATTTTTTATTATTTTTAAGATCGTTTCAAATGGAAGGAAATTGAGGAAAATGCCCTTAGTTGGCCTGGGAGAACTTCTTTAATTTTACGTTTTACATTTTTGCAGTATCATATATGAACACTGAAACAAGTTGAAAAGTGAAAAGTGAGTTTTGGATTAGAAGTCGAGTACGTAAACATCAATTTTTACTTTACTTCAATTTTGATTATTGCTATGGCATTAACAATACAACAATTGAACTTGGAATTATGTTGTTGGTCAATGGATGACAGAGACAACTGTTACACCAAGCAAGAAAACGCCATAGTTCCCGGAGTACAGAATTTATTCAGAAAAGGTCAATGCCATTAAGACATAAATGTTAGTGTTTGTGAATCACGTATGATACCTATCATGTATTCTGTGGCAGAAAAGCCATCTATTGGGACAATCTGCACGTAGCTTTCTCGAATATAATTGCCTTTACAGGTGTTTGCTGTTTATGCCCAGCCGTGTTGGCAAACAACATACTCGTGTCCAAGGTATATAAAAGTAAGGTCTTGTCACTACAGTGCAGTACTGCGTCGTACGTTGCCCAGATGCTGGGGGTTCACCACTACCCAGACGGTCATATCTAAACTATACTTGTATTCATAGAAATGTAGATAAGGACGTGAATGAAATCAATCTCCTTTGCATTATTTTTTGAAAATGTAGCGCAGTAACAGAAAGGTGCGATTCCGATCACATTGTTAGGTAGAGATTGTGTGTAGTAAGGAAGGTGCATAAACGTCTGTAGTATCACATTTCACAAGTGTACAATTTTCTTTGTCTTGGTAACTTACAATCTAATATGAGTGGGCCGATCTTTTGCTTGGCAGCCAGCCACCGCAAATATTTACCCCTAAAGAGTTATTTGCGCCTTTTCAGTGCTACGCTTGTTATCTCAACCTACTTTCCTGCGAAATGTCTACTCTGCCGTAATACACTGACCGACCGCCTGGGCAGTAATGAAACCCTCGGCATCTGCGAAAAGTACTAACAACGCAATCTTGCGAGAACGTGCACACCCAAATCAACGAGGCGTACTTGCATAGACCTTCGTGAGATCAATGTTTGCCTCGGTCGTGTAAACGTCTCGTCGGAAATGGGGTAACTGTGCACACTTAACGTACATATAGCTCTTAAACTGTCGATATCTGCGGTGGCTGGCTGCCAAGCAAAAGATCGGCCCATTCCCAATAGTGTAGGTTATCAAAAGACACAGCATTGTCAAAATTGAAATAAATGTGAAAACTACAGCGGTATATCATTTTCCTTAGTATTGAATGTCGTTTTAACAGGATTTGGTATAAAAACACATTCCTGTTACTGCACTACATCTCAAATAGATCATGCAAATTTGAATAATTTCACGTCCTCATCTACCAGCATATATTAATATGGCTTGGTGACTGTTATTCATCTTACAGTTTGATTGTGGAATAATAGTCATCATTCAGGAACTAACGCCGACGGGGGCGCACAGCCTGCGTTTCCACCTACAAGGGTCTCTAATGGCAAGTCGCCGGGCAGGGCCTCGGTCCATCTCTAGCTCCTCAGCAGGTCTGATCAGTAAGCTCAAATAATGACTTCTAAGGTCATATCATAGGCCTCCATCTGGGGTTGAAACAGAGACAACCCTGGTGGGCAGGATCGTCCTGTGGGAAGCGACAGGAGTTGGTGGTCTTAGATTGTGCAAGTAAAGGGTCCTGTACCAGTCTTACGTGTAACCATTGGTTAGACACGTGGTCATGCCAAATGTACCCCTGGGCCTGTTACAAAAGACATAGGGTAGAGTCCAGGTTTTCACTACCATAGAGTAAACTAGCAGTATCAGGGCTTGAAGATGCATAACTTGGTCCTTCTGCACAGGTACCAGCATCTCCAAATACTCTTGGTGAGAGAGTTCATGACACTGCTGTCAGGCCAGTCTGTTTACTGACTTCCTGGTCTGACACCCCAGAGTCAAGAACTACATGAACTACACTACCAAGGCATGTAAAGCTCTCAAGCATGTGCCGACTGAACAGGTTCTAGCAGGCCCCCAAAGCCCTGGATCTTGATCTTGGTCCAGAAGACCTCTAGACCCAGGGGCTTCTCTTCATTGCTAAACGCATCTAGAGCTGCCACTCGGGTTTCCAGAGACAGATAGAATAGTAACGTCGTCAGCAAAGTCAACGTCTGTAACCTTAAGATTGTCCAGTGTTGCGCCACTGATGTTGGACAGTAGTTCTGCCCAGTATCCAGTCCATACAAGTGTCGAAAAGTGGTGCAAGAACACAGCCTTGTCTCACTCCTGAACTAACAGGGAAGAAGCTTGATAAGTCGGGGGGAATGCCAGACTGCCAGATGGGGACAGCATGCAAACTACTAGCCTTTAACAGATGGATGGGTCCGGAACAGGGATTTCAACACCACCCACATCCAGCTTAACTACTGGTGGGTCAACTTGGTGCAAATTATTAAAACATTCTCATACCCCAGTGTGATCCGAGATGATCTGGCCCATTACTTGAGTAGATTGCAGTTATCTGTGAGGAGGCTTGGAGTTCAGCTTTCTCAGAGCTTATTGGAAGGATGGAGGTCATCTAGTGAGAAATGGCCTTCGATCTCCAAGATTCCTTATTTCCTGTTGCTTGTCCCTTCTCAACAGTGATCAAGGCCTGTGTGCCAGGGAACAATGCAAGTCACGATCCCGTCAGTTGAACCCTGCGACAAGCATCTGTGGCTTCCAGTGTCTCCTGTGAGATAAAATTCTGTCATGCTCTTGAGCAGTTGGATTCCTGAACTGCATCAGTGTTCCACGCTTGAAGGTATTCGACAGTAGCACAGGGTCGGTGAAGTTGTCAATTGATGCAAAATTATCAGAGATAGCCTCAGCAAAACCCTGAGCATTCTCCCCTCTTTAACCTGTCTATATTGATATACCCTAGGGTGATCACTGGACCGATGGGGAGGATCCTCCAGTGAATGTTAACTAGAATTGGTCAGTCTTCTTGGCCACATTACTCGCAATACTGTACTATCTCCAACAATGTGGGTCTAATTACCAAGATCCAAAATTCCTTAATTTCTGGGACATCTCACGCCCAGCTTGATCACAGTCAGAAACCGCATTGAAGTCGCCCAAACAATGCAAATATCTTGCTGAGGACAGCTATCTGTTACAGATGTGGGTTTGGCATAAAACATCTCCTTCACATTGAGTTTACAAACCTCAGTAGGAGTATACACTGCAATAAGAGATGTGAAGCCAAACACATGTTTCAGTCTCAGTGATATTATATCGACTGAGTAAACCCTACTACTGAGAGGTGAAGTCTGCTAGAGATGGCTATGGCTACTCCCTAGAGATGGTGACCAACGTTGCAGCCAGACCAGTAATGAATGATGGGTGAGTAGCCATAACACTCAGTTTGCTTCAATTGAAAGCAGTGGCAACCGATTATCCTGCTGCAAAGAGCAGAAGTTCCAAGCTCCCACCCATGGGCAGACTGACGTTGCCCCACATAAAGAGAAATGGCTAGCTGAGGGGGCCATAATCTGCTTGTGGGTTCCTGTGACCTCCCTGTCCAAATACCAGTGGCCGCCAACCCAGTGGGACCCACACCTATCTCACTTGCTGTGTGGGAGGGATGTTCGCCCTCTCCCAGCACCATGATCTATGTGCATCACAGCCAGTTACTTTCTCAGGGGACAAGTGGGCAGGAGTTAGTACGAAGCCTTGTCATGTCAACATGCTGATGTACCTCTAGGGCCTCCTGCTGCTCCAAAAGCTTACACAATACCTAGTTTCCATAAATGGCCATGAGGAGGCATCCAGAAATCTTAATGATGGAGATACTATGAGCTGGTAGGAGAGGCTCAGCACAGCTGCCCCCCTTTTCACACTAGGCTAGTCAGTGGTGGCAACTGCAAGCGAGAAGGCATGGAAAGCACATAACACTATGTAGGCTACTACACCATCTCTTCATATCACTCTGGGCCTGGAGCACCCACTATAGATGATAATAATGATAATATCAGTAATGATATTAAGAGAAAAAATGAGAAATAATAAATGAAGATAACTGTAAAATGATGTAAATGCATACAGTTCAAGGTGTATAATATAAAATATCAACAGACGAGGAGTGTATGGAGAAAAAATCCCAAATCTTTATAATAATTTATGCTCATTAACGTTTTCTGTCGTCACAGCCAATTCTCACTGGTATTCCAATGCAGTACCTGGTCCTGCCCATAGTTGAGCATTATCATCATACATCAACCACCTGTTAGTAGTACTGGCTACCACTGTCAGTCACGTCTGGCCTCTCACAGACTCCACCCGCATTAACCCCATTTGAATAATTAGGTGTGGAATAGATGAAGGGGCGCCACTGTATAACCCCAGCCGAAGGCTTATTTGAGGTGGAAGGGCCGAAGGACACTAATAGAAGGACTGTAGGTCCTGAACTGATAGGGCAAGGTATGAACCACAGCCGCGGCCTCGTATCTTCGATGTTCAAGCAAAGGCCAATTTTATATCATTATACATAATATGGCAAGACAGCATGCACTGTCTTTAGGTTTGGCCTACAAACTCTCATCTTACTATAATGTGGTGGAGGATTGTTGCCCTTTGTATGAGAGCCAGCAGGCACGGAGGTTGGGATCCTTGACGTTTATTACCCAAATTATGCACCGCTAAAATTGGTGATAGGAGGGTTTCGAGACTAAGGGGATCTCGCAAACAGTGATTTTGAAAATTTGGGGGTCGTGAAAAACATTTTTTTGTAAATGCCGAGTATTAAACAATGCCCCTTATATTACTATGTAAGTGCGAGATGATTGTATACCGAAAACGAAACCCCAAATTATATATGGTAAATTAACATTAATGGAAATTTTTGAAAAAAGCTTTGCAAAATGACATCCAGCATATGCAGATCCATTTGTATTTTTTGAGAGAAAGGGAAATATTAGATTTTGGAAAATGAAAGCAGCCCCTAAATAATACTAAAACCCCCGTCAGAAAAAGCAAAAAAAAAATGGAACGAGCACAATTATTTTAAATTTTCCTTTTGCTTCTTCGGTGAAATGAGGTAAGACTGAAACTTTATAATTTTTTAATGCTTCATACATTTTTATTCAAACGGTACTCATCCCCCCAAAAATAAAAACTACTCTAAAAACTATGTAGAATTTGATTAAATAAAAACGTGGGCTTTATTTAAAAACATAATATTTTTTTCCGGAAGAACACGAGCACTCAAAGAGCAGATTAGCGCCTGTGAAGGGGGTGGTTCCCTCGAAGTCAATGGAGGAATACCTAAAAAAAGAGGAAAAAACGATAATTCGACAGTTTCAATTTGAAAAATCAAAGGGGGTTTTAAAAAGTTACTTGGAAGAAAGAAAGAAAGATAAAACGACCCAAGGATGGGTAAAAGAGGCCAGCAAAAGCCCAAAAAAGAATATAAAAAAGTCAGAACATTCGATACAAATAATATCAAGAAAAAGGGGTGATCAAGCAGTACCTGACCAGTCCAGCCCACGAGGTTCAGGCCACGGCACCCGCGGATGATTTCCAGCGCCTGGATAGGGGTCAGACCTCCGATTTCCGGGGTGCCTACGAGGGGGAAGGGGGGGTCATTAGCAAGAGGCCTGTTTAACAGGTTTTATCCAATTTGTCATGCTAATTCACAAACGCAAAAGAACGCGTAAACACACACACACACTTTTGTGTTTATATATATATATATATATAATATATAAAATATATATATATATATATATATATATATATGTATATCTTCGCCTGTCCTTCTTTAGTATCTAATTATTCATACATAGGCGTATGCTTCTGATTTTGCGATGGCAACTGATTTCTTAGTTTCTTGCAACATTTTTTTATATGCTGCTCAGTCTTCATCTAATTTACTTTCCTTCCATTTTTTTCTTGGCTTTCTTCTTAGCACTAATTTTTTTCTTGTACTTCTTCATTAATCACCAAATTTTTGCTTATTTTCGCATACCTTTCCACTTCCTCTCACCCAGTAAATTTCCTTTCCAGCTCTTAATATACACTGTTTGCATCATTCCACCAGGTGTTCACATCTACCATATCGTGGTTCAGCTCTCTTAGAATTCGGTCTTTGAAATTTTTGTTGGATTTAATTTTTTCCCTTTTGTTTAAATCATTGTATCCTCTGATTGTAATTTTCCATTTCTGCTTCTGCGTGACAGCTATGGTGAGATCAGTGACAACCAAGCGGTGCTGCTCATCACATGATCTCCAGGTATTACTTTGCAGTTTTTAATCTTCCAAAATTTTTCCTTCGATATAAAAGGAAGTCAATTTGAATTGCTCTGTCACCACTTTTGTAAGAAATAAGGTTTTTCATTTCTCTTACCTTTTTTTTTGTATTGCCTGTCAGATTTTTGACTTTTGACTGTCACAGCATGATAATTAATTGTATTTTCATGTTGTGATGATGTTGAAGTGAGTACGTGGTAGGATCCCCAGTTCCTTTCCACGGAGAATCCCGGGTGTCACCTTTTAGGTAATCATTCTCTCTATTTACCCGGGGCTTGGGACCAGCACTGACTTGGGCTGTCTTGCCCACCCAGTGGCTAGGTAGACAATCGTGGTGAATTTTTCTTGCTCAGGAAAAACGCGCCGGCCCGGTGACTCGAACCCTCGAACCCCAGATTGCTGTCGTGACAGTCTTGAGTCTGATGCTCTACCCACTGGGCCACCGCGCCTTTTTTTGGCCATTCATATCTCGTCCAATTATGCATCTTTCCTTTCATCAACATTTTCCAATTCCATTTCTTCCTTCTCCGTTTGCTCCTCCATATATCAACTTGTACACTTCACCTAATTCTTTCGCCTTGTTCCCCTTCCTCTTGTTTCCTGCCTTTTTATAAAAGCACGTCCGCTTTTTTAGTTTTCATACTATCTGCCAGAACCCGGCCTCTTCCTGTCATGATCCCAATATTTAATGTCCCAAATTCGCAAAGATTGAACTAGCCCTTTTCGCTGTTCCGCAGAATTAGGGCGATGTAATCTGTGGGTCGCTTACGGGCGACATCCTAACAATGGTGACTCTACTTGTTTGGCTCATTTCATGTAAAGTTTTTGGCGAGATTTTACAGGCGAAGGCCCTTTCCCGACCCCAAACCCCCCCCAATTATCCGGACTATATGTCTCTCTCTATATATTAGAAAAGACAGCCGGTATGCATATTATATATATATATATATATATATATATATAAAAATATATATATAAAATTTTTGATATATAAATATATGTAATTATATTATATATAATACACATATTTCTGATATATAAATATATGTATATATTTTTTTATATATTCTGATATATAGATATATGTATAAAATTTTATAATATTCTGATATATATATATATATATATATATATATATATTATATTATTTTTATTTTTATAAGAATACGGACTCGACCTTACCAGTGCCAGGACAGAAGCCAGGGTCAATAGCGTCGATGTCGAATGAGAGGTAAACTGGTCGATCACGCCATTATGCTTTCACTTCTTTCATCAAAGGCTCCAGGGACTTGTGCCAACACTGGTGCGCTTGGACAATGTGGAAGCCCTGACAACAAAGGTGGCGAAGGTGACATGAGAATTTACGCTGGAGGTAGGAGCGTGGGTAGTTTGTTTCGTGTCCGTTTGTTTGTTTATCTGTCTGTCTGTCTGCCTATCTGTCTCTCTCTAGCTCTTTCAGTTGCTCTCTCTCTCTGTATCTCTTTCTTTGACATATATGAACTTCTCCTGTCATTGCACCTTGACATAGATATGAGTTTTATGTTTATCTCATAAATATTCAAACTACTGTTATGACAGTGTTCCTCTTAAAACACACACACACCACACACACACACACACCACCCCACACACACACCCCACCACACACACCAACCCCACACACCCACACACACACACGCGCACACACACACACACACGCACGCACGCACGCACGCAGGCAGGCACGTACGCACGCAGACACACACACACACACACACACACACAACCCGCGCACACACACACACACACACACACACACACACACACACACACACACACACACACACACAAGGTATGTAAATGACCACACCTTGCTTATCTGCCACGCATGCGCATCCACAGTGTAAGAGGAACCGCGTAGGCCTATCTGCACGGTAGCCTTCGGGTCGATAAGGTCCTCCTCGACCGCTCTCCTGAAGGGCGTGCCGTGGGTGATCTTCGCTCCCAGCATCGAGTCACTGACGTCGTTGTGGGCGTCGACGTGGAGGAGGCAGACAGTGCCGTAGCGGTCCTAAGAAAAATAGTGTCTTTATGATTATTTTATTTATCTATTTACTTATTTATTTTCATATTTTATTATTATTATTGCGAAAGTTTCTTTAGATCTGCTAATTAAAATCAAACACCGAGTCACTACCAGCGACCTAGAGTGATTGAAGTTTGAGGTAATGGAACATCAACAAAAATATGCAAAAATATGCCGAACAATTACAAATTAAAACATCCAGTCAAGTCAATTCACGAACACAAAAATATTTCAAATCGATAAGGCTCTTCTGAGAACATAGTGTGCTTTTTTAAAATTATTTTTGGTTTCCCGGTTTTTGTTCAAAAGTTATCATACCTTTTTTTTAAAAGGCCAGGTTTCCCAAAAAACGGCAAATTTTGGGTTTTTTAAATGCCATCTTTTCCACCTCTATTTCCATCTTTATACTTTGGTTTTTTTTAACATTTTCCCTTTGAGACGTTTCTGTCTAAAGGGTGCTCATACTATAAAATGTAGTGTTTTTTTATTTTGCCCTTGATGACGATTTATTATTATTATTATTTTTATTATTATTATTATTTTTATTATTATTATTATTTTTTAATGCAAACGTTTCCTAGATCTGCAAATTTAAAAATTTAAAACACCGAGTCACTACCACGACCTAGGGTGATTGAAGTTTGGGGCAAGGAACATCAATAAAAAAGCAAAAATTGCAAACACCACAAATCAAAACATCCAGTCAAGTCATTCACTAACACAAAAACACTTCGATCGAAAAGGGTTCTTCTGAGAACTCCTGTGCTGTTTAAGACTTTTTTGGACTTTTTCTAATTTTGGATTTCCCGTAGGTGTTGTTTTTTTTGTCCTTTGACGATTTATTATTTTATTTTTATCTTTTAATGCAAAAGTTTCCTTAGATCGCTAATTAAAATTAAACCTGTGTCACTACCAGCGACCTGGGGTGATTGAATTTGAAGTTTTCAAAAAACTTATCAGTCCCTTTTTTTTAAAAGGGGCCAAAGTGATCCAAACAACATGCAAATTTTTGGTTTTTTTAAATGCTCCCTCTTTTCCCCCTCTTTTCCAGTCTTTATACTTGATATCTTCTAAAATATTTTTCGTTGGGACGTTTCTTCTGAAGGGTTTGCTCATATATATAAACAGGCGGTGTTTATTTTGTCCTTGATGACGAATCTGAACGATTCGCTTGTAAGTATAAATCTGTGTAAATTGGAAAGTTCCAAAAGATTTAGCATTTTTAAACTTCAGTAACTGGCTCTGGGGGTGTTTGTCCCATTTATCTTGATTCCCGATAGAAAATGTTTGCAGATCTTCCAATGCGGTACTTCCCTACTCTGTCTGTTGAATTTTGTACTCTTTATGTTAATTTTTGAGAAACCAACCAAAGGTGATAAAATCGTCTCAACCTTGTTTTCAAAAAACCTACATTTGGGTAAAATGTTGCTTGATAGTTTCTGGTAAACAAACTTCGATCTTGGGCTCAAGAATAAAACTCTCCTGTTTCCCCTTAAGTCCGAGCTTCTATGCCACTGTGGGTCGCGGTTTCATCTACATTAGCTTTTTTTTGCTTCGAGTTGAAACTGTCCGGGGAGAGGATTTTCATGCCCCCTAAGTCAATTTTTTTTCTTGTCCGACCTTCTTTGCTTTTTTTTTTCTATTTAGCACAAAATTTTGGGCGACATATGTTGGTTTTTTGGGCTCTCAGTACCTAATGCCTGAAAAACTTATCTATTCCTTTATTACCCGAGTGTGATTTTTTGGGATTTTCATGTACTCTACAAATTGAAGCCCAAACGTTTTTGGGTTTGATCTAATATTGCAAAGACCATCTTTGTTGTTTTGTACAATAACTCCAACTGCTCATCCCCCCACCTCCTTTACTTCTGGGACTCGGGGGTCCCAAAAGTTGATTTAGATGATACGTTCTGTTGCTGTCAATTGCTTCCTAATTTTGGTGTCATTTGTTTGAGTTCACGTTAAAACTATTTAACCACAGGTTTGCAAGGGTTTTGCTGTTGTTTGTTTTTTTCGAGTTTAATTCCGTTTTCAGGATTTCCTTACTCTTCAGTGCATTCTGTATGTTTTTTTCTTCATCTAATTTTTGTAACCACCCTTCTTTTATCTTAAAAAAATTTATAGGGTTTTTTCCTACTAATTGCTTTATTACAGTATCAACACTTAACTCTATATTGTAATGAACTAGTTTTCCTTTTAAAGGTTGCTTTGCCACTTTCGAGACCAAAAATTCATACCTTGTCTCACTAAAGTCCTTTACGGTTTTCAGCAACCTTCCATTTTTACCATCATTCTAACTGTAAAGTTCAAATCATCCATATAGAAAAAATGATTGATCTTTTTGTCCATGATCTTAATCCCCAAAACCCGTGTTGTTAAGAAACTGGGGGAGTGGGATAATGCCATACAAAAAAAAAGGGGAAAAAGAACGCCCTGGAAGATTTCCACATCTGATTTGCATGTCGTTTGAAATAAGAATACCGTTTTTCGGGCTAGAGTAAATTCGTCTCCCATAATGTCATGCTGCTTCGAAGAAAAAAAATTGATTAAACGGGGAGCCCGAGAATTTCAAAGGGTTTTAAGATTCAAAAGGTGGGACACTGTCAAAGGCTTTTTTATAGTTGATCCAAGCAGTCTTAGATGTCTGTGTTTTGTGTGAGCATTTTCGAGAATCATTTTATTTATGGCATTGATTTTTACCCGTATGTCCTCTGCAAAACCCCTTTTTGTTCATTTGGGGAAAAAAAAATTTTGTTCTTCCTGTGCATGAGGGTTTTTTTCGTTTAAGATTTAAGTAAGTAATTTTATAGGAATTGATAACTTAATGGGTCTGTAATTTTTTTTGGGGTTTCTGTTTTGGGTTATCAAACCCGATCACAACCAGCGACCTAGGGTGATTGAAGTTTGAGGAATGGAACACCAACAAAAACATGCCCAAAAATTTTGCAGCAGGTTTCCTGAGGCTAGCAAAGCAGCACATTACCTCATTATCTCTTCCCTTGTCCATTTAAAACTTGTTTTCTTTTGATTGTTAGTACAAAATCGGTTTTAACCGCGGGCCAGGGGTGGGGCTAAACCCCCTCCAGAGACCTGGTGGGTTTTTTACTATTGGAAGAGGTAGCTCCGTTCTGCCTGAGGGGCCCCCCTTGTTTATCCGTGTGATGGCGACGCTTTATCAGCCACCTCCTACCTTACTTGAGAGGTAGGGTCATTTTAGCCCCCACTCCAAAAGCGGTAACCACGCTAACCCCCAAATGGCATGTCCAGGGCCCCGCGGGCACGGTGTTTGACGAACCACTTACGCCCTCTGGGCATCACAGGGGAGTATCTTCAGGCAAACATTGTTGGGGGTTCCAACCCACCATCCTCTACGTAGACTCCGTTTTAGGGTTTTATTTACCTAAAATTCGAAAAACAGCGGCGTGCTCACCCCGGCGCGGGCGATGGTGTGACATGGGTGTATCCACGCATTTGCATGCGGTTTTGTGTGTGTGTGGTGTGTGTGGGGTTTTTGGGGGTGGGGTGTGTGTGTGTTGGGTTGTGTTGTGTTGGGGGTGTGTTGTTGTGTGTGTGTGTTTACAAAGTTATATGCAAAGGAAACACCTCAGTAAGAAATTGTTTGTTCTGTCTCTCTGCCACTCTATGATCTTGTCAAAATTATTATTATTATAAAAATTATTATTAATTAATATGTTCCTACCTTAATAAACTTGAGTTAATTACCATACAATATTAACATCACCAATAACCTACCTTAATGGCCTGCAGATGGGGTAAGTGATGGTGTGGTCGCCACCCATGGTGAGGGGAATGCAGCCGTCCTTCACTAACTCGCTATAGTGACTCCGGATATGTTTGCACGCCTCGGGCAAACTGGAGAATGTACAGGTTAGGTGTTAATGTGTGTCACACACGCACACATGTATGTGTGGTGTGTGTGTGGTGTGTTGTGTGTGTGTGTTGTGGTTGTGTTTGTGTTGCGGGGGGGCGCGCGCGCGCGCATGTATATAAATGTATACTGTTATAAGAGCACACACACACACACACACACACACACACACACACACACACACACACACACACACACACACACACACACCATATATATTATATATATATTATATATATATATATATATATATATATATATATATATATGTATATATATATATAATATATATATATATTGATATAATATATATATATATATATATATATATATATGCATATATATATATATATATATATATATATATATATATATATATAGATATGTGTGTGTGTGTGTGTGTGTGTGTGTGTGTGTGTGTGTGTGTGTGTGTGTGTGTGTTTACATATGTATACATACAAAGGAAAACAGCCTCAGTAAGAAATTGTTCGTTCTGTCTCTCTGCCACTCTATAATCTTGTCAAAGTTCTCTCCACGTATCCATTTAAATATTCGTCCTTTTCATCTTTGTGTACACTTTACTGTGTTTTATATATATATATATTATATATATATATTATATATATATATATATATATATATATATATATGTATATATATATTATATAATATATATATATATATATATATATATATATATACATATATAGGATATAATATGCGTGATAATATGTAATAGTATCCAGCCCAAGTCAGTGCCGGTAATGAAATGGTGACTATAAAAAAAGAAAAAAAAAAAAAAAGGGGTGAAGGCAATGGCAAACCACCCTCTAAATTTTCCCAAAAAATCAGGGCCCGCGGTGGCCGAATGTTAGAGCGTCGAACTAAACACTGCACGACGGCAATCTGATTTTCGGGGGGTTTGAGTCACCGCCGGCGCGTTGTTCCCTTGGGCAGGAACTTCACCTCGTTGCCTACCTAGCCATTGGGGGGCCCAGCCAGCCCAAGTCAGTTTGGTCCCAAGCCCGGTAAAATAGAGAAAGATTACCTAAAAAAAGGTAAAACCGGCACTCTCCGTGGAAAGGAACTGGGGACCCCACCAGTACCCCTCCAAGAGCATCACAACAGAAAACTACAATTAATATCATGCTGGACCCACGGCGGCTAGACATGAACCTACCCGTTAAAAAAAAGAAAAAATATGTATGTATATATATACATAATTTTATATATAATATCTATATATTAATAATATATTATATCCCAAATATTACATCATAATATATTATAAATAATTATTTTAATTTGTATGTATATATATACTTACATATATATATATATTTATAATATATATATAATATATTAATATATATAATAATATATTATATATATATATATAGATGTTACATATATATTTATATATATATATATTATATATATATATTATATAAAATATATATATGTATATAAAATACAACTATTCTTTCTTCTTTTAAAAGGTAGGTTCATGTCTGGCCGCCCTGGTCACACATGATACTTAATTGTAGTTTTTTATGTTGTGATCCTTGGAGTGAGTACGTGGGAGGGTCCCAGTTCCTTTCCACGGGGAGTGCCCTGTTACCTTTTTTTTGGTAAACTTCTCTCTATTTTTATCCGGGCTTGGGACCCAACACTGATTGGGCTGGCTTGGCCACCCAGTGGTGGTAGGCAAACGAGGTGAAGTTCCTTGCCCAAGGGGAAAAACGCGCCGGGCCCGGGGACTCAAAACCCCCGAACTCAAAGGGGGGGTTTGGGGGGGGCCCCCCTTTTTGGACCCCCGTTTTTTTT
>NC_051395.1:33313593-33321093 GCF_015228065.2 Penaeus monodon | reverse complement strand
ATACTCTTCAAACAAAAGTTTAAAAACGGAAGAAAAACAGGTGTTCAATTCAGTTCTTATGATAACAAAGCATATGTACCAACTGTTACTCAATTCACTTTCACAAATGTCATTAACCAACCATTAAAAGGAGGGGTACGAATTAAATTACTAAAAGCTCAAAATGGCTGTAGGTGTCACCAATACTGTTTGATAAAGGAAATGCATTGGAAGAATCAGTTTCTTGCATGTGCACCATCACCTTGAGCAATTTATTCACAGTACGGAAACACATTTTCGTCTTAGTCCTTCTATCTGATAATGAAATATTATCAGCTATTAACTTTTATGTAAAGTATGGAAACTTCATAATCATCTTTACTTTATATATATATATATATATATATATATATATTATTTTCTATTTATTTATATTTATATTAAAATTTATATTATATATAAATATTTATATTTTAAAATAATATAGATTAATTTTTATATAATTTTAAAATTAATATATATATTTTAAAATTTTAATAAAATTTAAAATTTAAATATATGATTAATAAAATTATTATTAATATAAATTTTAATATTATTTTAATAATATTATTATATATAATAATATATTTATATTTAATTTATATAATATAAAAATATATTATTATTTATATTAAAATAATTTATATAAAAAAATTTATATTATAAAAAAATTTTAAATTTTAATCTAAAATAATTTTAAATTTATATATTATATATATATCTATTATAATAAAAATTTTTTAATTATATTTTTTAATTTTATATTATAATATTTTTATAAATTTTTAATTTTAATATTTTATATATATAATAAAATTTTAATATATAATATTTTATAATTTTTATATAAAATATAAAATATATTTTTTATCTATATAATATTTTAATATCTTATTTATACTCTTTTTTAAAAATCATATAATATATTTTATATATAAATTTCCTTCAAAATATATTTATTAATTATTTTTTTATTTTTCTATAATTACTTAAAATTCATATATTTAAAATTATTATATATATAAATATTATTTTTAATTTTCTTTTTAATAATATTTTTTAAATATAATTTATATTACTATATATAAAATATTTTTTTATTTCAATAATTATTTTATTTTTCTATTTTATTTTTATTTTATATATTTTATAAAATTTTATAATATAATATTATATAATTTATAAAAATATTTTTATTTCCCATATATAACATATATATACCATAGATATAAATCAAATTTTTCCCTATTTAATTTTATATTTTAAAATTTTAATATATAATAAATTTTAAAATAAAATAAATTTTATTAAAATATTTATTTTTATATATAAATTATATATATTTTAAAACTTTTATAATATAACATTTATTAATAAAAATTTTATAATATATTATTTGTATTTTTAAATATAAAAAATATTTTTATAAAATTTAAAAATTTTAAAATTAATTTTACATAATTTTTTATAATTTAACTTTAAATTTATAAAATATAAAAATACATTTATCTTAATATAAAAATTTTTCTTTATAATTTTATATAAAATATTTTAAAAAAATTTAAAAATACATTTTAAAAAATATATATAATTTATATTTTAGATAATATATATATATATATATATAAATCATTTATATTAAATATTTTTTAAAATAAAAATATTAATAAAATATTTTAAATTTTTATATAAAATATTTTAAAAATTATAAATAATCCTAATTTTTAATATATATTAATAGAATAAATAAATATAAATAAAAGATATCATAAATATTTTTAATAAATATATATAATATTTTTTTAATATATATACAAAATATTATAATATATTTAATAAATTTACCCTTATATATACATAATATAATATAATTTTTAAAAAAAATTATTAATATATATATATATATATTAATATATAAATATAAATTTTTTAAAAATAAAAAAAATAAAATATAAATAATTATAAAAATTATTTATATAAAAAATATATAAAAATATCCAAATTTTATAATATAATAAATATATATAAAAATTTATATCCTATAAAATCATTTATTATAAAAATTAATATATATAAAAATTTATTAAAACAAATTTTTATATATATAAAATATTTTAATTCCAAAAATTTTATAAAATTTATTTATATTTTTAAATTTTATAATTTTTTATAATATTCATTTATATAATATAAAATACATTTATATATTACATATATATAATAAATTTATATATATATCTATTTTTAAATTAAAATTATATCCATATTATAAAAATATAATAATATTTTAAATTATAAAATGTATTTAATATATAATATATTTTAATAAAAATATAATAATATATTATATATATTATATATATTATTATATTAGATTTAAAAAACTTTTTTTATTTATATAATTTAAAAAATACAAAATTAATATATATCTCCTTTTATCCTATAGTTTTCAAAATTTTTTAAAAAATTAAAAACAAAAACAAAAATTTTAAAATACTATATAAAATAAATATATTTTATAAAATAAATTTCTAAAAATATCCTCTTAAAATTATTAAAAAATTATTATATAAAATATTATATAATATATATAATATATATTATATAATAAAAAAAAAATTAATATATTTATTTTCCTATATTAAAAATTATAAAATATATATATAAAAATATTAAAAAATATATATATTCAAATTAATTATAACATAAAAATATTTTAAATTTATAAAATTATATATATTTTTAACTATATATAATATCTAAACTTTTTAACATCTATATATATATTAAAATAAATAATATATATAATCTTTTTTCCTAAAAATATTATAATTATAATTCCCCAACAAAATATAATTAGTTTCTATATATATATTCTCTTTTTATATTTATTATTTATATCAAATTTTTATATACCAAAAATTTAATAAAACTTATATTTTTATTTTTAATATATATATTTTATTATAAAATAAAAACCTTTAATATTTATTTTCTTTTTACCCTACAGTTATTAATTTATCTTTCCCCCATACTATATATATCCCCTATATTAATAATATAAAATTTTTTATAAAATTATATCTATCTTCTTTTCTTTTCCCTCTCTCCTTCTTATCACCCTATTCCCAACCCCCCCCCTTTTCATAGTTTTTTATCCCCTTTTTCTTTATTTCCCCTTTTTCCCCTTTTTTATATATCTTTCCCCTTTCCCCCTTTCCCTTTCTATTCTTTTTTATATACTATCTTTTTCCCCCCTATCTCTAAATTATTCACCCCCCTTCCCTTCTTTTTCCCCCCTTATCTTTTCTCCCCCCTATCCCCTCTTTTAAATACATCAAATCCCCCCCCATAATTATCCCCTTTATTCTATTTATTTTTATCTCTATTTTTTAAAATTTGATTTTCCCTTTAAAATATAATCTTTTTTGTCTTTTTCTTCTTTTCCCCCGAACCAATTTTCTTTTTTTTCTCTTTTCCCCAATCTATATTTTGCTTCTCTCTTCCCCCTTTATTCTTCTCTTTTCCTATTCTTCCCTAAATTATTTTAAATCTTCCTTCTACCCCTCTCCCCTTTTTTTTTTTTTTCTTTTTCCCTTTTCCCTTTATATTTTTACTCTCTTTCTCTCTTATCTCTTCTCTTCCCCCCCCTCCCATCCCCCATCCCCCCTTCCCCCCCTCCCTAAATTCCCTTTTCCCCTTCTTTTTTTATCTCTCCCCTTCTTTTTTTTTCTTTCCCCTATTTTTTTTTCTTTCTTTAAAAATATGCCCTTTTTTTCCAAAATCCTATTTTTTTATCTTTTTATCTCTCTTTTTTTTATCTATTCTTTTATATCTCTCTTCTTTTTCCCCCCTTTTTACCCTTTTTTACCCATAATTATAAAACCCAAAATTTTCAAAATCCAAAAATACATATATTTTAAAAATATGGGAAAAAATATATATATTATATTACTAAAATATATAATAAATAAAATAAAAAATTTTTCCTTACAAAAAAATATCCTTAATATATTTTTACTTTTAACTCTCTATCTCCCCTTTTTAAAATTTTTTATATTTTCTTACCAAATTTTTATTTTTAATATTTTTTACCCCCGATATTTTTTTTTATTTTATACTACCTTTTTAAATTTTTTACCATTTTATTTTTAATTTTTTTATACTTTTTTAATTAAAATATCTAAAATAATAAATAAAACCAAATAAAAAATTTAAATACATAATAACATTAACTATTATATAAAATATATTAATTTTTATATCTTATTCTTTCTTTTATTATCTTTTTTTTGTTTATTTTTATTTTGTTATTTTTTTTTAAAAATTTTATTTTCTTATTTTTTTATAATTTTTTGTTATTCTTATTTTTTATATTCATTTTATTTGTTTTTTTAAAAAGTTTCGTTATTTTAGTGTTTTTTCTGGTGTTTTCGTGTTATTAATGTCTTTGATGTATTTGTTGTTCTATGGGGTTATATTTCCCCCCTTTTTAAATTTTTCCCTTGTTTATTTTTCTTTCTTATTTTATTTTTTTCATTTTTATTTATTTTTTATTTATATCTTATTTTTTTTATTTGTCCCCTTGATGTCGCTTGTGTAGTGTAATTGTGTTTTTTGTGTGTGTGTGTGTGTGTTGATGTCGTGTCGTGTGTGTACTGTTATTTTTTTATCTCTTTTTTCCCCAAAATATTTTATCTTTTTTTATTTTATTTAAATTTTCCCCTTTTTTTTTTTTTTTATAATTTTTAACCCCCCTTTTATTTTTCTATTCTTTTTTTCCCTAATAATTTTTCTATTTTAAATTTTCTCTTTTTCTAATATTTATTTTTTCCCCTTTTTTTTTTCCCCCTTTTTTTTTTCCCTTTTCTTTTATACAATTTTAAAATTTTTTTTTTTTTTTTCTTTTTATTTTGTTAGGTTGTTTTTTTTATTTTTTTCTTTTCTAATTATTTTCTTTTTTTTTTTTTAAATTTTGTTTTTTCTTTTTTTTTTTCTCTTCTTTTGTTTTTCTTGTTTGTTTTTTCTATTTATTTTTCTTCTTCCTTCTTTCTTTTTCAAACATCTTGTTTTGTTCTTTTTCTTTTTTATTACCTCTATCTATTTATCTTCTTCTTTCCTTTTTCTCTTCTTTTTGTTTCTTTCCCCTTCTTTTATTTTCTCCTCTTTTGAAATCCCTTTTGTCTATTCTTCTTTCCCCTCTTATTTTTTCTTCTTTTCTTGTTTTTTTGTTTGTTTTTTCCCGGGGCCCCTTTCCCCCGCCCTCTTTCCCTTTTATGCATTTCCCCCCCTTTCCCTCCCCCCCCTTGGGCGCCCTCCTCTCCCCCCCTTTTCCCGGGTCCCCCCTATGTTTTTTTTTTTTTTCCTTCCCTTCCCCCCCTGTTTTTTTTTCCTTCCTCTGTTCCCCCTCCCTTTCTACCCTTCCCCCCCTGCTTTTTCCTTAAAATTTGTCCTGTTTTCCCCCCCCACTTTTCCCCCCTTTCTTTTCCCCCCCTCTTTTGTTTCTGTTTCCCCTCCCCCCCCCTTTTTTTTTTTTTCTTTTTTTCTGTTTTTTTTTCCTTGTGGCCCCGGTCTTCTTTTTCCCCGTCTTTCCCTTTCCCCCTCCCCCCTTCGCCCCTGTCCCTTTCTTTTTTCCGGGTCGGGCTCTGGGACTCCGGGTTTAAGGGGGTTTTTGGGCCCCAAAACGGGTTTTGGGGCCCGGACCGGGGGTTTTCGGGGAAAGGGTTGTGCCCCCCCGTTGGGCGGCTACTGCTTGGAGATACCGTGCTGAAAGTTTGGGCGGGGAAAGGAAACCGCCCCCCCTGGGTCCTTTTCTGATGCTGACCGAATCTAAACCCACGGCCCTTCTGAGGTGGCTCCCCGGCCCCTCCCTCCTCTCTCCGAGTCCCTTTTTTCCCATACGTTGTCAAAGGGTTTCGCAAAATGCTTGACACCGAAGGTTTCCCTTTGCCTCTGTTATCCCATTTTCTGGGCATCAGCACTTCTCTGGTAAAAAGCGGGGGCCCCTTTTGGGGGACCGGAACCTGTCTGGTTTGGGCATCAGTGCTGAAAACCCCCAAAAAGTTTTGGGGGCCCGGGTTTTTTTTTAAAGGTCCACGGGTTTCTGTTTTCCCAAACATTTTCCCCCCAGTCATTCAGGGGACTGTGTGCCGGGTTGGGGAAACCCCCCAGAGTTTGGGGAAACTCTCGAAACTTTGGCTCTCCGTGGAGGGTGTGTCCCAAACGGAAACCCTAGGACTGGTGCCTCCTTCCCTCTTTGGGGAAGATGACAAGGGGGGTGACAGGTAAGCCCCTCACTAGGTCTGGAGCCCCAATGCGGGTTTTTCATTTTTTTTCCCCCCGTCTCTCCCAAAAGGTGCGGGGGCGAAGGTGCAGAAAAGAAAGGGGAGGTTGGAGCCTTGCGAGGGCCCCCCGGGGTCTCTGCTCCCGGTAATCCCCCAGGTCGGTTTATTGTCCCTCTGCCCCTCCACATGCTGCGGGGGACAACAACCCCCCACCAGCTTGAAGATTGTAAAGGTTTGTTGGGCCCCGGTTTTTTTTCTCTCTGAGGCCCCCCCCATTTCGCCTCCGGGCCCCAAATGCTTTTCCCCCCCGTTTCAGGGCCACAGACTGGGTCACCGGCTCATGAGGGGGGAGGGAAATGCTGGGGGGATGGGGGAACCGGGGGGGGGAGGGGGCAACACTTTTCCCCCTTCACCCGATGGTGACTTGTAGAGTGGGATTCCTTTCTTCTGAGCTCCCCCCGCCTGTATTGAACCAAAAAGCGATTTAAAAATTGTAAAAGGGCCTAAAAAATCTTTAAATTAAAAAATTTTTATGGGGATACAAATTTTAACTAAATAGAAAAGGGGCTTAGATATAAAAAATTTTTTTTAGCTATTCTTAAATAAAAAATTTTTTATTTTAAAAAAATTCCAAAACAAAAACCAGTAAAATTGGGATTTAGAATTAAACAAATTTTCAACTATAATCCAAAAATCCTAATTTTTTAAAAATTTCACATCTCTAATTAGCCCGTAACTACATACATTTAAATTTTATATTTTTATTTATAATATAATTATAATTTTATATATATATATATATATATGTATATGAGTATGTGCATGGGTATGAGGTATGAGCATGAGTTGGGGTTTTGGTAAAATATGAGTATGAAAATGATTTTGATTTTGGGGGGGGTGGGGTCCCGGGAAAGTGTAATTATAAGGGATGGGTAAGGGGTATGAGTATTGTAAAATTATTGGGTAGGGGATGGCTTGACCATGTGTATGAATATGTAGAATTAAATTTTTTATTTTTATATATATATATTCATATTTATTATCTATTTTTTTAAAATTTATAAAATTTTATTTCTGGTTTTGGGAGGGATCGTAGGTATGATGTTTATATGTTTTGTGATACTTTTTTGTATATGTATGTTTTGTGTATTTGTATGTTGGGGGTAAAGTGGGAAAATACACATATATGTTGTAT
>NC_051395.1:33304249-33309249 GCF_015228065.2 Penaeus monodon | reverse complement strand
AAAAAAAAAATAAATATATTTTAAAAAATAAATATATAAAAATTAAAAAAAATTTTAAAAGGAAAATTTTAATTAAAAAAAAAATAAATTTTAAAAAAATTAAAAAAAAAAAATATTTTAAAAAAAAAAAATAAATAAATAAAATTAAAAATAAATAAAAATTAATATAAATTTTTTTTAAATTTTAAAAAATATAAATTAAAAATAATAAAATAAAAAAATAAAATTAAAAAGATAAAATAAAATATAATATTTTAAAAAAATAAATTAAAAAAAATTTAATATATAATAAAATATAATATAAAAATAAAAAAAAAAATAATAATAAATATAATATAAAAATTATATAAATAATATTAAAAATTTAAAAAAAATAAATTTTTAATATATTAAAAAAATATATAAATAAAATTTTTTTTAATTTTAAAAATTTAAAATTTTTTTATTTAAATTATATTTATATAAAAATTTTTATATAATTTAAATTTTAAATTATAAAATTTTTATTATTATTAATTTATATTAAAATATAATTAAAAATTTTAAAAATAAAATTATTATATAATATAATTTTTTTTTAAAATTTATTTATTTTATTTAATTTATTATTTAATTTTTTTTTTAAATATAAATATTTAGTTATTTAAAAATTTGATTATATTTATATTATATTTAATATATTTTTAATTTTAAATTTTTATATAATTTTTTTATTAATATTTAAAATTTTAATAATTTAAAATATTATTTTTAAATTTATTAATATTTTAATTTATATATTATAATATTTAATTTAAATATCTAGAAAAAATATTTAATAAAGAATTAAAAATTAATATATAATAATTAAATTTAAAAAAATTTATTAAATATAAATTTTTATTTTAAAAAAAAATATATTAATTAAAAATAATATAAATTTTTTTTAAAAATATTAAAATTTTTTAATATATTAAAATTTTATATAAAAAATATTTTAATTTATATTTTTATTTAAAAAATATAATAAAAAATATATATTTATTAATTAATATATATTATATTTAAAAAATATATAAATTTTATTATATAATTTTTTAAAATTATTAATTTTTTAATATATATATAATTAAAATTTTTTTTTTTTTTAAAAAAAATATATAATAAATTTAAAAATATTTTAAATTTAAAAAATTTATTTAAATATAAATTTAATTTTTTTATATATAAATTTTTAAATATAAATTAATATAAATATAAAATTTAATATATATAAAAAATAAAATTAAAAATATTTTTTTATTTAAATATAATATATATATAATAATATTTTTATATATATAAAATATATTAATTTTTTTAAAATATTATTTAAAAAATATATATTTTAAAATTTTATTAAATTTTTTTATTTAAAAAATATTTAAAAATTTTTTTTAATTTTTAAAAAAAGTTTATTTTAAAAAAATAAATATTAAAATTAATTTAAAAAATTTAAAATATATTTAAAAATTAAAAATTTTAATTTTAAAAAAATAAATAAAAAATTTAAATTAAAATTTAAATTAAAAATTTAAAAAAATTAAAATAAAATTTTAAATAATTTAAAATAATTAAAATAAAAAGGGTTTAAAAATTTTAAAAAAATAAAATTTCATTTTCAAGGAAAATTTTAATTTTAAAATTTGGTTACTTTAAAATTTAAAGGTTTCAAACCAAATATAAAAAATTTTTAACATTTTCCGAAAAAAAAATTTCAATTTTTAAGAAAAAAAAATCAAAATTAAAAAATCCAAAAAGCATTTTTAAAAAATTTTTTCAACCCAACAAAGGGGGAAAAAATCCAAAGGGGGGGGGAAATAATCCCATTGAATTTTAAATTAGTAAAATTTAAAAAAAACAAATAAAATAAAAATTTTTTTATTAAAAAAAATAAATTTTTTATATATAAAAATATATAATATATATTTATTAAATTTAATTTTAAATTTTAATTTAAAAAAAAAAAAAAAAAAAAAAAAATATAAAATAATATTATTTATTTTTTTTTAAAAAAATAGGTAAAAATTTTAAAAAAAAAAAAAAAATATAAAATATATATAAAATTAATTTAAATTTAAAAAAAATAATTAAAAAAATATTTTAAGGGGGAAAAATTTTTTTTAATAATATATATAAATTAAATAAGAATTTAATTTGTATATAAAAAATAATAGTAATTTAAAAATATTATAAAAAAATTTTTTAAATTATATATAAAATAATTAATATAAAATTTTAAAAATAATATAAAAAATAAAATTAAATATATATAAAAATTTAAAAATATAATATAATAAAAAATATATAAAAAAATAAATATATATATTATATATAAAAAATTAATAAATAAAAAAAAAATATTAAAAAAATTTTTTAAAAATAAATAATATTAAAAAAAATATATAAAAAAAAAAAAAAAATATAATTTTTATTAAATAATATTTAAAATATATTTAATAATATAGAATATATATTAAAAAAAAAATTTAAAAATTTATTTTATAATTTTTTAATAATAAAAAATAAATATATAAAATTTTTATAATTTTTACATAATAAAAATTTTTTTAAATAATATAATTTATATTATAAAAAAAAAAAAAAAAAAAAAAAAAATTTTTATATATAAAAAAAAAAAAAAAATTTTTTTTTTTTTTTTTTTAATTAAAAATAAAATAATTTTTTTTTTTTTTATTTATAAAATATTTAAAATAATTTTTTTTTATAGGGGGAAAAAAATTTTTTGAATAACAATTGAAAGGTGGAGGAAAAATTTTTTTTTTGGGGAGCCCCAAAAAAAAAATTTTTTTTTTTATTTTTAAATTGTAAGCCTTTTTAAATTAAAAAAATTAGGATTTTAAAAAGATAAATTTGTTATAATTTAAAGATTTTTTAGGGAAAAAGTGGATTATGAAGAAACCCCCCAACAACCCCCACACAAAACACAACACAACCCCAAAAACACACAACAAAAAAACAAACCCCACACAACAACCCACACAAACACACACACCCCCACACAAAAACACCCAAACACCCACACACACCACACACACACACACACACACACACACACAACCCCCCACACCCCAAAAAAACCCAACACCCAAACCCCAAAAACCCCTTTGGGCAAAATTTAAATTAAAAAAACCCTAAAAACAAAATCAATTAAAAAACCCCAAAAAAATCACTAAAAACACAAACCCAAACACCACAACACCACACCCACACAACACACCCCCACAACAACACAACCAAAACCCCCCCAAAAAACCAACACAACACACACCCACACAACCCCAAAAACAAAAACAACCACCAAAAAAAACAACAAAACCCTTTTAAACCAAAAAACAACCACATGCACATACACAAAAAACACACACGTACCCAAAAAAAAAAAATCTACACAAAAAAAATTCTCAACCCAAAAAACCAAAAACCGTACATAAAAACCCCACACACACACCCACAACAAACACACAACAACCCACACACATACTTGTACACACACACACACACACATACTTGTACATACACATACACACATATATGTGTATATACACATACACCCACATACAAATACACA
Organism: Penaeus monodon; assembly: GCF_015228065.2. Classification (NCBI taxonomy): domain Eukaryota; kingdom Metazoa; phylum Arthropoda; class Malacostraca; order Decapoda; family Penaeidae; genus Penaeus; species Penaeus monodon. The sequence goes on along the minus strand of NC_051395.1, from coordinate 33,305,639 downwards.
TAAACATACATATACACATACATATACACATGCATACTCCTACGTATGCCTACAAATACTCATGCATATATATATATATATATATATATATATATATATATATATATATATATATATATATATATATATATATATATATATATATATATATATATATATATACATACTCATATTCATACTATATTCTACACATGGTCATACCATACCCATACCCATATACATGTACACATACTCATACTCGTACCCATACCTATATACATGTACACATACTCGTACCCATACCCATACCCATACTCATACTCATATTCATACTCATACTCATACCCAATACCCATGCACATACTCATATACATATTATATATATATATTTTATAATATATATATATATATATAAAATATATAATATATGAATATATATATATAATATATATACATATATATATATATATATATATATATATATATATATATATATATATAATATATATAATGTAAATGTAGTGTAGGTTTACAGACTAATCTAGAGATGTGTATATTTAAAATTAGGATATTTGGATTATAGTTTGAAATTTGTTTAATTCCTAAGATGCCTAATTTTACTGGATATTGTATTGAATGTTTTATAATAGAATTTATTTAAGAATAGCTAAACAATATTATATCTCAAGCTCTTTCTACTTTAGTTACATAATTTGTATACCCATGAAATTTTTTAATTAAGATTTTTTAGGTCTCTTTTACAATTTTTAAATCGCTCTTTGGTTCAATTACAGGCAGGGGAGCTCAGCAGTAGTGAATGCACTCTACAAGTCACCATGCCGGGTGAAGGTGGAAGTGTTGCCCCCTCCTCCCCCGGTTCCCCCCATCCCCCCCAGCACTCTCCCTGCCACCTCACTGAGCCGGTGACCCAGTCTGTGGCCCCTGCACTGGTGGAGGAAGCAGTTGGGCAGGAGGTCGAAATGGAGGAGCCTCAGAAGAGCAAAAACCTGGAGCAACTGAACCTTACCAACTCGTCAAGCCTGGTAGGGGGTTCGTTGTTCTCCCGCAGCATGCTGGAGGTGCAGGAGGACAATGACCGACCTGGGGGGAGTACCTGGGAGCAGAGACCCAGGCGGCCCTCGCAAGGCTCCAACCTCTCCTCTAGCAGTTCAGAGGAACTCAACTACTCTGCACCTTCGCCTCGCACCTTCTGGGAGAGACGAAGCAAAGTGAAACCTGTCATTGGCGCTCCAGACCTAGTGATGGACTTACCTGTCACACCCTTGTCATCTTCCCCCAAAGAGCAAGGAGGCACCAGTCCTAGGTTCCGTCGCACACACCACCTCCACCGCGAGAGCCAAAGTTACGAGAGTTCCTCATCTTCTGGGGGTTCCTCACCTCCCGTCCCCTA
>NC_051395.1:33297543-33300043 GCF_015228065.2 Penaeus monodon | reverse complement strand
TTATATACTATATTTTCTATAATATTATATCAATTTATCATCAATATCTAAAATATATAATAAATAATATATATATATAATCATCTTAATATAATATTAATATATCTTATCATAAATTTAAAATATATATATATATATATATATATATATAATATATATATATATATACTAATATATATATATTTTTTTTTTCTATTCTCTCTATCCATCATATTATCTCTCTCTCTACCTATTCTTTATTATATTATATATTATATCTATACTTATTAATCTCTTATCTCTCTCTCTATCTATATTCTTTTATTATTCTCTCATTTATTATATCTCTCTCTACTTATTTATTCTTATATTCTATATATACTATATTGTATCTCTCTCTTATCTTTTTTATATTCTCTATATTCTATTATTATTTATTATTATTTTATATATTCTCTCTCTCTTTTATATCTATTCAAATTTCTCTATCTATTTCTATATAATCTAATTCCTACATATAATATATCTATTCTATATATATATTCTTTTTCTTATCATAATTTCTCTACATCTATTCTCAATTATAATACTACGAAATTTTATCTATCCCCTCTTCTATTTTTATCTATTATTTTCTCTTATATCTCATATATTTATCCCTATATCTCTATAATTATCTCATCCTATCTTTTATCTCTATATATCAATATATTTATATCCTTTATCTTTACTACTGTATTATTATATTATTATCTATCTCTATCATTTATATATCTCTTTCTCTTATATTTATACTTATTTTCTCTTTTCTCTTTCTCTCTTATATCTTTTTCTCTTCCTTTTTATTATTTATCTCTAAATCATATTTACATCATCCTCTCTCTTATTCTATTTCTATCTCTTTTATCTCTCTCTATCTTTTTCTTATTTAATCTATCTCCTCTCTCTTCCTTTTTCTATATTACTCTCTTCTTCTCCTTCTCCCATCTCTCTTATTATCTTCTATTCTATTATCCTCTCTCTCCTTCTTATTTTCTCTCCTACTCCCTCTCTTCTATCTTCTCTTCTCTCATTCTTCTCTTTTTTTCTTCTCTCTATCTCCTCTCTTTCTCTCTTTCTCCTCTCTTTTCTCTCTCTCCTTATTCCTTATATCTCTCTTCTTATCTTATCTTTCTTACCCTTTTCTCTTTTCTCTCTTCTACTCTATCTTTCTATCATTTTCTTCTCTTTCTTTTTTTGTTCTCTTCTTTCTATTTTTCTTATTAGTCTTCTTTATCTTTCTTTCCCTTTTCTTTCTTTCTTTCTTTTTCTTCTTCTTTATCTCTTTTCTTCTCTCTTGCTCTTCTCTATTTCTTCTGCCTCTTTTCTCTCTTTCTCTACTTTTTTTTCTTCTCTTCCCTACTTTCCTTCCTTCTCTCTCTCCTCTTTCTTTTCCTCCTCTTCTTTCTTCTTTTTTTTTTTTTTCTTTTATTTCCCCTTTTTTTCCTTTTCTTCCTCTTTTTCTCTTTCCCTTTTCCCTTCCCTTTCCCTTTCCTTTTTCTTCCTCCTTTCTTCTTTTTCCCTCCTCTTCCTTCTTCATTCCTCTCTTTCTTTCTTTTTCTCTCTGTCTCTGTCTGTCTCTGTCTCTCTCTCCCCTTGTGCCCTCCTTTCCGACTCTTTGCCGTCTTTACTGCCTTTCCCTCCTTCCCCTCTCACCCTTGCCGCACTCCTCTCCACCTCTACTCACACTTGCCGGGTCCTCTCCTCATGTTCTTTCTCTTTTTCTTCCTTCCCCTGCTCTTTTTTCTTCACTCTGTTCCCCCCTGCTTTCTAGGCCTATCTCCAATGCTACCTTTTCCATCATTTCCCGTCCTGTTCATTCCCGTCCACTTCTCACCCTTCTATTTGGCACAATCTTTTCGTTCTCTGCTTCATCCTAACACATCCTCTTATACTTTTTTTCGTTTTTCTGTAAAGATATTTTTGTCCTTGTGGAACCAGTCTTCTATTACTGCACAAGTCTATTTCCTAATCATAACTCTTCAGAACCTGTCTCATTATTTTGACGGGTCTGGCTCTGGCGAACTCCTGGTTAACGAGGGTTTTTTGTGCACAACTGGTTTGGCCCGGACCTGGGGTTTCAGGGAAGGTGTTGTGCCACCAGTTGAGGCTGCTACTGCTTGGAGATACCGTGCTGCAAGCTTGGGCGTGGAAGGAGGAACCGCCACCTCTGGAGTCTTTTCTGATGCTGACCGAATCTCAACACGGACTTCTGAGGTGCGCTCCGTCCGGTCACTCCTCATCTCCGAGTCCAGCTGTTGCATGACGTTGTCTAAGTTTCGCACAATGCTTGACACCGAAGGTTCCTCTGCCTCTGTTATCCTCAGTTCTGTGGCATCAGCACTTCTCTGCGTAACAAGCGGAGACACTTTGACCGGAACAACTGTCTGAGTTTGGGCATCAGTGCTGTAACCGCCAAAAGTCTTAAGGGCCGGATTCTTTTTTAAGGTACACTGGTTCTGTTTTGCAAACACTCCCAACA
>NC_051395.1:33295089-33297443 GCF_015228065.2 Penaeus monodon | reverse complement strand
TATTTTATTATTTTTTATTATATATTATTTATTATTATTATACTTAATATTATATTATCCCAAAATATATTATAACTGTAATAATAACAATAATAATATAATGAATATCTATGATATACTTATATGCTATTATATATATGATATATATATATGATTATATATATTATGATATATATATATATGATATATATATATATTATATGATTATATATAGATATATAATAGATGATATAGTATATATGATATATAATATTATATGATATATATATATATATATATGATTGTATATATGATATATATATATGATATTATATATTGATAATATATATATATGAATATAATTATACATGATATATATAGAATATGATATAGATATATATATATATATATCATATATTATATACATATAGTATAATATCATATATATACATATATATATATCATATATTATATCGTATATATATAGATCACATATATATATATATATCATATATATATATATATATATATATCATATTATATATATATGATATATATATATATATAGATTATTATTATATATATATATGTGATATTATATATATATGATATATTTATAATGATATATATATATATATATAATATAGTAAGTAATATATATGTATTATATATTATGATATATAATTTATATTATATATATATATATAGGATATCATATATCTATATATATATATCATATATATAATATATCATATCATATCTATAATAAGTATCATATATATATATATCAGATATAAATATCATATATACATATATATATATATATCATATATATATATATGATATATATATATATATGATCTATATATATCATATATATATATGATATAGTATATATATATATATGATATATCTCTAGTATATTATATATATATCTAATAATATATCTATATATCTATAATAATATATAAGATATAGATTATAATCAGTATATATGATATATATAATATGATATAATAACATATAGATATATGAATTATATATATTATGATATATATATATAAACTAGGATTATAGATATAATATTGATATTAATTAATATCTGATATATATATAATATGATATAATATTATAATGGGATCGATATATATATATATATATATATATATATATTATTATATATATATATATATATATGAATTATATATGTTATATATATATATATATATCTAAATATATATATATATCTGAATCTATCTATATGCTATATCTTCGTCTATTATCTATTAATCATATCATATATATATCTAAGATGCCAGCTATATATATCTATCCTGCCTATATCTATATATATTCGCCTATATCTTATCTAATGACTGTATATATATATATACTATATATATATCACCTCCATATATATGACTATCTATCTATCTATGAATATATACATATATGTATATTATACTCATCTATATATATTTGACATATATACTGAATATATCTTCTATGTAATCTATATATCTGCATATATCTATATATACTATCTGACTATCTATATAATATATATGACTAATTCTATCTATCTGAATCTCTATAATCTCTCTGCCTATAATATATCTATCTGAATATAATAATATAAAACATTTATATCTATATCTATATTCCCTCTAATATATAGTCTATGATAATATATATAATATATATATAATATATAGATATATCTATCTATATGAATAGTAATATTATATATATCTCTATCTATATATATATATATATATCTCTCTCTATATCTGACTCTCTAATGCATCTATATATCTATACATAATCTCTATCTCTATATTCATCTATATCTATATCTAATAAATCATATATAATCTGATCTTATATATGTCTATCTCTTCCTCTCTATCTTCTATCATCTCTATCGTCTAATCCTATATATGCATCTATCTAATCTCTTTCTTCATCTATCTATATATCCATATCAGATATACTAGATATCTTTTCTTCATATATACATCTTATCCTTCCTATATATATCTATATTATACTATCTCTCTCTATATATAAAAAATATTATATTTCTATATAATATATCTATATATATTATATATATCATATATATGAATCTATATATATATATACTTTATTCATATCATACTCTATTTTTCATATATATATATATTTACTATATATATTCATCAGATATATATAGATCATAATATATTCATATAGATATTACATAATATATTCCATATAATATATTGAATATTATATATATATATGCATATATATAATTCATATATATAGATATATTTATATATATATATATATATATAGATATATATATATATATATAATATTATATATATATG
>NC_051395.1:33280089-33287589 GCF_015228065.2 Penaeus monodon | reverse complement strand
TATATATATATTTATATATAATATATATATAGTTATACATATATATATATATATATATATTGATAATATCTATACTATATTTATTCATATATATATATCTATTATACATATATATATATTATATTACATATATATATTACATATATATATATACATATATCTCATATACTATTATATATCATATATTATATATTCATATTATCATATATATACATAATATATACATATATATATCTTCTAGTATATATATATATATATATATTATATATATATGTATATGTATGTATATGTATATATAGACATTGTGCAATAATTTCAAGACTCGTTCAAGTATATTAAAATGCATTTCCACTCATTAACATAATAAAATTTGGCGACCCTCGTCAACATCATAATAAACAAAATTGCAGGGTATCTCCAGATGATATTAATCTTTTTCATTCATTCCAACTGATCTTTTTTCCTTCACTCTGTATCAACACTGTATTTCTAGGCATATATACAATGCTAAATTTTCCATACAATTTAAAAGTAACTGATATAATTCCAAGTACACTTTATAAGAACATTCTATTTGGAACAATCTTTTAGTTCTCTGATTATCATAACAAAATACTATTAATAATTTTTTTCGTTTTTCTGTAAAGATATTTTTGTCCTTGTGGAACCAGTCTTCTATTACTGCACAAGTCTATTTCCTAATCATAACTCTTCAGAACCTGTCTCATTATTTTGATGGGTCTGGCTCTGGCGAACTCCTGGTTAACGAGGGTTTTTTTGTGCACAACTGGTTTGCCCGGACCTGGGGTTTCAGGGAAGGTGTTGTGCCCCATTGAGGCTGCTACTCTTGGGATACCGTGCTGAAGCTTGGGCGTGGAAGGAGGAACCGACACCTCTGGAGTCTTTTCTGATGCTGACCGAATCTCAACACGGACTTCTGAGGTGCGCTCCGTCCGGTCACTCCTCATCTCCGAGTCCAGCTGTTGCATGACGTTGTCTAAGTTTCGCACAATGCTTGACACCGAAGGTTCCTCTGCCTCTGTTATCCTCAGTTCTGTGGCATCAGCACTTCTCTGCGTAACATCGTAGACACTGACCGGAACACTGTCTGATTTGGGCATCAGTGCTGTAACCGCCAAAAGTCTTAAGGGCCGGATTCTTTTTTAAGGTACACTGGTTCTGTTTTGCAAACACTTCCCCACCAGTCATGTCAGGGGACTGTGTGCCAGGTGAGGAACCCCCAGAAGATGAGGAACTCTCGTAACTTTGGCTCTCGCGGTGGAGGTGGTGTGTGCGACGGAACCTAGGACTGGTGCCTCCTTGCTCTTTGGGGGAATGACAATGGTGTGACAGGTAAGTCCATCCTAGGTCTGGAGCGCCAATGACAGGTTTCACTTTTGCTTCGTCTCTTCCCAGAAGGTTCAGCGAAGGTAGCAGAAGTAGTTTTGAGTTCCTCCTGCACTGCTATAAGGAGAGGTTGGAGCTTGCGAGGGGCAGCCTGGGTCGCCTGCTCCCAGGTACTCCCCCAGGTCGGTCATTGCCTCCTGCACCTCCAGCATGCTGCGGGAGAACAACGACCCCTACCAGGCTTGACGAGATTGGTAAGGTTCATTTGCTCCAGGTTTTTGCTCTTCTACTGAGGCTTCCTCCATTTTCGACCTCCTCCCCACTGCTTTCCCCTCCACCAGTGCAGGGGCCCAGACTGGTCACCGCTCAGTGAGGTGGCAGGGAGGTGCTGGGGGGGATTGGGGGGAACGCGGGGAGGAGGGGGCAACACTTCCACCTTTCACCCGCATGGTGACTTGTAGAGTCCTTCACTCGCTGAAGCTCCCCTGCCTGTAATGAACCAAGAGCGATTTAAAAATTGTAACAGAGACATAAAAAATCTTATTAAAAAATTTTCATTGGTATACACATTATGTACTAAAGTAGAAAGAGCTTGATATATAAATATTGTTTTAGCTATTCTTAAATAAATTCTATTTAAAAGCATTCAATACAATACCAGTAAAATTAGGCATCTAGGAATTTAAACAATTTCAAACTTCATCCCAATATCCTGATTTTAAAAATACACATCTCTAGATTATTCTGTAACCAACACTACATTTACATATAATTAGTATTATAATAGAATAATATATAATATAATACTATATATATATATATATATATATATATATATATATTATATATATATATTCATATATATATATATATAATATATATATATATTTATTATATAAATATATCTTATATATATATGTATATAGTATGTGCATGGGGTGATGAGGGGATGAAGTATAGTATGAGGTATGAGTAATGTATGAGTATGGGTTTTGTACGAGTATGGGTACATGTATATAGTATGGGTACGAGTATGAGTATGTGTACATGTAATGGTTATGGTATGGTTATGACCATGTGTATGAATATATTATGAATATGGGTATGTATATCTATATATAGTATATATAGATCATATATAATATATATATATATATATTATATATATAGATATATATATATTTTATAATATATATATATATATATATAATATGCATGAGTATTTGTAGGCATACGTATGAGTATGCATGTGTATATGTATGTGTATCATTCAAAAATGTGTTGTTTTTGTTTTTTTATGTGTATTTGTATGTGGGTGTATGAGTAGATACACATATATGTGTTAGTGTATGTACAAGTATGTGTGTTTGGTGTGTGTGTGTGTGTGTGTGTGTGTGTGTGTGGTGTGTGTGTGGTGTTGGTGTTGTGTGTGTTGTGTGTGGTGAGTATGTGTGTGTATGTGATGTACGAGTATGTGTGTGTGTGTGTGTGTGTGTGTGTGTGTGTGTGTGTGTGTGTGTGTGTGTGTGTGTGTGTGTGTGTGTGTGTGTGTGTGTGTGTGCATTTTAGTGAGTGTTTTAGTATATGTATTTCAATATGAATAGGTCAGTATGTGTGTCTTAGTATGGGTTTGTTTCAGTATGGATGTATATGTTGCATCTAAATATGGGAGTTTTTGAAAATATATCCAGAAGTGTTAACAGAGGTAGGTGTGTTTGTGTGTGTGTGTTGTGTGTGTGGGTGTGTGTGTGGTGTGTGTGTGTGTGTGTGTGTGATTGTGTGTGTGTGTGTGTGTGGGTGTGTGTGCGCAACGCATTGTGTGTGTGTGTGTGCGCACGCATGTGTGTGTTGTGTGTGTGTGTGTGGTGTGTGTGTGTTGTGTGTGTGTTGTGCATCATGAATGCATGATAGCGTTGTGTATGCGCACTGAGCAAGCAAAATACTTTTCAAATAATACACACACAAGACTATAATCTGTTTATTAAAAATCCTAATTACTATTTTATATGAAATGACTAAGATTGCTTAATCAATTTCACATAAATCACAATAGATACAATATTTTAATCGAGGCTTCACCAAAACTAATAAATATATGTGAAACGAATCTTACCACACTTTCTAGTATTGTTACCTCTTCAAAATTCCAACATCATCATTTCTTATAGCACCCTATCACAAGAAAATATCTATATTCAAATATTTATATATATTTTAAATATCGCAATATGATTCAAATCTATGTAATATAATTTATATATATCTAAAAAAACAAAAAAAAAAAAAAATATATATGATAGATATATATATATATATATATATATATTTTTTTTTTTTTTTTTTTTCTTTTTTTTTAGATATATATATATATATATATATATATATATCTAGAAAAAAATATATATATATAGCATAATATGTATATTATATATAGTATATTATATATAAAATATAGATATATATATATGTATTATCTATTATATACAGATAAATAATATATTATATGTATTTGAATATATATATAGAATATATTATATATATATACTTTTAAAATATATATATATATATATATTATATATATATATAGTTTTTTTTGTTTTTAATATATATTATATATATCTATGATATATTTAAGATATTTATAAATTTCAATTTATATTATATATATATAGTTATTAGTTATATTATATATATATATATATAATATATAATATATATATAATATCTATATCTATATGTTTTTAAATAGTTATATCATATTTAAACAATGTATCTGATACTAAATATAAAGATATAATATATATATATATATAATCTATATATATATATATATATATATATCATATCTATATATATTATGTAAAAAAAATTTTTTTTTATCTATATATCTATATATATATTATATATTATATATCTTATATATAATTTGAATTTTTATATATATATTTTGAATTTAATTATTAATATATTTGAATTTATATATAAATTTTGAATATATATATATATATAATATTCTATCATTTCATCAATCTTCTATCTATATCTATATAACAGGACATACATCTCTATCTAGATATAGATCTCTCCTCTATATATATATATAGATAATATATATATATATATATTCAACAATATAGAGATATTTAATTATTTCTATAACATCTATCACTTTAATATCTCTATTATATCTATCTAGATATATATATCTATATACATAAATACTATTGTTAACATATTTCACTGAAAAAATAATCATAATAAAAAAATATATCTCTATATCTATATATATATTTTTTTTTTTTTTTTTTTTTTTTTATTGAAAATCTCTACCTATATATACGTACATATATATACATATCATATAGATAATCATATGTATATCTATATCTACTATATATATATCATATCTATTATATGTATCTAGATATATTATCTAATCTATATCGATATCTCTCTTATATATCAATATATATCGATATATACTAGAAGATGAGATATATGTTTACAAATTAACCCAATCACCCTGATTTATGTTCTGTCCCTTGTAGGTTTTTCTGATTTTGTTACATACAGATGGCTCCACAGTGCTAAGCCTCCCAGGAGTCCCTACATAGGCCTACTGACGATCTGAATTTCCCCATTCCTTGAATTGGCGGGAATGTGGTTTTTTCTTTTAATACCAATTGATATCAATACTGTTATTATTGTTATTGATGTTATGATTATGAAGTCCTTATTAAATCTTGTTAACATTTTAAGACAATGAAATAATGCCAAAGATCCTTTCCAAAGTCAAGGAAAGGGTAACACGTGAGAAAGGTAGGACTAAGACTTGACCCCCTTGATGACTAAGGACTTTAGAGCCATCTATGTGGAATACAATAAATAAAACCTGTGTTACAGTGGGCATGGCATGTATTCTTGCCAAACATGCCTATTGGGTTAATATATTTATTTATTAATAAAAAAAAAAAATATATTAACCCAATAGGCATGTTTTGGCAGAATACATGCCCTGCCCACTGTACACAGGTTTATTTATTGTATTCCCCACATAGATGTCTCTACAAGTGCTTATCCATCAAGGGGTCACGTATTGTCTACCTTTCTCACGTGTTTTACCTTTTCCCTTAACTTTTGGAAAGGATCTTTTGCATTATTTTCTTGTCTTAAATGTTAACAAGATTTTATCAGACTTTAATAATCTAACATCAATAACAATAATAACGTATTGATATCAATGTAATTAACAAGGAAAAACACATTTTTTTCCCGCAATTCAAGAATGGGGGAAATCAAGATCATCAGTAGGGCCTACTGATAGACTCCTGGAGGCTTAGCACATGTGGAGCATCTGTATGTAACAAAATTCATAAAACCTACAAGGACAGAAACATAAATCGGGGGGTGATTGGGTTAATTTGTATACATATATCTATCTATCTATATATATATATATCTATATGATATATATAAGATATATATATATATATATATAGTATATATATATATATACATATATATATATATATATATAGATATATTATATCTATATATACATCTATAATATATCTAATATGTATATATATTAATTAATTATAGGTATATATTTCAATAAAAAAAAAAAAAAAAAAATAGATATATATATATATATATATCTTTTTTTCTTATTATATTTTTTAATTGAAAATATGTAACCTATATATAATATATATATATATATTTTATATATATATCATATATATCTTTATATATTAATAAATTTTATATGGTAATCTAAATAAGTTACATATCTCTATATTTTGATATATACTATATATATATCTATCTCTTATATACTATATATCTATATATACTACTATTATATATGTATGTCTGTATATATCTATATATCTATATATATATATATATATATATATATATATATATATTTATTCAGAATATTTATATATAATTCAAATATAATATATATAAATCAAATATAATATTAAAATTCAAATATATAATATATATTATATCTATATATCTATATATTATATATATATATAAACTTCAAATATATAGATACTGATCTATATCTAATAATATATATATATATCTATATATATATAATATATTTTAATTTATATTCATATACATGTTAAATTTAATATTTATTAAATATTTAATATATCATATCATATATATATCGTACTTATTAAAAAAAAAAAATTATATTCATATATATTATATATATATATATATAATATATATATATATAATATATCTATATACCATATATGTATATATATATTTTTTTAGATATATATATATATTATATATATATATATCTAAAAAAAAAAAAAAAAAAAAAAAATATATATATATATATATATATATATATATATATATAATTTGTTTTTTTTTTTTTTTTTTAGATATATATATATTTATATACCTATATTGGAATACATATTTGGATATTTAAATATATATAAATATTTTAATAACAATTTTTTTTCTTGTGATAGTGTGCTATCAAAATATGATGTTGGATTTTTGAAGAGGTAACAATCCTAGAAAGTGTGTAAGATTCGTTTCAACATATATTTATTATGTTTGGTGGAAGCCTCATTAAAATATTTTATCTATTGTGATATTACTGTGAAATTGAGTAAGCATCTTACTCATTCATATAATAGTAATTAGGATTTTTAATAAACAGATATAGATATTGTGTGTGCTATTATTTTAAAGTATTTCTGCTGCTCAGTGCGCATACACACAGCTAGCATGCATGCGGAATGCACACACACCACCACACACACAACACACACACACACAACACCAACACACACACACACACACACACACACACACACCACACTCACACACATGCGTGCACACACACACACACACATGCGTGCGCACCACCACACACAACACACCACACACACACCACACCCCACACACACCCCATCCAACACACACACAGCACACACACCACACACAGCACACCCACCACACACCTCCTCTGTTAACACTTCTGGATCTTTTCAAAACTCCCTAATTTAGATGCACTATACATCCATACTGAACAAACCATACTAAGACCCCATCCGACCTATTCATAGTGAAATACATATACTAAAACACTCACTAAAATGCACACAC
>NC_051395.1:33266135-33279989 GCF_015228065.2 Penaeus monodon | reverse complement strand
CTTTGGTTTAGGGATGGGAACTATGGTAGCCCTCTTCCAGCTCTGGGGTAGAGTGGAAGTTTCCCTGGACTTGTTGTTGAGTTGCAGGAATGCAAGCTCACCTACCAGTCCCAGGTGGGAAATGATGGGGTACGAGATCCCGTCAGAGCCCGGGGCTGTGTTGGAAATGGCTTTATATGTATCTCTTAGTTCCCTCAGAGAAAAGATAATGTCTGAGTTATCGGGTTCGGCTGCCCTCTCTTTGATGTGAGCAAGTCTGTCTGGTTGTAGGCGTTCTTGTCTTGCCCTCAGTTCGGCTGGCAGACTGTTGCTACTCATTCTCGCAGAGAACTCGTGCGCCAGTCTGTTGACCTCTGACTGGGGGTCGTGGTGCATGCATCTCGGGGCTGAGCGGCTGGTGGCTCGCTTGACCCGTTGCCATAGCTCTGAGAGGGTGGTATGGTGATTGAAGGACTCACACCATTCCAGCCACTTTTCCTGCCTCACTCTGCTGGCAGTTTCCTTGGCATCCCTGACAGCCTCCCTTAGGAGGGCTAGGTTGTCGGGGGTTCTTTGCCTTTGGAAATGTTTTCGGCACATATGTACCCTGGGGTTTGGGACCTCCCTAATCTCGTAATTGAAGTACCAGGTGTCCTTGTGACTCCTAGACCCAGGCCGAGTTTTGGGTATGGTCAGTGAGGCTGCCTCATCAATGGCATTTACAAGTCTGGCTTGTAGCACTTCCACATTTTCGCTTTGTGTGGGTTCATTGCTTCTCAGACAGCGGGCCAAGGCGCTCTGGAAACCCCTGCCAGTTGGCCTTGTCTGTTTTCCATCTTGGATTCGGTCGTGGTATTTCGGCTGGGCCACTATCCATGAGGGTAGTTATAGTGCCATAATGGTCACTAGTGACGGTCTCATCGACACGCCAGCCAATCCTCTCCACCAGAGTCGCAGTGGCCAGGGTGAGGTCTAGGACCCCTCCTCTGACATGCGTTGGCTCCTGGCTATTGAGGAGAGCGATCTCGGGGAATGTCTCAAGCACGTTGGCTATGTGATAGCCAGCTGCATCCGGTGCCTGCAGGGAGCCAGGATGGGGTGGTGTGCATTGAAGTCTCCCCTATGATCACTCGGTCGTGTGCTGCAGAAGCACATACCTGGCTGATGTCTAAGCTACTACAGTGTGGCCGGCTGTACACATTGTACAATTTCAGGGGCCCCCCGGCCAGCTGAATCTCGACAGCAAGAGATTCAACATCTTCTCCACAGTGCGGTGCATCGGCTATTGCGGAGCAGGGAATTGTTGCTTTGACCAGGGTGATCAGGCCTCTTTTGCCATCGGTACGTGGCAGCGCGTAGACGTGATACCCGGAGAAGCGAACAGGTTTGCGTTTCTGTGTGCATATATATATATATTATAATATATATATATTATATATATATATATATATATATATATATATATATTGTCACAACTGCGAAATTACTCTGGACCTTCGCCGATGTTTACCTCACTCTGTGAGGCGGGATTAGGTCCTTCCCGATTGGTTCCTACACCTCGTGGGGAACGAGGGTATCAGGCCTATGCAGATAAAAGGAGCACCAGCCAAAAATTCAGCAGTTGTCCCGTGACTTCTGACTTGTGTTCTCCCTTCCGCCATGTGACCTCGCCTGCTCCGCTGGATCCTCTCTCCCCACGCTCCTGCCGGAGGAGCTGCCTGCCGAGGACATGCCGGAGGAGCTGCCTGCCGAGGACGTGCCGGAGGAGCTGCCTGCCGAGGACGTGCCAGAGGAGCTGCCTGCCGAGGAGACGCCGGGAGTAGAGGGACTGGTGGAGGAGCAACGGTACACCAAGTCCGACAGAAGGCAGGACCGTGATCGCCGAGAGAGTGCAGGTGACGGAAGGGCAGGTCCTGGGGCCACATCACCGCCGGATGGAGGGCCTCGGTGTAGGCATCTCGCAGTTGTGGCTCTCTTAAAATAATCTTCAATTCTTGGAAGATTATTTTGAAGAAAGAAGGGAGATATGTCACAACTGCGAGATTACTCTGGACCTTCGCCGATGTTTACGTCACTCTGTGAGGCGGGATTAGGTCCTTCCCGATTGGTTCCTACGCCTCGTGGGGAACGAGGGTATCGGGCCTATACATCGGCGCGGCAGATAAAAGGAGCACCAGCCAAAAATTCGGCAGTTGTCCCGTGACTTTTGACTTGTGTGCTCCCTTCCGCCATGTGAAGAAGAAGGACCTCTCCTCTCCTCTCCTCTCTCCCTGCGGTGAATCGGTCCTTAATTGGACGATTCAGAGAGAAGGGAGGATCGGTTCCGGCAAGGGTGGTGGACGGGGCGCAGCGGGTGGAGCCGAGCAACGCCAAGAGAGTCACCATGATCCCTCGATCGTGTGGCTTTTGCATGGGCATATTAAAGAGATGCACCGCGCCCGGTCCCATGCAATCTCGGCCTCGGCTCTTCCGCGTTACCGGACGGTGACGCGCCCCCCATTTTTTGATGCCACGATGCTATGTGCTTGCATGTAGCTTCGTGCCCTCCTAGCCTACTTTCCTATACGAATTTTGGGCATTAGGATAACTCTGTGCACACCTTCTGGTGAACTGGACCCCATCTTCGGGCGCGTGCTCGGACGTGGGCAGACCTTTACCTCCCGCAGGGGAGGGTGTGTCTGGGGGGCCTTAGAAGGCTTGCCTTACGGTGTGCATAGAGTTGCCATTCTTTTATTAGGGACTGGTCTGGCAGACCATCTGATGACTGCCACTCTTTTTCTTTTGAATAGGGCGATAGGCAGGTAGAGCCCCTTGTCAGGCCTTCAGCCAGGTTCTGTCTAATAGCAGCTGCTAGACGGAACATCAAGTTCCCGTCCTGTGATAGGAAGTACCTGGATAAAAGTTAGTCTTTCTCCCTCACTGTGATGAAATAGTCTGTGGTTGGCTATTTCAGAGGGATGAAGGAACTTACTGGAACAGGTACAGGTCCCCTCTACTCTCACTGAGGTGAAACTTTGGGTGTTTCAGAGAGAAGAGGGATTCACGTTAAACCCACCCTGCCAAAAGAACTGCCTGGAAAAAAGTCAGCTCCTCTCCCTCACTGTGATGGAAACAGTCTGTGGTTGGCTGTTTTCAGAGGGACGAAGGAGATTATTGGAACAGGTACAGGACCCCCCTTCTCTCACTGAGGTGAAACATCCTTTGGATGTTTCAGAGAGAAGAGGGATTCACCTTAAAAACCGTCCTGCCATAGGAACCTCTGGAAAAATGTTAATTCTCTCCCTCACTGTGGTGAAACAGTCTGTGGCCGGCTGTTTCAGAGTGATGAAGGAATTGACAGGAACAGGTGCAGGACCCCCCTCTTTTCTCAATGAGGTGAAACAACCTTTGGGCGTTTCAGAGAAAAGAGGGATTCACTTTGAAAAAGGGTACAGGTCCTCTCTGAGGAGTGGAGAGGAACTGCCTGGAAAAAGTGAAAGAGCTCCCTTCCTCACTGAGGGAGGAGCAGAAGTGTTCCCATCAATGATGTCCTGTAGGTGGAAGGAAATCCCCTCTGGGATACTCCCAGAGGTTGTCACCTACCCACGTGTTTGCCGTGTGTGGCATCCTTGTGAGCTGGGAGACGGGAGTCCTGGAGGTTGAGTGATGCCGTGCACGAGTACGCCCTGCGGCTAGCAACACGCCTCTTTGGTCCTCTATTCTGGCAAGACAGGCGGCCTGATCCAGGCCCGGTCAGGTCAATCGGCTGGTCTCCCTCGGGAGGCTAGGGTCAAGCAGTCATGCTGCCGTTGGTACCTACACCGTCCGTGCGTACCAGTGCAAACGGCTAATTGGCTGCGTATATCCACTCATCACCCCTGTTGCTGTTAGACATTGGTTCTAGCACTCAACTTCCCCTTGTTGGACTCCGTGGTGGGTGGGGGCGTGAGTGGATGAAGCACTGCCAAGATGGTGGACAAGACGGAAAAATCATGTACAAACATGTCTGTCCACCAGATTGTCCAACAGATGGACTCTCGTGCTGGCCCCTCCAGGCCAGCACCCAGACCAGGAAGGCCTCTGAGCTCCCCTCAGACGACCCACTGACTGAATCAGGAGCACCAGCTGAACCAGCCGAAACAGCTGGTGCCTCCACGAGCAAGCCCCAAAACCGAAAGGGCGGACCGAAACGGCCGAGGCCGGAGACCGACTCTGATGGCGAGTCTGGACCCCCAAGGCGTTTCCCGCAATTCAAGGTCCCCGTCAAACCCGAAGGCTTCGACAATGCCTACCAAATGGTAAGGGCATTGGAGAGCCATCGCAAAATCCGGCTGTCGATCCGGGTTGTGCGAGATCAGGGCATGATCATTGTGCCCAAAGATCAAGCCACCCTTTGTTTCTTGCAGGAGACAAAGGAGCTAAAAGATGGGAGGAAAGTGAGCCTCTCGCCACTGAATCCCGAGGAGAAGAGAGTCAAGATGGTGCTACTTGGCTTCTCAGTCTCATACGATGTGGAGGTGATAGCATCACACCCACAGGTCGTGGAGGCTTCCCGATTGTTGAAGGGGAAGACTCCAACCAGGCAAGTCCTGGTGACCATGAAAGGTACCCCAACCTCCACCCTTGATCTGGGTAACTGGGGTACCTATCACCTACGCACTTATGTGCCTGAACCACTTCGGTGTTTCAAGTGCCAGAAGTACTGACACCACCAGGCTAACTGCACAGCCAAGCCAAAATGTGGTGTCTGTAGCAAGGCACACAATACCGAGGTGTGCATCAAGGCACATAAAGAAGAAAAGAAGGACACAACAGCCAAATGTTCTAACTGTGCCAAGAGGCATCACGCCTGGAGCCTGGCTTGCTCTGTCAGGAAAGAGGCGGCCCTCAAACGGCAAGAGGTTGCTAAGAAGCGACCAGACTTTGTTCCTGCCCCCCCAGGCACCTACGTCTGGGGGAGGAACAAAAGCGAAAAGGCTTCCCGACCTCCTAAGAGGAAGGAAGCTGCCCCCAGCCGAAACCGGAGATCTCCGACAATCAGGAGTTCCCCAAGTAAAGCAAGTGCAGAGGAACCACAGGAAGAAAGGTTCCAACAGCACCACACGGTCCTCCCCAGACCAGAAGACATGTTCTTCGACGAGGGGACATGTCGATCCTGATCACTGCTGTAGTCACAGCAGTGGCAGTATCCTTGTCCAGGACCAAGGAAGAGGCGGATAAGGCAGTCGACGTTGCCATGACGACATTCAAACAGACTATCAAAAGCATAAAGGGAAGGAAGATGGAGAGGGCCAAATCAGCCCAATCCTCTCCCTCACCCCAGGTCGAGACTCCCCTCCCCACTCCAACCCAGGCTATGCCCTCACAGGCAGAGCCTAACCAGGCTGATTCAGTGCCACAAGCCGAATCAGAAGAAGCTGAGCCTGCCCAGGCAAGGCCAGCCAATGAACAGAAACAGCCTGGCCAGAGAAAAAGCCAAACACGAAAAGTCAGAGCTACCAAAGGCTCTCCACCCCCAGTGGATCCAGGGATAGCCTGACAGCCGAAGGAGACCCCTCAAGCAGTGAGGATCTCACAATGGAGTTGTCAGACTCCGACTGTTAATCCGAATATGACGATGTCTCTGATGTAACTATCAATTAGTAACATCATGGCACGCAATCTAAGTATTATGCAGTGGAACATCTGTGGCTTCTCCTCAAGGAGTGCCATCCTCCATGCAATAGTGCGATGAAGGAGCATTGACATCGTCATGCTCCAGGAGACATTATCAGCGGAAGCTGTTCGCTTCTCCGGGTATCACGTCTACGCGCTGCCACGTTCCGATGGCAAAAGAGGCCTGATCACCCTGGTCAAAGCAACAATTCCCTGCTCCGCAATAGCCGATGCACCGCTCTGTGGAGAAGATGTTGAATCTCTTGTCGTCGAGATTCAACTGGCCGGGGGACCCCTGAAATTGTACAATGTGTACAGCCGGCCACACTGTAGTAGCTTAGACATCAGCCAGGTATGTGCTTCTGCAGCACACGACCCAGTGATCATAGGGGGAGACTTCAATGCACACCACCCCATCCTGGCTCTCCGGTGCGGATGCGGCTGGCCGTCACATAGCCAACGTGCTTGAGACATTCCCCGAGATCGCTCTCCTCAACAGCCAGGAGCCAACGCATGTCAGAGGAGGGGTCCTAGACCTCACCCTGGCCACTGCGACTCTGGTGGAGAGGATTGGCTGGCGTGTCGATGAGACCATCACTAGGTTATATATATATATATATATATATATATAATATATATATATATATATATATATATATATATATATATATATATAATATATATATATATATATATATATATATATATATATAATATATATATATATATATATATATATATATATATATATATATATATATATATATATATATATATACCTAGTGATGGTCTCATCGACACGCCAGCCAATCCTCTCCACCAGAGTCGCAGTGGCCAGGGTGAGGTCTAGGACCCCTCCTCTGACATGCGTTGGCTCCTGGCTGTTGAGGAGAGCGATCTCGGGGAATGTCTCAAGCACGTTGGCTATGTGACGGCCAGCCGCATCCGCACCGGAGAGCCAGGATGGGGTGGTGTGCATTGAAGTCTCCCCCTATGATCACTGGGTCGTGTGCTGCAGAAGCACATACCTGGCTGATGTCTAAGCTACTACAGTGTGGCCGGCTGTACACATTGTACAATTTCAGGGGTCCCCCGGCCAGTTGAATCTCGACGACAAGAGATTCAACATCTTCTCCACAGTGCGGTGCATCGGCTATTGCGGAGCAGGGAATTGTTGCTTTGACCAGGGTGATCAGGCCTCTTTTGCCATCGGAACGTGGCAGCGCGTAGACGTGATACCCGGAGAAGCGAACAGCTTCCGCTGATAATGTCTCCTGGAGCATGACGATGTCAATGCTCCTTGATCGCACTATTGCATGGAGGATGGCACTCCTTGAGGAGAAGCCACAGATGTTCCACTGCAGAATACTTAGATTGCGTGCCATGATGTTACTAATTGATAGTTACATCAGAGACATCGTCATATTCGGATTAACAGTCGGAGTCTGACAACTCCATTGTGAGATCCTCACTGCTTGAGGGGTCTCCTTCGGCTGTCAGGCTATCCCTGGATCCACTGGGGGGTGGAGAGCCTTTGGTAGCTCTGACTTTTCGTGTTTGGCTTTTTCTCTGGCCAGGCTGTTTCTGTTCATTGGCTGGCCTTGCCTGGGCAGGCTCAGCTTCTTCTGATTCGGCTTGTGGCACTGAATCAGCCTGGTTAGGCTCTGCCTGTGAGGGCATAGCCTGGGTTGGAGTGGGGAGGGGAGTCTCGACCTGGGGTGAGGGAGAGGATTGGGCTGATTTGGCCCTCTCCATCTTCCTTCCCTTTATGCTTTTGATAGTCTGTTTGAATGTCGTCATGGCAACGTCGACTGCCTTATCCGCCTCTTCCTTGGTCCTGGACAAGGATACTGCCACTGCTGTGACTACAGCAGTGATCAGGATCGACATGTCCCCCTCGTCGAAGAACATGTCTTCTGGGTCTGGGGAGGACCGTGTGGTGCTGTTGGAACCTTTCTTCCTGTGGTTCCTCTGCACTTGCTTTACTTGGGGGAACTCCTGATTGTCGGAGATCTCGGTTTCGGCTGGGGGGCAGCTTCCTTCCTCTTAGGAGGTCGGGAAGCCTTTTCGCTTTTGTTCCTCCCCCAGACGTAGGTGCCTGGGGGGGCAGGAACAAAGTCTGGTCGCTTCTTAGCAACCTCTTGCCGTTTGAGGGCCGCCTCTTTCCTGACAGAGCAAGCCAGGCTCCAGGCGTGATGCCTCTTGGCACAGTTAGAACATTTGGCTGTTGTGTCCTTCTTTTCTTCTTTATGTGCCTTGATGCACACCTCGGTATTGTGTGCCTTGCTACAGACACCACATTTTGGCTTGGCTGTGCAGTTAGCCTGGTGGTGTCCGGTACTTCTGGCACTTGAAACACCGAAGTGGTTCAGGCACATAAGTGCGTAGGTGATAGGTACCCCAGTTACCCAGATCAAGGGTGGAGGTTGGGGTACCTTTCATGGTCACCAGGACTTGCCTGGTTGGAGTCTTCCCCTTCAACAATCGGGAAGCCTCCACGACCTGTGGGTGTGATGCTATCACCTCCACATCGTATGAGACTGAGAAGCCAAGTAGCACCATCTTGACTCTCTTCTCCTCGGGATTCAGTGGCGAGAGGCTCACTTTCCTCCCATCTTTTAGCTCCTTTGTCTCCTGCAAGAAACAAAGGGTGGCTTGATCTTTGGGCACAATGATCATGCCCTGATCTCGCACAACCCGGATCGACAGCCGGATTTTGCGATGGCTCTCCAATGCCCTTACCATTTGGTAGGCATTGTCGAAGCCTTCGGGTTTGACGGGGACCTTGAATTGCGGGAAACGCCTTGGGGGTCCAGACTCGCCATCAGAGTCGGTCTCCGGCCTCGGCCGTTTCGGTCCGCCCTTTCGGTTTTGGGGCTTGCTCGTGGAGGCACCAGCTGTTTCGGCTGGTTCAGCTGGTGCTCCTGATTCAGTCAGTGGGGTCGTCTGAGGGGAGCTCAGAGGCCTTCCTGGTCTGGGTGCTGGCCTGGAGGGGCCAGCACGAGAGTCCATCTGTTGGACAATCTGGTGGACAGACATGTTTGTACATGATTTTTCCGTCTTGTCCACCATCTTGGCAGCAGGCATGACAGTGTCATCCTGGGCCTTGCACGGGTCGTCAACAGTAAGGTCTGTCTGTGGGGGATTTTGGTTTTGATTTTCCATATACTTGGCAGTGCTTCATCCACTCACGCCCCCACCCACCACGGAGTCCAACAAGGGGAAGTTGAGTGCTAGAACCAATGTCTAACAGCAACAGGGGTGATGAGTGGATATACGCAGCCAATTAGCCGTTTGCACTGGTACGCACGGACGGTGTAGGTACCAACGGCAGCATGACTGCTTGACCCTAGCCTCCCGAGGGAGACCAGCCGATTGACCTGACCGGGCCTGGATCAGGCCGCCTGTCTTGCCAGAATAGAGGACCAAAGAGGCGTGTGCTAGCCGCAGGGCGTACTCGTGCACGGCATCACTCAACCTCCAGGACTCCCGTCTCCCAGCTCACAAGGATGCCACACACGGCAAACACGTGGGTAGGTGACAAACCTCTGGGAGTATCCCAGAGGGATTTCCTTCCACCTACAGGACATCATTGATGGGAAACACTTCTGCTCCTCCCTCAGTGAGGAAGGGAGCTCTTTCACTTTTTCCAGGCAGTTCTCTCCAACTCCTCAGAGAGGACCTGTACCCTTTTTCAAAGTGAATCCCTCTTTTCTCTGAAACGCCCAAAGGTTGTTTCACCTCATTGAGAAAAGAGGGGGGTCCTGCACCTGTTCCTGTCAATTCCTTCATCACTCTGAAAACAGCGGCCACAGACTGTTTCACCACAGTGAGGGAGAGAAATAACATTTTTCCAGGAGGTTCCTATGGCAGGACGGTTTTTTAAGGTGAATCCCTCTTCTCTCTGAAACATCCAAAGGATGTTTCACCTCAGTGAGAGAAGGGGGGTCCTGTACCTGTTCCAATAATCTCCTTCGTCCCTCTGAAAACAGCCAACCACAGACTGTTTCCATCACAGTGAGGGAGAGGAGCTGACTTTTTTCCAGGCAGTTCTTTTGGCAGGGTGGGTTTAACGTGAATCCCTCTTCTCTCTGAAACACCAAAGTTTCACCTCAGTGAGAGAAGGGGGTCCTGTACCTGTTCCAGTAAGTTCCTTCATCCCTCTGAAATAGCCAACCACAGACTATTTCATCACAGTGAGGGAGAAAGACTAACTTTTATCCAGGTACTTCCTATCACAGGACGGGAACTGATGTTCTGTCTAGCAGCTGCTATTAGACAGAACCTGGCTGAAGGCCTGACAAGGGGGCTCTACCTGCCTATCGCCCTATTCAAAAGAAAAAGAGTGGCAGTCATCAGATGGTCTGCCAGACCAGTCCCTAATAAAAGAATGGCAACTCTATGCACACCGTAAGGCAAGCCTTCTAAGGCCCCCAGACACACCCTCCCCTGCGGGAGGTAAAGGTCTGCCCACGTCCGAGCACGCGCCCGAAGATGGGGTCCAGTTCACCAGAAGGTGTGCACAGAGTTATCCTAATGCCGAAAATTCGTATAGGAAAGAGTAGGCTAGGAGGGCACGAAGCTACATGCAAGCACATAGCATCGGTGGCATCAAACAATGGGGGGCGCGTCACCGTCCGGTAACGCGGAAGAGCCGAGGCCGAGATTGCATGGGACCGGGCGCGGTGCATCTCTTTAATATGCCCATGCAAAAGCCACACGATCGAGGGATCATGGTGACTCTCTTGGCGTTGCTCGGCTCCACCCGCTGCGCCCCGTCCACCACCCTTGCCGGAACCGATCCTCCCTTCTCTCTGAATCGTCCAATTAAGGACCGATTCACCGCAGGGAGAGAGGAGAGGAGAGGAGAGGTCCTTCTTCTTCACATGGCGGAAGGGAGCACACAAGTCAAAAGTCACGGGACAACTGCCGAATTTTTGGCTGGTGCTCCTTTTATCTGCCGCGCCGATGTATAGGCCCGATACCCTCGTTCCTCACGAGGCGTAGGAACCAATCGGGAAGGACCTAATCCCGCCTCACAGAGTGACGTAAACATCGGCGAAGGTCCAGAGTAATCTCGCAGTTGTGACATATCTCCCTTCTTTCTTCAAAATAATCTTCCAAGAATTGAAGATTATTTTGAAAGAGCCACAACTGCGAGATGCCTACACCGAGGCCTCCATCCGGCGGTGATATGGCCCCAGGACCTGCCCTTCCGTTCACCCGCACTCTCCCGGCGATCACGGTCCTGCCTTCTGTCGGACTTGGTTGTACCGTTGCTCCCCACCAGTCCTCTACTCCCGGCGTCTCCTCGGCAGGCAGCTCCTCTGGCACGTCCTCGGCAGGCAGCTCCTCCGGCACGTCCTCGGCAGGCAGCTCCTCCGGCATGTCCTCGGCAGGCAGCTCCTCCGGCAGGAGCGTGGGGAGAGAGGATCCAGCGGAGCAGGCGAGGTCACATGGCGGAAGGGAGAACACAAGTCAGAAGTCACGGGACAACTGCTGAATTTTTGGCTGGTGCTCCTTTTATCTGCATAGGCCCGATACCCTCGTTCTCTACGAGGCGTAGGAACCAATCGGGAAGGACCTAATCCCGCCTCACAGAGTGAGGTAAACATTGGCGAAGGTCCAGAGTAATCTCGCAGTTGTGACAATATATATATATATATATATATATATATATATATATATATATATATATATATATATATATATATATGCACACAGAAACGCAAACCTGTTCGCTTCTCCGGGTATCACGTCTACGCACTGCCACGTACCGATGGCAAAAGAGGCCTGATCACCCTGGTCAAAGCAACAATCCCTGCTCCGCAATAGCCGATGCACCGCACTGTGGAGAAGATGTTGAATCTCTTGCCGTCGAGATTCAGCTGGCCGGGGGGCCCCTGAAATTGTACAATGTGTACAGCCGGCCACACTGTAGTAGCTTAGACATCAGCCAGGTATGTGCTTCTGCAGCACACGACCGAGTGATCATAGGGGGAGACTTCAATGCACACCACCCCATCCTGGCTCCCTGCAGGGCACCGGATGCAGCTGGCTATCACATAGCCAACGTGCTTGAGACATTCCCCGAGATCGCTCTCCTCAATAGCCAGGAGCCAACGCATGTCAGAGGAGGGGTCCTAGACCTCACCCTGGCCACTGCGACTCTGGTGGAGAGGATTGGCTGGCGTGTCGATGAGACCGTCACTAGTGACCATTATGGCACTATAACTACCCTCATGGATAGTGGCCAGCCGAAATACCACGACCGAATCCAAGATGGAAAACAGACAAGGCCAACTGGCAGGCGTTCCAGAGCGCCTTGGCCCGCTGTCTGAGAAGCAATGAACCCACACAAAGCGAAAATGTGGAAGTGCTACAAGCCAGACTTGTAAATGCCATTGATGAGGCAGCCTCACTGACCATACCCAAAACTCGGCCTGGGTCTAGGAGTCACAAGGACACCTGGTACTTCAATTACGAGATTAGGGAGGTCAACCACAGGGTACATATGTGCCGAAAACATTTCCAAAGGCAAAGAACCCCGACAACCTAGCCCTCCTAAGGGAGGCTGTCAGGGATGCCAAGGAAACTGCCAGCAGAGTGAGGCAGGAAAAGTGGCTGGAATGGTGTGAGTCCTTCAATCACCATACCACCCTCTCAGAGCTATGGCAACGGGTCAAGCGAGCCACCAGCCGCTCAGCCCCGAGATGCATGCACCACGACCCCCAGTCAGAGGCCAACAGACTGGCGCACGAGTTCTCTGCGAGAACGAGTAGCAACAGTCTGCCAGCCGAACTGAGGGCAAGACAAGAACGCCTACAACCAGACAGACTTGCTCACATCAAAGAGAGGGCAGCCGAACCCGATAACTCAGACATTATCTTTTCTCTGAGGGAACTAAGAGATACATATAAAGCCATTTCCAAACACAAGCCCCGGGCTCCGACTGGATCATCGTACCCCATTCATTTCCCACCTGGGACTGTAGGTGAGCTTGCATTCCGCAACTCCCCAACAACCAAGTTCCAGGGAAACTTCACTCTACCCCAGAGCTGGAAGAAGGGGGCTACCATAGTTCCCATCCCTAAACCAAAGGAGCCGGGGAAGTACCGCACCATCCTCTCTCCTCAGCTGTCTGGCCAGACTGCCTGATGAGGATGGTTACTGAACCGCTCCGATGGAACAATGGGACCCCCACACGAACACTCACGGGTCCACAGGGGCATGAGCACAGCAGTGACAGGATAGCCACGCTCTTGAGCACAAAAACAGGGCACATCTGTAGGTAGTATTCCTTGACCGGAGAAGGCTTTCGAATTGGCAAGTCCTCTGCATTCAGGAAGCCTGATCCCAACAAGGAATCAGAGGAACTCTTGGCTGGATAGTGACTACTTAGAATAGAACAGCAAAGTCAAAATTCCAAGGCTCACCCTATCACAGCACATGCATAAGAGAATGGAATGGTAATCCGGGGGAGTGTTGCAGGACAGGACTAAAGATCTCTGCAGCCAAAATCCAAAAGCCATGGCTCTGAGACAGAGAGTTCAAGCACAAGTCTGAAATCCAGGGAATGGACTTCGGAGTGGGTTTCAGGGCCTATCTCAAACCTTGGGGTAAGGACTAGACCGGGACCATCTTCTTCCGCAAGGAGGTCCAGCACACTGGTTGACAACAAAATCAGACTGTGTCATGAGCGCAATGAGTGGAAGACGCCATAGGGGCCAGACACAGAGTACTAAGACCATTCTATGTACATGGCAGTCAGGCCCATGTGAGACTATGCCTCCCTCGCTCTGATGGGCATTAAGAGAAAATATAAAAGACCAACTGGAGACAGTCAAAACGAAGCCGCCAGGGTCATTCTGGTTTGCCCCAAGGTGGGCTAAGGTCTCAACCTCCTAGGAGACAAAAACCTTCTCCCCTTGGCCGCACGAATTTGATGAGTAACGACAGCACAATTATCAAAGGTCAATCAAGAGTCCCAGGAACACAAGCATAAGACACAAAATAGCAGGACGCTAGAACAAGATAACGAGACTGTTTGCCAAACAAACTCCTGGCTGTCCTCACACCAGCGGGGTAATACGCCATCAGCTCAAAGAACCGCTTAACTGGCCAAGGGCATGGACTCCCCTCACCCTGACTTTGTCGAAGCTCCCGCCGTGGCGCCAAACCTCGATAGCGTTCTCGGTCATGAGGACTGGCAAGAAAAATAGAACGAATATTGTACGGCCT
>NC_051395.1:33246135-33261135 GCF_015228065.2 Penaeus monodon | reverse complement strand
TATAGCAAGTGGAGTTACGGCGAACTAAGATAAATAGTGAATAAATAGATAAATACACAGAAAAAATACAGAGACTGAGAGACAGAAATAGAGCGAAAGAAGAAAGAAAACATACAAATAAAAAAAATTGAGGAGAGAAGAATCTCCAACATACACGATCCAGACTCGACCAGCCGCTGAAGTAACCCGATTCTGATAGCTATCTGCTAAACAAGCACCGACGTTCCCTCTTTGAAAGGCTATCGTCTCCCTCTCCTGCCGCGAACCCCCGTCTTGGTCACGTAAAAGGATACACACACTCCTCTGATTATATGCTATGAGACATCCTACCGCCCCCCCCCCCCCCCGTCGCAAGATAATCCTCATAGCACCGATACCCAGAGACCCATGACCAAGACCTAGCTGGGGTTTCTGTACCGTGGGCCAAAGGCTGACTTGTTGGAGATCAAGGATGGTGCTGCTGTCTGTCACGTCCGAGTCGCTCTTTTTTTTATCTCAGGTGATGCTTTGCCCGCTCGAGTCTCAGGCAATCTCCTCGAACGTCAGTTTCGTAAAGAAGGTGTGCTTCTTTCGTGGGCTGTTCGTTTGCTATTTCGTCTTTGAGGATCGATTTAGTTTTTTGTGTGTGTGAACAGGCATATGGATAGACAGGTAGACAGATAGTTGGTAGGTTGACAGGTAGATAGATAGACAGGTAGATATGGATAGGTAGATAGTCAGAAAGATAGATGGATAGACAGACAAATAGATGGTTAAATAGATGATAAATAGATATATCGATACCTAGACAAACAGACAGACAGACAGAAATACTGACAAACATAGTAAGATAGAGAGACAAACAAACAAGCATATGGACAGATAAACTGTATACCCTGTGTGCATGTGAAAGAAATAGAGTTGGACTGATAGATCGAGATCGAAAGATAGAAATATAGACATACAAAGAGACAAATTGAGAGAGAGAGAGAGAGAGAGAGAGAGAGAGAGAGAGAGAGAGAGAGAGAGAGAGAGAGAGAGAGAGAGAGAGAGAGGGAGAGAGAGAGAGAGAGAGAGAGAGAGAGAGAGAGAGAGAGAGAGAGAAAGAAGTACAAGAGAGCACGAGCGGAGATGAGAACAAGGGGAAAATATATATACGCGAAGCGAGTCACTAACCTGGATGACACAAACCACGTGCGTTGTCTTGGCGATATACAACGTATACAAACATTCCGTTCACGTGATAGGGGAGTTAGTTTACATCCTCTGTACCGAATTTTCGTTGTTACTTTCCCTCAGTCATTTATTCATTATCAGGCTGGCCTTATCCACGATTATTCCTCATCAGTCTGGTTTAATCATCAATAATTGTACGTCATCAGGCTGGTCCAACAATTGCCCGTTATTAAGCTGGTTGAATCACCAACACTATCCGTTATCACCAACAATCAGGCTTGTCCATTCACCAATTATTTCACGTTATCAAGCTGGTCCAATCCCCAACCACCAGGGTAGTCCAATCCCCAACAATCAGACTAGTCCAGTCCCCAATTTTCAGACTAGTCCAATCCCCAACAGTCAGACTAGTCCAGCCCCTAACAACCAGACTAGTCAAATCCCCAACAATCAGGCTGGTCCAATCCCAACAAGCAGACTAGCCCAATCCTTAACAATCAAGTTGGTCCAATCCTCAACAGCCGTTACTTGAAATGGAGCAAGATATTTACATAAGATTGGCGGGAGTAAGTGCAGAGGGTTATAAGACGCCGAGGAGGGAGGATAGCGGGAAGTCGATTCAAAGGTCAAATAATATATACATATGATTAGATGATTGATACGCACGAGAGCGCTGGCGATGCTTGCAAAATGGATAATTAGCGTTCATTTCCGGGCGCTGTTAAGCCATGGTGCAAGATAAACAAAAGTTTTTATTTCATTTTATTATTATTATTATTTATTTATCTGTGAAAAATGACTTCCGAGAATGTTTAAGACAGTGTTCTTTTTCTGAACAAATATTAAGTAAAGAACACTTGCAATAGAACAAGTCAGATAAACTTATTTTAACTATTAAAATGTACACACACACACACACACACACACACACACACACACACACACACACACACACACACACACACACACACACACACGCATATATCTATATTCATATCAAGCACATTTTTTGAAGTCCAAAGATAAGTTTATTCTTTACTTAATGTTCGCTGCAGATTGCCAATACAAGAAACTGTCTGCTTTATGCAACTAATAAGGAAATTAACACGCCGACATTAAGGAAAATTAACGAGGCAACGAAAACAAGCAAATGAGGAGACCGCATTATCCCCTCTTTTTTTTTTGCACTGATAATTTCTTTGAAGATTCCGCCACTCCAGTCAATAAGAAAGACAAGTAGAAGGAAAAAGGAAAGAGGAGAAGAAGAAAAGCAAAGAAAGAAAGAAAAAAAGTTCGAAAAATACATATAACCAAACAAACACTCGATCATAACGAGGCAGACTCTGAAACAAACCAGTGTGCTTCTGTGAAACCCTGCCCCTCCACCCTAGTAAGATACCCAAGGATACCCGACTACCCATACTACCACCTCCCCCAGAAATGCCATTCGCGTATCCCCCCCCCCTTCCCCTCCTCCAGCAAAGTGCCTAAGGGATACCCTCGATTACACCCTCCTCCCCCTTCCCCTCCCAGCAAGGTGCCAAGGGATGCCCGTCATGCTCCCTACCCCCTACAAAGATGCCCCAGGGATACCTCTCATGCCCCCAAGGACCCAGCACCTCACCAGGGACGGCGCCCTTATCAGGTCCTTCTCGTAATGACCTTTCCTTTCATTCTTAAATGCCCATTCATTACCATTTACGTCTCGCCTTACGTGGCCGCCACGGAGGACCAAACAAGCAAGCAAGAAAGAAAACGGAACAATTCATTATCATATGTCGAGGATTGTCAAAGAAAATGGGTGTGACATAAAAGAAATTCTAATCTCTGATTAGGGAGGACTTTCATTGCCTTCCGTCCTTGCAGTGGCATCTGCATATGCAAAGGAGCGAAATCGCTTTTGCTAAACGTTCTATGGTTATTACTTCCTTATTTCACCCTACTTATTAGCATATCTTAAACACTTTGCATGATTACATTTATTGGCTTTGTGTTCAGATAACACAAGTCTGTTAAACGAAGTTTGCTTATTAAGAAGACGTGCATGTAATAATATCACTGTACTAAAATAGTTTATTGCGGCAATAAAAATCACGGCGGAATAGCAGAGCCTAAAATGCAGTGTTCACAATCAAGTCAATCATTATAGAATTTCCAAAACTTCTTATAGAAAAAATCGGACATAGAAATAAACGCAAATCACTCGCCACATCCGACATAATGCACACGATCCTTTCCAGTCTCCGTCCATAAAAAACTTAATCATTCCTCCAATAGCCCCCCGCATATCAACATATAACTTGACGTTATCAAGAAGCCCTGACCCTTCCTAAGAGACCTTACAAGATAACCCAAGGATCGAGTTTCCTCAGGCTCACAGCTCTCCCTTTCTTCCAAATCTCATAAAAAAGGTTCCTCGGCGACGGGAGAAGTCTGAAGAGCACTGTCGCTATTACTACACACTGAAAGATATTTCTGAATGAATAGTTTTCTTGTGGGGTGTCGTTATCTGTTCTATTTACACATTTCTTTTCACTTCCGTTTAGGCTTTGGTAAACTTTAAAACGCAATTATTCTGGTTTATAAGCATTCTTTTGACTAGTCCGGATTCAAGCTATACCCGTTTTCCTCAGTTATCAGAGAAAATTTGTAAGAGCGAGGGGATACTATTTTGATTCTACTTCTGATTTCTGTTATTTGAGTATATGGAAAAAAAAAACTTACTTTTCTAGTACTTTACTTTTCTAGTGTTACACATTATGAAAAAATTGCCATTTTTTTCAATTCAAGTGAAAGTATCTTCCACGTGAAACTATTATCAAATATAAACGTTATTTTCCATAACGTATACCCTATCTTTACAATTTCTCTATCCTAACTATCACAACCTTTTCTTTCCCATCCCTCCCAAAATTACTTTCCATGGAACAATATTGACCTTTCTAGATCTGCTCAAGTTATTTATTCAATCTATTCGTCTTTTTCTATTTGTTTTGAATATATAACCATCAAATTTTGTCTCTCTTATTCAGTATTTCCTTTCTTCTCTTAATATTATGGCTTACAACAGCGGTTGACTATCTTTCGGTATCGCAATTTAACAATTTCTATCCTAACCTTCACAAACCGTTTGACCATCCTCCAATTACTTTCCTGGATTCATATTGCCTTTATAGATATGACTCGTTCTTATTCATCTCTTCTCTCTTTCTTTTGCTTTATATCATACCATCTCTACCACTTTGTCTCTGACCTTATCTATTTCCGTTTTTGGTTTTATATATATGGCCTTACAAACACTGCGGACACATCTATTCTATATATAATTTAAAAATTATATACTAGACTAACTATGATACACCGCTCGATTAGTCTGTTTGTTATCTCTCTATATGTATTATATATCTCTTATTACAATAATCATACGGCCAACCACCACACACACCGCACCACCACCACGCACGCACCACCCGCGCCACCACACACACACACACACACACACACACACACACACACATACACACACACACACACACACACACACACATCTATCTGCGTCTGCTTGAAATGAAACCTCTACTCGTACCAACTGTAAAAGAAACCAGTTTTCTCAAGCACACGTTTTGCTTGGCATCTGGTTACATATTACGTAGAACTCAGACAGTCAGCAGAAGACAGGAAAGGGATACAGGCGCATTAAAGTTATTTTAGTTCTCAGAAAAAAAACACACACAAACCTAACAGATATTATATGATAATGATAATTTATTTATCCATTCCTTTCAATCTTATCAAACATGGTTATGAACAACATCACTACTGTTTCTTTATGATTAATTAAATTTAAGGAAATTATTTCACAGCTACCATCATCTCAGTAATGTGAAACGAAAAGTGAATCATACAGACACTTAGTACCCGTTATAAGACAAATATAGGAGTATGTATTTATATTCTACATACACACACAAATACATACACAAACACACACACACACACATGCTGAGAAAAATACATGTTCAAGACTATTACACAGACTATCCTCCTTTCTAAACAAATCTTACAAAGTTACATTGTACAAAAACGAAAAAAAAAAAAAACCACCAAAAAGTAAAAGCATTCTTTAAGAAAAAATTAACCTACAAATATCCAGCCTTTTCCCCCCTCGCTTCTGTATTACGACAAAGCACACCTGAGCATCATTAACATAACTGACTGAATTTAACATCTACGCCAAGGACTTCGGTTTCGGTTAAATCTGCATGTGGTTAGCACGAGACAAATTAGAATGATGCTTAATTAAGATGGGTAATTAACAGCCTCGTTAGAGGAAACATTCTGTTGATGGGATTAACAGCAACTCTTCACTCCTCTCTCATAATTCTCTAGGTCTTTTGTTTTCTTTCTTTTTGCTTTTCTCTTTCTTTTGTTTCTTCTTCGTCATTTTTCCGTTGTGTCTCCTGTTTGGTTTTATTTTTCTTATTCCTTTTGTCTCTTTTTTTTATATTTCCATTTCCCCCTTTTCCCTATCGTACTTCAATCCGTGTCGTTCTTTCTTTCTTCTTATCTCTCTTTTTCCCTCTCCCTACCCTTTTCTTCTCATTTACTCTTTCACTTCACTCCATCTCTCCCAGCAAACTTATCCATCTTTCTCTGCACATTTCCAGCCGATAACAAGCTTCAATTACAAGCCACCTAATCCTTGACTTGCAATCTCTCCCACACCTGTAGCAACATCTTGCAACGAGAGGGAAAAAGTCTAAAACTTCATCAGCACCAATTAATCGAGAGTTGCGTAAGCACATCAGTGTTAATATAATGCGTCTTTAATCTCTGGTCAATCTCGGCGACAGATTGCAAGTAGTCATATAAAATTTACACACACACACACACACACACACACACACACGCACACACACACAACACACATCAAAACAACATACAATCACACAACACATACAAATATATATATATATATATATATATATATATATATATATATATATATATATATATATATATATATGAATTTAAAACAATGATTGATTGATTTACCCTCCTGACAATGTTTTTTTTTCTTCTAATATCACTCAATTTCTCTTCAGTGTTCGTATGGGTTAGCTAGACAATGGAAACATGAGACAGCTAAGAGTGAAAAAAAAAGATAAAAAAAATATAAAATAGTAATAAAAGCTAAGG
Source organism: Penaeus monodon (assembly GCF_015228065.2). Lineage (NCBI taxonomy): Eukaryota > Metazoa > Arthropoda > Malacostraca > Decapoda > Penaeidae > Penaeus > Penaeus monodon. The sequence continues at coordinate 33,254,781 of NC_051395.1, read as the reverse complement.
AATATGGAGTTAGCGTTTCGTAGGGATGAAGTGATTCAGACAAGTAGGTGTATTTTAGCATTTTTTTCAGAAGAGATAGATGCGGGTTATGAAGATGTCGATAAATTGAGATGGGGGTGAGGGTATAGAACGCGATAAGTGGATACGTGTGGTTGTGGGTATGTGTACTAGATAGGTGGACGTATTGTTGTGGATATATAGTAGCCGGTAAATGGATGCACTCGATAATTGAACGTGTGGATGTCAATTTACATAACCAATTATTACATGTACGGATGTGGATAATTAAACCCGACAGATGGATGCGCGGGTGCTCATATCCGTAACGGACGAGTGGATGCGTGGGAGTGGGTATACAAGCCGAGGGCATAGATGGAGGGGCAAGATAGCAATTACCAGAGCGTGGATCTGGACACAAAACGAAAAAATAAAACATTTAAACGCGTTATCTGTACTTCGTCATCTTTACAGTCCCGGGTTCTGGCTGGGGATACGACACATTCCCACACGTAGAGATGCGAAGGGTGTTAGGAGATAATATCTGCATTTCTATGCCCGATTATATAAACATTTAACACACTACATCCCCGCCTTACCTACTCATAAAAAAGTAGCAGCCAAAACACCTCCTATAGATTCCTTAGTTACAAGTATTTGTCCGCGTGAGTAGCAGCATTTCAACAGAGAGAAGCTGACATGAGGAGCGACTCAGCTGACCTTGGTACCAGAGCGAAGATCACACGCACGTCCGAGGGTTCATCTCGCGTTGCTTGAATGATGCCAGGTCGGGTCACGGGGGGTCGGGCCTCTTGGCAGTTTGTTTTTTTAGTTTTCTTTTCCTTTTTTCGTTTTGTTTTGTTAAGGAAGACAAGGACTGGAGGGAGAAGGGATGGCGTATGCTTTAGTGTGTGTGTGTGTGTGTGTGTGTGTGTGTGTGTGTGTGTGTGAGAGAGAGAGAGAGAGAGAGAGAGAGAGAGAGAGAGAGAGAGAGAGAGAGAGAGAGAGAGAGAGAGAGAGAGAGAGAGAGAGCGCACGAGAGAGAGAGAGAGGAGAAGAAGAGGGAGAGCGATAGAGAGAAGAGAGGAAAGAAGGAGGAGAAGTAGAAATATAGAGAAGAGAGGAAGAAGAAGAAAAAAGGCAGAAAAGGAGGAGAACAAAATCAAGGGAGAGAGAGAATAAGAGCCAGAGCCAGTGAGAGAGCACGAGGCCCAGCCGGCAGGGGCCCCGAGGGGCGAGCCATAAGCAATGACATTGACGAAGGCGAGAGGGTTTGGCTCGTTGGTCCGCATTTCCCACAAATCCTTGTTTACGTCATGCAATGGTTGAGGCTGAATTATGCATGACCCGAGGTGAAGGCGCGGGATATAAACGTTTTCTTTTTCACATCATAATCGGGGAATAATTTGTAATTATGAAATCCCAGTCTCTACAGTTACAATTTTCTTTTCTTTTTTATTTCTTCGTTTGAATTTTATCGAATTATATTAATTAATAACCTTTGATGGCCTATAACTTTGCTGAAATACCTAAATAAACGAAACAGGATCTGTAATCACACGATCGTCACGTTTACGAAAGCTAACGTTACCCCGGTTTCTAAAGAAAATGGATCCTTTTCAGAAAGTGTAATTCGATTTCAGGGGTGACTATAATATTTTATTTGGTGTCATTATCTCTCCCTTTTTTCATGGGGGACTGTTGACATTGCTATCCTCGGTTTTCCGTGCGGCTTCAGTTATTTCGACTTCTTGAATGTGTTGTATGAGAATAATTGTATTATTACATATACGCTTTATTAATCATGTTCTCATTACTAATGCAACGAAAAATAAAAATACAGATGACTCGTTCTGCAAATCCTAAAGCAGTATCCAGAGCTAGAAGTCTCTCTTAAGGAAGTGATACATATCCTACATAATTAGTATGTAAGAAACACCCGTATATAATTATCAATGTTAATATAAATAAACCGAAATGTGTTTGGCAGTTAAGCCACAAAGTAGTTCAATTATGAGGCTTTGCATGTGCCTCTGGGAACGCTTATCACGAGTGTACGCGACACCAGTGTACACATCGTGGCGGAGATCGACTGTCTAGCCGGATGAAGGACTCAAGGGTACACACAAATACACACATAAGGACAGATACAGAAACATACACACAGACAAACATATAGACACAGACACACACCGCGCATCCAAATAAGCACACACACACACACACACACACACACACACACACACACACACACACACACACACACACACACAAAAAAAAAAAAAAAAAAAAAAAGAAGAAGAAAAAAAAAAAAAAGACACGCACACACGCGCGAAGAGGAAGAGTAATAATAGTGATAATTAAGAGTACACCAAACCAACAATGTTATTATAGCCACTGATATATAAGTTTCAGATACTATAATAATTTCTATTGCTATTTCAACTCTATTACTCACTGCTGTCACAACGATTTTAACAACGATTTTGCGATATCAAAACTAGTACTTTTCATCTTCTCATTAACAACGACAATAAAAATGATAGGATAAACAATAACAACGATATTGATAATGCTGATAACAACAATTATAATATTAGTATAATAATTATAACTACCGCTGCTAATGATGATAATAATGACAATGATGATGATGGCGACGGTGGTGATAGTGAGGGTAATTATCAAAATATTGATGATGATGGTGATGGTAACGGTGATAGTAACAGTAACAGTGATGGTAATGATGAAAATAACGACAATGATGGTTTATGGTGATGATGAAAATAAGGATGAGAATGATGATGTTGATGATGGTGATGGCAATGACGGAAATGATGATGATAGTGGAGACAATGTTGCTGAAGATGATACTAGTCATAATGACAAAAGTATAAAAAAAACACCCAACAAACAAACAAGAACGAACCATAATATTAAACACAGACAACAACAATACCAAGAAACACGAAAACGAAGCAAGAAGAGAAGAAAACATACAATAAAATGCCCAAAAATTAAATGAAAAAGCCCCAGCATTATCAAGATGACTTCAGGCTTGACAGGAGCACAAAAATGAGATTCGGGCTCGAGCAAAACAGACGAGGACCAATGCAAATATTAACTTTATTAATTTGGTGAATAAAGGAATGGTGGAAGTGATAGATTTGTTTTATTTATTTATTTATTTATCTCAAGTGGTAGATCGATTATGGTAGAAGTGATACCTGTTCATTTTGGTGAATAAAGGCATTGTAGAAATGATAGGTTTATGCATTATTTGTGTAGATAACGGCATGGCAGAAGTGATAGACTTATTCATTTTTTGGTAGATAACGGCACGTAGCAATGGAAGAAATGGTAGAAAGTAAGGGATGTTGAAGAAATAAGGGACACATGAAAGGGAAGATAAAGAAATTAATTAAAAAAGGAAGGGAAACGTTAAATGAAATGAGAGTGGAAAAACGTGTAAAGAAAACGTGTGAAAAAAGCAAGTGAAGAAAACGAGTTTATGAGGCAGGTAAATGAAAGATGAGGTTGGAAAATGAAGATGGAAAGAGAAAGGAGGAGAACTGTGGCTAAATATCAAGGAGGTTCAAAAACTACAACAACAACAATAATAAATGAAGAAGAAAGAGAGGTACGGATAAACAGAAGAAAAAAAAAAAGGAAATGAGAGAGAAATGGTGATCAAAACTGGAAATGAAAGGAGGAAAAGAATAAATACTGCAGTTAAAGCCGTATACTTAAGAAAGAGAGAAATGAAATCTCACAATTCTTAGAAAAAAAAAATCCGATAATAAAAAAAACAACAACAAAAACAGTAACAATAAACCCAACATACATATAGTTCTCTTGACAAAAAATACAAATCCACATTACGTTTATCTCCGACGCCCACGAAGGAGACAAGACAAAAACGTCTCATTTTTTTTAGTGTTAACGTTTTGAGCTCAGTTCAGCAACAACTGACGCTTCATTACTACGACTTCTACTCCCATGTGGCATGTAGAACGAGTTGAAAAGGTCGGAGGCCGTAGAGAAAGGCACAGTAGGTTGGGTAGGAAGTGGAAGAAGAAGAAGAAAACGAAGAGAAAGAGGGGTATATAGGAGAGGAAGAAGACTAGGAGGAGGAGGAGGAGGAGGTGGTGGTTTAAGAGGAGGAGGAGGAGAAGGAAGAAAAGAGAAAAAGGAGGTCTGAGGCTGTAGAGTCCAGGTGATGATGAAGACTAAGAAGAAATGCGAGAGACAAGAAGAGAAAGGTGATGAAAGATAAGAAGAAATGCGAGAGACAAGAAGAAGAGGAAGGTGATGATGAAGAATAAGAAGAAATGCGAGGGAGAAAAGAGAAAAAGACGATGACGAATAACAACAAGAAGTTTTAAGTCGAAGAGGAAAAGAGAAGAAACAGAGATAAAAAACAACAACAGAGAAATGTAGACTGAAAAAGAACTAAACTTATGTCTTCCTTCAGTCAAAAGGCAGTGTAAATAAAGTAAAAAAAAAAAAAAATAATAAAAATTGAAAGAAAAAGAAAGAAAGAAAGAAACCCGCCCCTTGAGGTCTGTGCATCTATACTATCATCACCTCGTGTCTCGAAGCAAGTGCAAAAGGCACCCACAAGCCTTGAGGTTGATATTAAGTCTAGGAAAGTATTGCTCTCTGTAACGTTCCGCCCTCATCTCGCTCGTACTATAGGACAGGAAAGTTTAAAAGTATAAAGAAAGTTTAAGGAGAGGCAGATGCTTTCAATAAGGACGGGGGAGGTCGAGAATAAGGAGGTAGCAACAAGGTAAATTTGAGGAATAAGTGGAATAAATAGGTGAATTAATAGATGAATAAAAAGATGAGTAGATAAATAAATACAAATAAATACACAAAGCCTCGTCATGATTAAAAATTAGAAATAGGTAATAAAAAAAGCGTAAAAATGAAAATTAAATAAGCCAGTAAAATACAAACACAAATGAGAATCATTTCTTAAAAAAAAAAATCATCAAGATGCTATGCACCGTGAATTATCTTGGTGCCGTTTTCAAACGCACCTTTAATTGCAATTTGTGGGATAAATGCTGTTGAAAAAAAAAAAAAAAAAAAAAAAAGCACTTGACCTAATGATCTGCTTCTTAATAGTCATCCTATACTACTACTCGATTCCTTGAAGGAGTCGAGGGTGAAGTTGAACACAAAGCTATTGTTTTGACGTGTGTATCGAGTAACATCCATTGTGTGTCAAGGAAAGGGAGGAAGAGGAAAAGGTGGGGAGGGAGATAGGAAGAAGAGGAAAGGGAGGAGGAAGAGGGAAGGGGTGGTGAAGAAAAGGAAAGAGATGAGGAAGAGGGAAGGGGTGGTGAAGAAAAGGAAAAAGTAGGGGAGGAAGAAGAAAAGGTGGGGGAGAGGGGGAGGAAGATAAGGAAAGGGGGAAGGTGGGAGTGGAGGAGGTAAGAGAGGAGGAGGAAAAAGAGGAAAAGGAGGAGGTGGTGGGAGAAAAGGAGAAGGAGCTGGAAGAGGAGGAGGAAGAAGAAGAGAAGAAGGTGGAAAGGCGAAAGATAATGAGAATGGTTGTGGTGTTTCTGTAGGAGGAAAAGGTAAAAGTAAAAACGGAATGCGGTAGAAGAGGATGAAGGATAAGTAGTGGAGGAAGACGAAGGCAAAGAGAAAGAGAGAGGAGGAAGAGAGATCGGAAGAGAAAAGTGGGGTTGGAGGAAAAGCAGGAGGATAAATCGAAAGAGGGGGAGGAGCAAGGAAGAAGAAGACGATGATGATATAAAACAGCCAGAAGAACGAAGAAATACGAAGAGAAAAAAGGAAAACAAACAAAACAAAACAAGAAAATTTGTTTAGCCTTCACTCAAAAAGGGAAGGTAGGGAGGCGGTTACGAACCAGAGGAAGAAGAAACGGAAGAGAGAGTGGAATACAGAGAGAAGAAAGATGATGGAGAATCAAGAACCGGAACGAAGATAAAAATAAAAGAATAGAGCGAGAATAGATAACTACGAAAGGGGGCGAATGGGGAGAAGGAAAGTGTGCAAGGCAAATATTAGATTAAAAGAAAGAGAGACGTGCAGACAAAAGAGAAAGAGATAGACAGATAGGTAGGGAGAGAAAGAGAGAGAGAGAGAGAGAGAGAGAGAGAGAGAGAGAGAGAGAGAGAGAGAGAGAGAGAGAGAGAGAGAAGGAGAGATAGAGAGAAAGAAGGAGAGGGATGGAGAGGGAGGGAGGGAGGGAGGGAGGGAGGGAGGGAGGGGGAGGGAGGGAGGGAGAGAGAGAGAGAGAGAGAGAGAGAGAGAGAGAGAGAGAGAGAAGAAGAAGAGAGAAGGAGAGAGAAGGAGAGAGAGGAGAGAGAGAAGGGGAGAGAGAAGGAGAGAGAGAGAGAAACAGAGAGAAACAACGAAAAAAAGAAAAAAAATGAAGGAGAAATAATGAGGAAAAACAAGAAAAAAGAGAAAGAGGAGAAAGAATGACTGAGAACGAGAAAGAGAAATAAGAAAAAAGGAAGACGAAGAGAAAGAATGAAGATTAACGAGAAAGAGAAACAAGGAAGAGGAAGATAGAAACAAGTACAAAAGGGAGAGAGAGGAGGAAGAAAAACAAGAAAAAAGGAGAAAGAGGAGACAGAGCAATAAGAAAAAAGGAGAAAGAGGAGGAGAAAGAATGAGGAAGAACGCACCTAGAAGACGAAGTAATGTGCGTAACGAGGCGATGAAACTGACACAGCATTTTTCTGATAATGAGGATGAAAGACCAAGAGAAAGTGAGAGAAAAGAGACGTGTGAAAAATTAAATTATTAAAGTGTAAAATGTAATGAATAAGTAGTTATATTCTATTTTAATAATATGTAATAATTACAGAGGTCGAGTAGAATAAATCATACTTATAAAATAATTAGATAACTAAAGTAAAGGGTTATGAATATATACTTACAATACTTGAATAGCTAACGTAAGATAAATAATACTCATAAAATAAAAAAATAACTATCGTAAAAATAATGCATACATTAATTAAATTTTTGATAAGGCTTAGCCAGCGGTAGATAAAATGCATTTAAAGAACTACATGTATATCGTAATGCATGTTTTGTAATTATAAAAAAGTGTTCATTTCATTATATATTTCTCAGTAATCAAAACGCTAACGCAGTGAGAAAAATGCCAATAATGTTTTCTTCTTTCCCTTGTCGTGACCAGGCAATAATGTAAGTAAAAACATAAACGCAGCTTTGATTTTTTATACATTTGCTTTAGAAGCTTTATCATAATCTTATTTACTAGAACGAGAGTAATTCATCTATCCGACACCGAGCAGTTGTAATTAACTGTGTGTCCGTATATCTATCTAAACTATATATATATTTATAATGTGTGAATGCATATAAGTGAAGTTTTCAGTTTGGAAAATAAAGGATTTGTAATGGGAGTATACAGGAAAGGCTGAAGGAGAGTAAAAAGAGAGGGAAAAGAATAAGAAGAGAAAAAGAAGGAGAAGAGTAAGAGTACGAAGAAGAAGAAGAAGAAGAAGAAGAAGAAGAAAAGTAGAAGAAGACGAAGAAGAAGTAAAAGAAGAAGAAGAAGAAGAAGAAGGGCAAACAAACAGAAGATGAAGAAGAAGAAGAAGAAAAATAAGAACGAGGCAATAATGTGGAAGAGAAAATGAGAGGAGGGGGCGAAAAGAGCATCGGGAATGAGAAAGAGGAGGAGGAAGAATGAAAAAGAACGAGACAGAGAAACAGAGAAAAAAAGAGAAAGAGGAGAAAGAGTGAAGGAGTACGAGAAAGAAGGGAAAACAAGCAGTAGATGAAGAAGAAGAAAAAAAGAAGAACGAGGCAATAGTGTGGAGAGGAAATGAGAAGGGGGAGCGAAAAGAGCATCGGGAAAGAGACAAAGAGAGACGTGGAGAGAGAAGGAGGAGGCAAAGGAAGAGGTGAAAAAAGAGGGGAGAGAAGGAAGGTGAGAAGAGAGGCAGGGAGGGGGAGTGAGGACAGGTAAGGAGAGAAGAGGCAGAGGAGCCTGGGGAAGAGAAGTAGGGGAAGAAGAGCAAGGGGGGGGGTGAGGTGAAGAAGGGAAAAGGGGCCGCCGTTATCATGGCTGCCACACTTCGCGCAACTGACAGCTTCATTTTCATGCCGGTGGCGAGCTGTGATCATAAAGGCGAGTGACGATAACATGGGAGTGCGGGTAATTGTGTCAAAATGAACGCTTCGCTCTTCGCTCTCTCTCTCTCTCTCTCCCCCTCCCTCCCCCCCCCCCTCTCTCTCTCTCTCTCTCTCCCTTTCCTCTCTCTCTCTCTCTCTCTCCCCTCCCTTTCTCTCTCTCTCTCTCTTCCCTCCCTTTCTCTCTCTCTCTCTCTCTTTCTCTCTCTCTCTCTCTCTCTCTCTCTCTCTCTCTCTCTCTCTCTCTCCTTCTCTCTCTCTGGATAATTCTATTTCTGTTACAGGATGTGGATAATTCTATTTCGGTTACCAGTGGACCACGTGGCTGTTTTCCACGTGGATCCAAAAGTCCCAAATATAACCTTTCGCTCAGCGAGGGCAGAGGTCACATCTGATATCTCACCTCGTTTGACCGAGAGTTCGTGTGAAGCACCCGACGCGGTAGGGTCAGCTCCGCCCTCCCTCTCCGGGGGAGCTGGCTGCGACCCGCTCCGC
>NC_051395.1:33235109-33246035 GCF_015228065.2 Penaeus monodon | reverse complement strand
AATTTTTACACAAATAATGATAACTATCATTCTACTTTGCCTTTATTCACCAAAAGAAACAGGTATCACTTCTACCATAATCGATCTACCATTTGAGATAAATAAAATAAATAAATAAAAACAAATCTATCACTTCCACCATTCCTTTATTCACCAAATTAATAAAGTTAATATTTGCATTGGTCTCGTCTGTTTTGCCCCCGAGCTCGAATCTCATTTTGTGCTCCTGTCAAGCCTGAGTCATCTTGATAATGCGGGGGTTTCTTTATTCATTTTTGGGCATTTTATGTATGTTCTTATTTCTTTTTCGTTTACGTGTTTCTTGTATTGTGTGTCTGTGTTTAATATTATGGTTCGTTCTTTTTTTGGGGTGATTTTAATACTTTGTCATTATGACTAGTATCATCTTCCGCAACATTGTTCCACTATCATCATCATTTCCGTCATTGCCATCCCCATCATCAACTCACCCATTCTCATCCTTATTTTCATCATATAACTCAGTGGCTTTTATTTCATCATTACCATCACTGTTACTGTTACTATCACCGTTACCATCACCATCATCATCAATATTTTGATAATTACCTCACTATCACCACCGTCGCCTTTCATCATCATTGTGCATTATTATATCATTAGCAGCGGTAGTTATATATTATACTAAATTTATAATTGTGTTATCGCATTATCAATATCGTTGTTATGTTTATCCTATCTTTTTTATTGTCGTTTAATGAGAAGATGAAAAGTACTAGTTTTTATATCGCAAAATCGTTGTTAAAATCGTTGTGGACAGCAGGTGAGTAATAGAGTTGAAATAGCAATAGAAATTATTATAGTATCTGAAACTTATTATCAGTGGCTATAATAAACATTGTTGGTTTGGTGTACTCTTAATTATCACTATTATTACTCTTCCTCTTCGCGCGTGTGTGGTGGTCTTTTTTTTTTTTTTTTTTTCTTTTTTTTTTTTTTTTTTTTTTTTTGTTGTGTGTGTGTGTGTTTTGTGTGTGTGTGTGTGTGGTTGTGTGTGTGTGTGTGTGTGTGTGTGCTTATTGGATGCGCGGTGTGTGTCTGTGTCTATATGTTTGTCTGTGTGTATGTTTTTGTATCTGTCCTTATGTGTGTATTTGTGTGTACCCTTGAGTCCTTCATCCGGCTAGACAGTCGATCTCCGCCACGATGTGTACACTGGTGTCGCGTACATCGTGATAAGCGTTCCCAGAGGCACATTTCAAAGCCTCATAATTGAACTACTTTGTGGCTTAACTGCCAAAACACATTTCGGTTTATTTATATTAACATTGATAATTATATACGGGTGTTTCTTACATACTAATTATGTAGGATATGTATCACTTCCTTAAGAGAGACTTCTAGCCTGGATACTGCTTTAGGATTTGCAGAACGAGTCATCTGTATTTTTATTTTTCGTTGCATTAGTAATGAGAACATGATTAATAAAGCGTATATGTAATAATACATTATTCTCATACAACACATTCAAGAAGTCGAAATAACTGAAGCCGCACGGAAAACCGAGGATAGCAATGTCAACAGTCCCCCATGAAAAAGGGAGAGATAATGACACCAAATAAAATATTATAGTCACCCCTGAAATCGAATTACACTTTCTGAAAAGGATCCATTTTCTTTGAAACCGGGGTAACGTTAGCTTTCGTAAACGTGACGATCGTGTGATTACAGATCCTGTTTCGTTTATTTAGGTATTTCAGCAAAGTTATAGGCCATCAAAAGGTTATTAATTAATATAATTCGATAAAATTCAAACGAAGAAATAAAAAAGAAAAGAAAATTGTAACTGTAGAGACTGGGATTTCATAATTACAAATTATTCCCCGATTATGATGTGAAAAAGAGAACGTTTATATCCCGCGCCTTCACCTCGGCTCATGCATAATTCAGCCTCAACCATTGCATGACGTAAACAAGGATTTGTGGGAAATGCGGACCAACGAGCCAAACCCTCTCGCCTTCGTCAATGTCATTGCTTATGGCTCGCCCCTCGGGGCCCCTGCCGGCTGGGCCTCGTGCTCTCTCACTGGCTCTGGCTCTTATTCTCTCTCTCCCTTGATTTTGTTCTCCTCCTTTTCTGCCTTTTTTCTTCTTCTCCTCTCTCTCTATATTTCTACTTCTCCTCCTTCTTCCTCTCTTCTCTCTATCGCTCTCCCTCTTCTTCTCTCTTCTCTCTCTCGTGCGCTCTCTCTCTCTCTCTCTCTCTCTCTCTCTCTCTCTCTCTCTCTCTCTCTCTCTCTCTCACACACACACACACACACACACACACACACACACACACTAAAGCATACTCCATCCCTTCTCCCTCCTATCCTTGTCTTCCTTAACAAAACAAAACGAAAAAAGGAAAAGAAAACTAAAAAAACAAACTGCCAAGAGGCCCGACCCCCGTGACCCGACCTGGCATCATTCAAGCAACGCGAGATGAACCCTCGGACGTGCGTGTGATCTTCGCTCTGGTACCAAGGTCAGCTGAGTCGCTCCTCATGTCAGCTTCTCTCTGTTGAAATGCTGCTACTCACGCGGACAAATACTTGTAACTAAGGAATCTATAGGAGGTGTTTTGGCTGCTACTTTTTTATGAGTAGGTAAGGCGGGGATGTAGTGTGTTATATGTTTATATAATCGGCATGGAAATGTAGATATTATCTCTGTTATTCTATCACCCTTGATTACATAGTGGTGCATTTTATGGCTGGAGGGAAGAAGGGATTGTGAGTTAGTTGTATATAAATAAAGAGTAAGAGTGAATATAAAAAAAGGATATAGAAATGCAGATATTATCTCTGCTCTCCTAACACCCTTCGCATCTCTCCGTGTGGGAATGTGTCGTATCCCCACCAAACCCAGAACTGTAAGTGACGATCAGTACGCGTTTAATGTTTTTTTTTTCGTTTGATGTATCCAGATCCACGACTCTGTGTAAATTGATTGCCCAGTACATCGATAAACGCGTTCGGTTGTTTACACTTCTCGTTTCTCGTCCGTTACGGATATAGCTACCCCATCCCTCTTCGGGTTTAATACCACATCCGACAGCTACCAATTGTCCGTAAATGGACATCCACACCGCAATTATCCATCTGTCCATTTAATTGCCTCATATACCAAAAATACGTCACATGACATACACACCCACAATACGACATATCCATTACGGCTCTTATATCCACACAATCAGTCTCAATTTATCGACATCTCAAACCCGCATCTATCCTTTCGGTTAAAACCTAAAATACACCTAATTTCTGAATCTCATACCCCACTTACAAAACGCTAACTCCAATTCCTACTTTATTAATATTATATTTTATCTGTTTATCCATCCTTAGCTGTTTCATGTTTCATTGTTTTTACTAACCATAGTACACTGGGAGATTTATGATTTCATGTTAGCTAACCAAAAAAACAGAAGATGAGTGATTTAAGACAAATACATTGGTTTCAAGGTTTAAAATATATATATTTTAATATATATATATATATATATATTTATATATATATATATATATATATATATATATATATATATATGTGTTGTGTGTGTGTGTGTGTGTGTTTTGTTCTGTGTTTGTGTGTGTGGTGTTGTGTGTGTGTGTGTGTGTGTGTGTGTGTGTGTGTGTGTATGTGTGTGTGTGTGTGTGTGTGTGTGTGTAAATTTTATATGACTACTTGCAATCTGTCGCCGAGATTGACCAGAGATTAAAGACGCATTATATTAACACTGATGTGCTTACGCAACTCTCGATTAATTGGTGCTGATGAAGTTTTAGACTTTTTCCCTCTCGTTGCAAGATGTTGCTACAGGTGTGGGAGAGATTGCAAGTCAAGGATTAGGTGGCTTGTAATTGAAGCTTGTTATCGGCTGGAAATGTGCACCTTAGATAATGTTAAATTTATGTGCTTTGCAACAAGAGAAAAGGGGAGAAGGAGAGAAAGATGGATAAGTTTGCTGGGAGAGATGGAGTGAAGTGAAAGAGTAAATGAGAAGAAAAGGGTAGGGAGAGGGAAAAAGAGAGATAAGAAGAAAGAAAGAACGACACGGATTGAAGTACGATAGGGAAAAGGGGGAAATGGAAATATAAAAAAAAGAGACAAAAGGAATAAGAAAAATAAAACCAAACAGGAGACACAACGGAAAAATGACGAAGAAGAAAACAAAAAAAGAGAAAAGCAAAAGAAAGAAAACAAAAGACCTAGAGAATTATGGAGAGAGGAGTGAAGAGTTGCTGTTAATCCCATCAACAGAATGTTTCCTCTAACGAGGCTGTTAATTACCCATCTTAATTAAGCATCATTCTAATTTGTCTCGTGCTAACCACATGCAGATTTAACCGAAACCGAAGTCCTTGGCGTAGATGTTAAATTCAGTCAGTTATGTTAATGATGCTCAGGTGTGCTTTGTCGTAATACAGAAGCGAGGGGGAAAAGGCTGGTATTTGAAGGTTAATTTTTTCTTAAAGAATGCTTTTACTTTTTGGTGTTTTTTTTTTTTTTCGTTTTTGTACAATGTAACTTTGTAAGATTTGTTTAGAAAGGAGGATAGTCTAGTGTAATAGTCTTGAACATGTATTTTTCTCAGCATGTGTGTGTGTGTGTGTGTTTGTGTATGTATTTGTGTGTGTATGTAGAATATAAATACATACTCCTATATTTGTCTTATAACGGGTACTAAGTGTATGTATGATTCACTTTTCGTTTCACATTACTGAGATGATGGTAGCTGTGAAATCATTTCCTTAAATTTAATTAATCATAAAGAAACAGTAGTGTGTAATTAGTAGTGATGTTGTTCATAACCATGTTTGATAAGATTGAAAGGAATGGATAAATAAATTATCATTATCATATAATATCTGTTAGGTTTGTGTGGTTTTTTTTCTGAGAACTAAAATAACTTTAATGCGCCTGTATCCCTTTCCTGTCTTCTGCTGACTGTCTGAGTTCTACGTAATATGTAACCAGATGCCAAGCAAAACGTGTGCTTGAGAAAACTGGTTTCTTTTACAGTTGGTACGAGTAGAGGTTTCATTTCAAGCAGACGCAGACAGATGTGTGTGTGTGTGTGAGTGTGTGTGTGTGTGTGTGTGTGCGCGTGCGCGTGCGTGCGTACGTGTGTGCGTGCGTGCGCGCGCGCGTGTGTGTGTGTCCGCGTGTGTGTGTGTGTGTGTGCGTGTGTGTGTGGTTTATATATATATATATATATATATATATATATATACATATATATATATATATATATATACATATATATGTGTGTGTGTATATATATATAATATATATATATATATATATATATATATATATATATATATATATATGTGTGTGTGTGTGTGTATGTATGCACCTATATGTATATATATCCATAGAAAGATAGATATATAGATGGATACATAGATTGGTGGTACAGAGAGAGAGATAAAGAGCAAGAGAGAGAGAGAGAGAGAGAGAGAGAGAGAGATACATACATACATGCAGAGAGACAGACACAGACAGACAACGAAGCGGAATGTTCACTACGTTTAGTCAGGGTATCATAATTGTTCTCACATCTGCGATACCCAGAAAGATGTGTCACCCGCAGTGTTTGTAAAGGCCAATATATATAAAGAAGCAAACGGAAAATACGAGATAAGGTCAGAGACAAAATTGTGAGTGGTTATGATATTCAAAACAAATAAGAAAAAGGCGAATAGATTGAATAAATAACTTGAGCAGATCTAGAAAGGTCAATATTGTTCCATGGAAAGTAATTTTGGGAGGGATGGGAAAGAAAAGGTTTGATAGTTAGGATAGAGAAATTGTAAAGATAGGGTATACGTTATGGAAAATAACGTTTATATTTGATAATAGTTTCACGTGGAAGATACTTTGACTTGAATTGAAAAAAATGGCAATTTTTTCATAATGTGTAACACTAGAAATACGTATGAAAATTAAGTTTTTTTCCATATACTCAAATAACAGAAATCAGAAGTAGAATCAAAATAGTATCCCCTCGCTCTTACAAATTTTCTCTGATAACTGAGGAAAACGGGTATAGCTTGAATCCGGACTAGTCAAAAGAATGCTTATAAACCAGAATAATTGCGTTTTAAAGTTTACCAAAGCCTAAACGGAAGTGAAAAGAAATGTGTAAATAGAACAGATAACGACACCCCACAAGAAAACTATTCATTCAGAAATATCTTTCAGTGTGTAGTAATAGCGACAGTGCTCTTCAGACTTCTCCCGTCGCCGAGGAACCTTTTTTTATGAGATTTGGAAGAAAGGGAGAGCTGTGAGCCTGAGGAAACTCGATCCTTGGGTTATCTTGTAAGGTCTCTTAGGAAGGGTCAGGGCTTCTTGATAAAGTCAAGTTATATGTTGATATGCGGGGGGCTATTGGAGGAATGATTAAGTTTTTATGGACGAAGACTGGAAAGGATCGTGTGCATTATGTCGGATGTGGCGAGTGATTTGCGTTTATTTCTATGTCCGATTTTTTCTATAGGAAGTTTTGGAAATTCTATAATGATTGACTTGATTGTGAACACTGCATTTTAGGCTCTGCTATTCCGCCGTGATTTTTATTGCCGCAATAAACTATTTTAGTACAGTGATATTATTACATGCACGTCTTCTTAATAAGCAAACTTCGTTTAACAGACTTGTGTTATCTGAACACAAAGCCAATAAATGTAATCATGCAAAGTGTTTAAGATATGCTAATAGGTAGGGGGAAATAAGGAAGTAATAACCATAGAACGTTTAGCAAAAGCGATTTCGCTCCTTTGCATATGCAGATGCCACTGCAAGGACGGAAGGCAATGAAAGTCCTCCCTAATCAGAGATTAGAATTTCTTTTATGTCACACCCATTTTCTTTGATAATCCTCGACATATGATAATGAATTGTTCCGTTTTCTTTCTTGCTTGCTTGTTTGGTCCTCCGTGGCGGCCACGTAAGGCGAGACGTAAATGGTAATGAATGGGCAGTTAAGAATGAAAGGAAAGGTCATTACGAGAAGGACCTGATAAGGGCGCCGTCCCTGGCGAGGTGCTGGGTCCTTGGGGGCATGAGAGGTATCCCTGGGGCATCTTTGTAGGGGGTAGGGAGCATGACGGGCATCCCTTGGCACCTTGCTGGGAGGGGGAGGAGGGTGTAATCGAGGGTATCCCTTAGGCACTTTGCTGGAGGAGGGGAAGGGGGGGGGGATACGCGAATGGCATTTCTGGGGGAGGTGGTAGTATGGGTAGTCGGGTATCCTTGGGTATCTTACTAGGGTGGAGGGGCAGGGTTTCACAGAAGCACACTGGTTTGTTTCAGAGTCTGCCTCGTTATGATCGAGTGTTTGTTTGGTTATATGTATTTTTTCGAACTTTTTTCTTTCTTTCTTTGCTTTTCTTCTCCTCTTTCCCTTTTCCTTCTACTTGTCTTTCTTATTGACTGGAGTGGCGGAATCTTCAAAGAAATTATCAGTGCAAAAAAAAAAGAGGGGATAATGCGGTCTCCTCATTTGCTTGTTTTCGTTGCCTCGTTAATTTTCCTTAATGTCGGCGTATTAATTTCCTTATTAGTTGCATAAAGCAGACCGTTTCTTGTATTGGCAATCTGCAGCGAACATTAAGTAAAGAATAAACTTATCTTTGGACTTCAAAAAATGTGCTTGATATGAATATAGATATATATATGTGTGCGTGTGTGTGTGTGTGTGTGTGTGTGTGTGTGTGTGTGTGTGTGTGTGTGTGTGTGTACATTTTAATAGTTAAAATAAGTTTATCTGACTTGTTCTATTGCAAGTGTTCTTTACTTAATATAGTTCAGAAAAAGAACACTGTCCTTAAACATTCTCGGAAGTCATTTTTCACAGATAAAATAAATAAAAAAAATAAAATGAAATAAAAACTTTTGTTTATCTTGCACCACGGCTTAACAGCGCCCGGAAATGAACGCTAATTATCCATTTTGCAAGCATCGCCAGCGCTCTCGTGCGTATCAATCATCTAATCATATGTATATATTATTTGACCTTTGAATCGACTTCCCGCTATCCTGCCTCCTCGGCGTCTTATAACCCTCTGCACTTACTCCCGCCAATCTTATGTAAATATCTTGCTCCATTTCAAGTAACGGCTGTTGAGGATTGGACCAACTTGATTGTTAAGGATTGGGCTAGTCTGCTTGTTGGGATTGGACCAGCCTGATTGTTGGGGATTTGACTAGTCTGGTTGTTAGGGGCTGGACTAGTCTGACTGTTGGGGATTGGACTAGTCTGAAAATTGGGGACTGGACTAGTCTGATTGTTGGGGATTGGACTACCCTGGTGGTTGGGGATTGGACCAGCTTGATAACGTGAATGGACAAGCCTGATTGTTGGTGATAACGGATGGTGTTGGTGATTCAACCAGCTTAATAACGGGCAATTGTTGGACCAGACTGATGACGTACAATTATTGATGATTAAACCTGACTGATGAGGAATAATCGTGGATAAGGCCAGCCTGATAATGAATAAATGACTGAGGAAAAGTAACAACGAAAAATCGGTACAGAGGATGTAAACTAACTCCCCTGTCACGTGAAAGGAATGTTTGTATACGTTGTATATCGCCAAGACAACGCACGTGGTTTGTGTCATCCAGGTTAGTGACTCGCTTCGCGTATATATATTTTCCCCTTGTTCTCATCTCCGCTCGTGCTCTCTTGTACTTCCTCTCTCTCTCTCTCTCTCTCTCTCTCTCTCTCTCTCTCTCTCTCTCTCTCTCTCTCTCTCTCTCTCTCTCTCTCTCTCTCTCTCTCTCTCTCTCTCTCAATTTGTCTCTTTGTATGTCTATATTTCTATCTTTCGATCTCGATCTATCAGTCCAACTCTATTTCTTTCACATGCACACAGGGTATACAGTTTATCTGTCCATATGCTTGTTTGTTTGTCTCTCTGTCTTACTATGTTTGTCAGTCTTTCTGTCTGTCTGTCTGTTTGTCTAGGTATCGTATATCTATTTATCATCTATTTAACCATCTATTTGTCGTCTATCCATCTATCTTTCTGACTATCTACCTATCCATATCTACCTGTCTATCTATCTACCTGTCAACCTACCAACTATCTGTCTACCTGTCTATCCATATGCCTGTTCACACACACAAAAAACTAAATCGATCCTCAAAGACGAAATAGCAAACGAACAGCCCATGAAAGAAGCACACCTTCTTTACGAAACTGACGTTCGAGGAGATTGCCTGAGACTCGAGCGGGCAAAAGCATCACCTGAGATAAAAAAAAGAGCGAACTCGGACGTGACAGACAGCAGCACCATCCTTGATCTCCAACAAGTCAGCTTTGGCCCACGGTACAGAAACCCCAGCTAGGTCTTGGTCATGGGTCTCTGGGTATCGGTGCTATGAGGATTATCTTGCCGGACGGGGGGGGGGGGGGGCCCCGCCGGAAGGATGTCTCATAGCATATAATCAGAGAGGAGTGTGTGTATCCTTTTACGTGACCAAGACGGGGGTTCGCGGCAGGAGAGGGAGACGATAGCCTTTCAAAGAGGGAACGTCGGTGCTTGTTTAGCAGATAGCTATCAGAATCGGGTTACTTCAGCGGCTGGTCGAGTCTGGATCGTGTATGTTGGAGATTCTTCTCTCCTCATTTTTTTTTATTTGTATGTTTTCTTTCTTCTTTCGCTCTATTTCTGTCTCTCAGTCTCTGTATTTTTTCTGTGTATTTATCTATTTATTCACTATTTATCTTAGTTCGCCGTAACTCCACTTGCTATAGGATCAATATTTTTTCATCCAGTACTACAATATCATTTTACACGATCATATAAAACCACGTCCATTTATGACCCAAGAAAATTGTTTCATACCATAAATTTTAAAACCATAAATAAGAATATATACACAAACCCTACCCCGTAGAAATGAAGTCTGTGGGGTGGTCTTAGCTACATCTTTCTCTCATGTTATGACAAGACGCCTCTACACATAATGAAATGCCCCCGTACTCTTGTAAGTTTAACATGCTCTTCCAACCCTCACTGCTACATATTACCACCATTACCTTTCTCTCCAGACATTCCCTTCTATTTTCTCCTCAAAAGCCAGAGTAAATTTCCAGGCCCCATTCGGAGCAAAGAGAACACCGAACAGACACCCATTTAAGCCTCGACCTTCCCCTGAGAAAAGAGACAGCGCCGGTGACTGGTGTGTTGTATTCCCTGATGTAAACATGAAGGAGTCCGGCTGGTCTCTCTCGCTGCTGGGTATGACCAGAGAGGGAATTAACGTTAAAAAAGGACGATTTCAGAGGCGATTTAGACTAATGGAATCATGGTCATGGGTTAATTACGATGGGTGTAATTGAAATAAGAAATAGTGAAATTAATTAACGTTAAGGAGACGTTTTCAGAGGCGATTTAGACTCTTGAAATCATGGTTATGGGTTTTACGATGGACAAGAGCGTAATTTAAGGAATAGTGAAATAAGAAGTGAATATGAATTAACGTTAAGGAAAATTTCACAGGCGATTTAGACTCATGGGATACGTGCGCAATTAGAATACTAAGGAATAATAAAATTCTAAGTAATGTTGAATAATAATAGCGACTTCTTATATAAATTATAATAATTGTGACAGACGTATTACAATGACGACTTCAAGCGCTTGTATAGTGATAAGCAGGTCGGACCCATGACACCAGAACGACTGCAGCGTCGCAAGGGTCACTCAGGCGAAACCATCGTCGTTGTAGGATGTTGTGTGACCTTTTTTCTGTAAGGTCATGCAATTTTCTCTGCGTCCTCTTTCTCTCTCTCTTTCTCTCTATGTCTCTCTTTCACCTCTTTCTCTCTCTTTCACCCCCTCCTCTCTCTCTTTCTCTCTCTCTCTTCTTTCTCTCTCT
>NC_051395.1:33227609-33230109 GCF_015228065.2 Penaeus monodon | reverse complement strand
GCAGTCTTGGCCAGACAGCTGAGGAGAGAGATGGGGCGGTACTTCCCCGGCTCCTTTGGTTTAGGGATGGGAACTATGGTAGCCCTCTTCCAGCTCTGGGGTAGAGTGGAAGTTTCCCTGGACTTGTTGTTGAGTTGCAGGAATGCAAGCTCACCTACCAGTCCCAGGTGGGAAATGATGGGGTACGAGATCCCGTCAGAGCCCGGGGCTGTGTTGGAAATGGCTTTATATGTATCTCTTAGTTCCCTCAGAGAAAAGATAATGTCTGAGTTATCGGGTTCGGCTGCCCTCTCTTTGATGTGAGCAAGTCTGTCTGGTTGTAGGCGTTCTTGTCTTGCCCTCAGTTCGGCTGGCAGACTGTTGCTACTCATTCTCGCAGAGAACTCGTGCGCCAGTCTGTTGACCTCTGACTGGGGTCGTGGTGCATGCATCTCGGGGGCTGAGCGGCTGGTGGCTCGCATGACCCGTTGCCATAGCTCTGAGAGGGTGGTATGGTGATTGAAGGACTCACACCATTCCAGCCACTTTTCCTGCCTCACTCTGCTGGCAGTTTCCTTGGCATCCCTGACAGCCTCCCTTAGGAGGGCTAGGTTGTCGGGGGTTCTTTGCCTTTGGAAATGTTTTCGGCACATATTTACCCTGTGGTTGACCTCCCTAATCTCGTAATTGAAGTACCAGGTGTCCTTGTGACTCCTAGGACCCAGGCCGAGTTTTGGGTATGGTCAGTGAGGCTGCCTCATCAATGGCATTTACAAGTCTGGCTTGTAGCACTTCCACATTTTCGCTTTGTGTGGGTTCATTGCTTCTCAGACAGCGGGCCAAGGCGCTCTGGAACGCCTGCCAGTTGGCCTTGTCTGTTTTCCATCTTGGATTCGGTCGTGGTATTTCGGCTGGGCCACTATCCATGAGGGTAGTTATAGTGCCATAATGGTCACTAGTGACGGTCTCATCGACACGCCAGCCAATCCTCTCCACCAGAGTCGCAGTGGCCAGGGTGAGGTCTAGGACCCCTCCTCTGACATGCGTTGGCTCCTGGCTATTGAGGAGAGCGATCTCGGGGAATGTCTCAAGCACGTTGGCTATGTGATAGCCAGCCGCATCCGGTGCCCTGCAGGGAGCCAGGATGGGGTGGTGTGCATTGAAGTCTCCCCCTATGATCACTCGGTCGTGTGCTGCAGAAGCACATACCTGGCTGATGTCTAAGCTACTACAGTGTGGCCGGCTGTACACATTGTACAATTTCAGGGGCCCCCCGGCCAGCTGAATCTCGACAGCAAGAGATTCAACATCTTCTCCACAGTGCGGTGCATCGGCTATTGCGGAGCAGGGAATTGTTGCTTTGACCAGGGTGATCAGGCCTCTTTTGCCATCGGTACATGGCAGTGCGTAGACGTGATACCCGGAGAAGCGAACAGGTTTGCGTTTCTGTGTGCATATATATATATATATATATATATATATATTATATATATATATATATATATATATATATATATATTGTCACAACTGCGAAATTACTCTGGACCTTCGCCGATGTTTACCTCACTCTGTGAGGCGGGATTAGGTCCTTCCCGATTGGTTCCTACACCTCGTGGGGAACGAGGGTATCAGGCCTATGCAGATAAAAGGAGCACCAGCCAAAAATTCAGCAGTTGTCCCGTGACTTCTGACTTGTGTTCTCCCTTCCGCCATGTGACCTCGCCTGCTCCGCTGGATCCTCTCTCCCCACGCTCCTGCCGGAGGAGCTGCCTGCCGAGGACATGCCGGAGGAGCTGCCTGCCGAGGACGTGCCGGAGGAGCTGCCTGCCGAGGACGTGCCAGAGGAGCTGCCTGCCGAGGAGACGCCGGGAGTAGAGGGACTGGTGGAGGAGCAACGGTGCACCAAGTCCGACAGAAGGCAGGACCGTGATCGCCGGGAGAGTGCGGGTGACGGAAGGGCAGGTCCTGGGGCCATATCACCGCCGGATGGAGGGCCTCGGTGTAGGCATCTCGCAGTTGTGGCTCTCTCAAAATAATCTTCAATTCTTGAAGATTATTTTGAAGAAAGAAGGGAGATATGTCACAACTGCGAGATAATTCTGGACCTTCGCCGATGTTTACGTCACTCTGTGAGGCGGGATTAGGTCCTTCCCGATTGGTTCCTACGCCTCGTGGGAACGAGGGTATCGGGCCTATACATCGGCGCGGCAGATAAAAGGAGCACCAGCCAAAAATTCGGCAGTTGTCCCGTGACTTTTGACTTGTGTGCTCCCTTCCGCCATGTGAAGAAGAAGGACCTCTCCTCTCCTCTCCTCTCTCCCTGCGGTGAATCGGTCCTTAATTGGACGATTCAGAGAGAAGGGAGGATCGGTTCCGGCAAGGGTGGTGGACGGGGCGCAGCGGGTGGAGCCGAGCAACGCCAAGAGAGTCACCATGATCCCTCGATCGTGTGGCTTTGCATGGGCATATTAAAGAGATGCCCGCGCCCCCGGGCCCATGCAAACTCGGGCCCCGGCTCTTT
>NC_051395.1:33219053-33227509 GCF_015228065.2 Penaeus monodon | reverse complement strand
GATGCAAAAGGGCTATGAACCCTTTAGTACAAGGCTGCGGGGGTAGTGATTTTGTTAACGGCGAAACTCTTTATTGCAAGAGTTAAACACAGTGGGGCACCAC
The DNA here is from genome assembly GCF_015228065.2 of Penaeus monodon. Lineage (NCBI taxonomy): Eukaryota > Metazoa > Arthropoda > Malacostraca > Decapoda > Penaeidae > Penaeus > Penaeus monodon. The sequence continues at coordinate 33,227,406 of NC_051395.1, read as the reverse complement.
GGACGATGTCTATATAGGGAAGGCGATAGCGGGGCACGGTCGGTCAACCTGCCGGAGGGGGGGGGTTAGGCGACCTTGAAAACGCTGGACGCTGGCGCCCCAACGACGGGAAGCGAGGTCAGATAACATCGTCACTACACCCCTGCGAGTGAATTTTCCCTTTTTGGGACGGACCCATTTGTCCCTGGAAATTATGTATAGCTACATCGTGCAGAGTAGAAGAGAGGGGAGAGAGAGAGAGAGAGGGAGAAAGAGGGGAGGAAAGGGAGGGAGAGGAGGAAAGAAAAGAGAAAAAGGAAAAGGGAGAGAGAGAGGGAGAGAGAGTGGGGGGAGAGGAGGGGAGATGAGAGAGAGAGAGAGAGAGAGAGAAGAGAGAGAGAGGGAGAAAAAGAGAGGAAGAGAGAGAGAGAGGAGAGAGGGGAAGTAGACCACGAGGGAGCGGGACCCCCCAAGCCCGGGTTAAAGAGTGTTTTCGACTCTCTTTTTGCCGGGCTTTTTACGGACGCTTTTTTAATCTGGTTGCTAATGTAACCAACTTTTTGCTGTGTGTGTGACCCGGGGGTGGGGTGGGGGTTGTTACGGTTAGAAAAGGAAATGGATATTGTTAAATGTGTGGTGTGTTTTTGGGTTTGTGTTTGGGGGTTGTTTTTTTTTGTGTGTGGTGTGTGTGTTTTTGGTGGGTGTGGTGGGGGGGGGGGGGGGGGGCCCGTGCGTGGTGGGGGGGGGGGGGGGGGGGGGCGGGGGGGGGGCGGGTGGGCGTGCGTTATGTGTATGTTTTTTTTTATGTTTTTTTTTATTTTGGTGTTTTTGGGGGTTGTGGGGTTTGTTTTTTTTTTTTTTTTTTTTTTTTTTAAGGGTCTATAATTTTGTTTTTTATTTTCTGTTTGCCATAGAATGTCTTGGTTGTGCTTTGATGAGCAGATTATAGTCTGTGTAAACAAAAGTTTCGTTTTTCCTTAAATTTTTTAAAATTGCTAATTGGGTTTTTCCCAAAGGCTATAAACTAAAAAGCAAATCGCACAGACATTTTGGGTTTTAACGTGTTTTTTTTTTCCCGTTTTTTTCTTTTCATTCTTTCCCCCCCTCTTCTCCCTTCTCCTCTCCCTCTCCTCTTTCTTTTTTTATTTTATTTATCTTTTTTAAAAAATATTCTATATATATTATAATATATATATATTTTATATTATATATAAAATTATTAAAAAACAAAACACACACACACAACCCACACACACAAAACCCCCCAAACATATATATATATAAATTTATATTATATTTATATTTTATTTTATATAAATTATATATTTTATATGAAAAAAAAAAATTATTAATATTTAATTATTTTTTTTTTTTTTATTTTTTATTATTTTTTTTTTCCCCCCCAACCCCCGTTTTAAATTTTTTATTTTTTTTATATATTTATATTATTTAAATTTTTATTTTATTTTTCCCCAAAAAAATTATTTAATTTTTAATAAAATTTTTTTTTTTTTTAAATTTTTTTAAAAAATTTTAAAATTTTTATTTTTTTTTTTTTTTCCCCCCCCCCAAAAAAAACCCCCAATTTTTTTTTTTATTTATTTTTTTTTTTTATTTTTATATTATTTATTTAAATCACCCCCCCCCCCCCCCCCCCCCCCCTTTTTTTTTTTTTTTATTTTTTTTTTTTTTTTTTCTTATTTTTTTTTTTTTTTCCATGATTTCCCCCCCCCCTTTTCACCCCCTTTTCTTCCCCCCCTCCTCTTTGTAGCAAAAAATGGGACGCTTAGGTTGTAGCTAAGAAAGTCTCGGGGTCAGGCTAGTGAAGGGCAATAGCCAGGTATGTAAAACAAGGGTACGTGGTAAGAGATAGGCGGGAGTAGCAGCTTGCAGGTTTCAATAGCACACTGATTCTGCTCCAACGTGCTCATCCCGTATGCAAATGACCTCACACCCCCACCCCACTCTCCCCCTCTTTCCTTGCAGGTAGCAGTAACGAAGTCATTTGGCGATATTCCTTTCTCTAAGAGGAAGTCGTGGTGAGGTCTGGTTAACTGGGTTTCTGTTGGGCACTTGCAGGGACATTTGCATCGGGAAATGAGACGTTATCAAGTGACATATCCAATGCTCGTTGAACAAGAAGATAAAAGTTGGTGTCATAACATTCACTTTGGTATATAAATGGGTAATTAAACCTCTGGTATATAGTGTTATAAATATTATAACTTAAAAGAGGATGCTTCTGGTAACTACAGGACATGGACTATAGAGAAGGAATAAAAGCTAAATAAAGGTTTGAATTATAACATTTACTTTGGTATATAGATGGGAAATTAAGCGTCTAGTATGTAATATCTTAAATATCATTATTAGAGGATGCTTCTGATAACTACAATAACAAGGCATAAATCACATTGAGGGAAACGTAAAGGGAGACAAGCAAGATGGCGCTAAAAGGTTGATAAAATTATGGAACATAATCCTCTTTCATACGAACACAAGATGGCGATAAAAGTACGATAAAATCACGGGATGGATGTCTTCATCATAAGAACATTATCATACTTGTAATTAGTGAAAGATAATCCCTGCATGAACTTTCATCAAAGGTGACATAAACAAGCATCACGTTAGTGATGATGAAGTCTTGAAATATGTTTGGTATGTTTTGTAGCGTTTTAAACTATACAGGGTATAACGGATCGCCACTTTTTGTAAAAAAAAAAAAAAAAAAAAAAAAAAAAACTAGAACCAATAATGATAAAGTAATGACAGTGAGAATCAGACAAACTCTGCGTTACGATGGTGCGCGTGTAAAGGAGAAATGGAAAATAACAATGAAGCCACGATTGGTATGAAAAAATACCATGATTGATCAAGAAGAAAATTACAAAATGATGATAATAATAATAACAAATAAGAAAAAAGAAGACAAAGAAGCAGTGGTAGCAGTAGCAGAAGAATGCAGGAGAGAAAGAAGAAGAAGAGAAAGAAGGAGAAAGAAAAAAAGAAAGCATCATCATCATCATCATAATAATCATCATTATCATCATAATAATAATAATAATAATGAGGAGGAGGAGAAAGGAAAAGAAAGAATACAAACACCATAGAACACATGATCTGCCTAGGGTGTGAAAAGCTCCCTTGCTAATGGAAGGAGAACTGGAAAAAGAAAGAGAAGAAACAGAAGAAGAAGGAGGAAGAAAAAAAGGAAAGAGAAGAAACTAAAAGAAGAAGAGAAAAAAAAAATAGAAGAAGAGGTGGAGAAGAAAAAAAAAAAGAAAGAAAAGAAGAGGGAGAAAGAAAAAAGGAAAGAGGAGAAGGAGAGAGAGAAAAAAAAGAGAAGGAGAAAGAAAAAAGAAAGAGAAAAGGAAGGGAAAAAAAAGAAAGATAAGAAGAAGAAGAAAGAAAAAAGAAAGATAAGAAGAAGAAGAAGGAGAAAGAAAAAAGAAAAAGAAGAAGGTGAAAGAAAAAAGAAAAGAAAGAGAAGAGGTAGGAAAAAAAAAAAAAGAAAGAAGAAGAAGAAGAAAGTAAAAGAAGGAGAAGAAAAAGAATGAGAAAGAAAACATTGCCTTTTGTATAATATTATGTAAGTTTCAGTAAATCTTTTCCTTCTGGAACACTTGTCTTTTGCATCATTCTGTGCAAAGCTTCAGCAAGTGAGAGTCGTTGTCTGTGTTACGCTTTATTGCGTCATGCGAATAAATCTTTTGTTTCTGTTTGATTTTAGAGAAATGGTATTGATTATTATGCATGTTTTTTTCTGTTTCATTTTATTTATCTATTTCATTTCTTTTGTTTATGTCTCTCTCATTTATTATCAATATTATAATTATCATTATCATCAATATCTTTCATTAATTCTATTTTTACTATTATTATTATTATTATCATTATTATTATTATTATCATTATTATTACAATTGTCATGATTAACAATCATCATCATTACATTATCATCACCAGTGTCATCATTATCAGTATCATTACAGTCGTTATTATTTTCTTGCGCTCCTTCTACAGTTTTCGTATGTTATCTAATATATTTCTCATATTCTCTTATTACCACAACTGCCATTATCATTATCAAAATCTCTTATCAATTTTATCCCTAATGCTTTCGTTATTAATATCGTTACCATTATCATAATAAATATCACTATCATCATTATCATTACCAATGTATCATTAGTGTTATCATAATTATTATCACTTTCACTACAATTATTATTACTATTATCATTAGGACCATTATCAAGATCAACACCACCACAGTTATTATCATCACATCATCATCATCGCAATCATCATTATCATTACATTATCAACATTATCATTACATTATTATCATTATCATTGCATCATCACCATCATTACATAATAATTATTATCATTACATTGTCATCATTATCATTACATTATCCTCATCACCATTATCCCCATCATTATCATTACAGTCATTATTATCTTCCTCACGTTCCTCCTACAGTTTTCGTCATTCGTCCTCATCCTCTGCCATCTTATTGTTGCTCATTAGCTCACCTTTCGATCGATGGAATCGCTCAAGGACCCTCGGCATATCGGCCATTCCTTTTGAAGAAGTTCTTGGATTATAAGAGAGGAAAATGTCGTGTATTCCTTGTCTTTTCTTGGTTTCATCCGTCTTTGTTATTTTTATTGCAGTTCTTCTTCTTTTTATTATTTTTCTTTTTTTTCATACATCTTTTCCACCTTTTCCTTCTCTCTCACTTCCTCATTTCTTTCTCCTCTTCTCCTCTCATTCCTCCATTCCTTCATCCTTTCTCCCTTCCCCTGTTATCCATTCTCCTCCTTCCACTCTGTAAGTTCCTCTTCTTCTCTTCATTCTCTTCCAAATCCTTTTTCTTTCGTCCATTTAGTATTCCTCTACCACTTCCCTTGTCCTCCATGCTTCTCCTCCCCCCCTTTTCACTCCTTCTTTCCCTTCCTACACCTTCCATCTCTCCACTTCCTCTCGCCCTCTTCCCCTTCTCCAACCCATCCACCCCTCCCCCCTCTCCTTCCCTTCCTTCCTCCTCCCCTCACTCCTCCATTCCCTCTTCCTCTCTCACCCCTCTATTCCACTCTCCTCGTCTTCTCTTACTCCCCCCTTCAACCCCTCTCCCCTTTCCTCCAACCTCGCCATTCCACTCTCCCCCTCTTCTTCTCTTCCCTTACCTCCATTCTCTCTTCCTCTCTTCTCCTTTCCCCCTCCTACGTATGCAAAAGCGAGCAAAACGGAACGTGCTCAGTCAGAACACAGTGAGGCCCCAAAGCGAAACAGAGAGCATCCCTTCCGTCGCCTTGAAACCTAACGCTTTAGGAATAAGAAACCTAGGAGGCGAAAGTATGTTAGTGTTACCCTTCGTTATAAGTCCCCCTTTGGCTCGTAAGGCTTGTAAAGGTTTGTTTGGGTTTTGCGATGTCTGTTGTAAGTATGAAGTAACTGTAGTTAATTAATTATGGTTTCTTTATAAGAGACAGTGCGAGTGTTGTGTGCTCTTATGAGAACGAGATGAATTCATAGTTTTTGAAATATTTTTGGTATGTTTTGTAACGGTTTAAACGATACAGTATATAATGGATCCACACTTTTGTAAGATTAAATTTTAAAAAAAGTACTAATAACAAGCGAAAACCCATACATGTGTCTCAATATCAAATCATTGTCACAAACTCGCCCTTATATACCATTCGTACATATAGAAAAATAAAATAAATCAAAATAAATAAAAGGAAAACGAAATTACAAACCATCAACACAAACTCGACAGCGAAGACCAGAAATCACATGCAAAGATCCATTTCTCAATGCAGAATATGATAATGTTCGCCCGTCTAATGCACGCACACAGCATGAGGAAATATCTTCGTCTCTCTAGCAATTTTCTGCTGCGTCATCGTTCAGGCATTAGCGAGAGTAATTTCGGAAGGCCATTGGGCGACATGCTTAGTTTGAAGTGGCTTCGTGGCCTATGGCGATTTATGGATGCTAAATATATATTTCTGTGACTTATTTTGGTGTCTACTATTCCTTATCTACCGTACTGTTTTTCTTATTCTTTTTAGAAACGGGTCGAAGTTATGGGAAAATCACCCTTTTCGCCCCCTCTCTAGAACTATTTTCTCTCTATCTCTTCCTCCAATGACTATACCATAAACCCTATTATACTGTATAATAATATTCCTTACTCTATTCCCTCTCCCACTGTCTGTCTGTATGTCCTGTCTCTCTTTCCATCCCACCCCTCATTCCGTTCTTCCTGCTCTCTCCTCCTCCTTCATTATCTCTCAATTGCCATTTAAATGAGCTTTTTCTTGAGTGACCTACACATGTTTACCACGTAATAAAAAATTCGAGCAGATGATGGGTTGAGTTAAGAAGGGTCAAGGGTGCATGGGAAAAAGAGAGGTTAGCCCGTAGGTGGAAAGTGAAAATGGGATCATTTGGGGAAATCCAAGAAAGCCAAGGGGAGTATATACGGATAATAGAATCTTAGCTCTCAAGCTGAGAGTGCTGAATGGGAGCAAGTCCGTTGACTGCTGTCGTAGTACAATAAATCTTTGAGGGAAAAGGTGGGGGCAAAAAAGGAGGGGGAAAAAAGACACTTTGGGAAAAAGGGAGGAAGGAGCCGAGAGGGTGGAGGGGGAGTGAGCGAGGAACATAAGAAGGGGAAAAGAGAAAAAAAAGGGGAAAGGGGGGAGTCGTAAAGAATCATTAAATCACACAGTTTAATTACTGAGGTTATTAGGCTGTCACTGATGTTATCACCTGCGTTCGATTTATTTCGTTAAATGTAAGTGCAAATTCACGCTTGCCTGTATGTATTTGCGTGTGTACCTGTGTATGTGCACGTGTCTTGTATATTTTAGACTTACGCATATAAATATTTTTGTGCAAATAGATAACCATAAGGCAAAATAATCTTTAATAATCGATAATATCTGCACAAACCAATAGCTGGATAACACACTCAGGGTCGACCACCGTGGGAAACAACACACAATATCGTGACAGGAATCAAGGGATCACTCTAGATACTTCCGCGTGCGACTCTCGATAAGCTGCGTCGACAGAAACGCGCACACGCACCGACACACACACACACACACACACACACGCACACACACGCACGCACACCTAGTACACACACTAACACACCGCACACGCACGCGCACACACACACACACACATACACACACACACACACACACACACACACACACAAACACACACACATACATACAGACTCACATACGCATGAAGAAACATATAAACACTGCATACACAGATGCACGCAGGGGCAAACAAACACCCCACATACACGTATACAATAATACAAGCACGAATATACACAAATGGAGATACAAACACACATTTCTTTCGAGTGAATGCTATTTCGCATTTCGAAACAATCACGGGAATGAAATCTATCGCAAAAAAAACATTACACATAATAATAACGACAATAACCTTTAATAAAAACAAAACCCTTTCTTTTCCTGCTCTTTTTACATTTTCTATCTTTGCAAACGCCAGAAAATGTAATAAAGAGCAGATTTTGTTGTATCATACTTATTCACATTATTGTTATCATCACCATAATGATTTCCATTACTACTACGATCATAATCAACATAATCACTGTTACACATTGCAACTATCCTAAATACAATCAAAATTACCATCATTACTATCACTATTACAACTAAACTAACATCTCTAATCTAGCAAACTCAAAACACGAAAATACAATGGTCTTGGGTCTATCAGCCCTTTCCACTTGCCCCATAGAGACTCCATCCGTCGCGACCGACCACAACAATAGCCCGAGGTTAAGCAATAGGGAAAGAGGGCTCAATTTTTTTTTCTCGTTTCTCACTGTGTATCTGTGAGATACCTCTATACCTCCTCCATCTTTCTTTGTTTCTTTGTTGTTTAGCTCTTTCTGTCTTTCTTCTCTCTTTCTCCCTCTTACTATCTCTCTCTCGCTCTCTCTTTCACTGTTAGTCTGAAAGTCTATCTGTATATTTGCTTTTGTACGCATATCTGTCAGTCTCTATCTCTGTCTCTATCACTCTCTCCGTCTGTCTGTCTGTCTGTTTGTCTGTCTGCTATTTCTCTGTCTCTGTTTCTATCTGCCTGTCTATCTGTCTTTCTCTTTCTCTCTCTCTCCCTTTCTCTTCCTCACACACATTATTTTTTCCGTTATGCATCTCCACAGCCATCTTTCTTCCAGGAAAAAGTTTAAGATGTTCAAAACAAACACAAAAGATATATGAGCCTTACAAGCATAATCCGAAATACTAATGTTTGATTACTGTTTGCACAATGAAAAAAGAAATACAAAAA
>NC_051395.1:33208956-33213956 GCF_015228065.2 Penaeus monodon | reverse complement strand
GAGAGAGCAGGAACCCACCAGACGTCGTAACATGAGACGTGCTTTTGCCTGGGAGGAAGGCGCTCGAGCTGCCCGTTATGGTTTCTGGAAATTTTTTGACGTGTTCAAGTTATTAACTTTGATGCCATTTCTGTTTTCATCACTATTATTTTATCTTAATTTCTTTCTCTATTGATTGATTGGTCTGTTTGTTTGTTTACTTGTTTGTTTTAGTAGGTTTGTTGTCATGATGGTAATTATAAAGTAATAATGGTAATGACAATGATGTGACTTGATTTTATTATTTTATTATTGCTGATATTGTACTTTTTTATGCTACTCTTCGTATCATCATTATTATCACTACTACCAAACTCTACCAATATTTTATCATCAATATCATTCGCAGTACAGTTATTATGAGTTACCCTTTCTTTGACATAACTGTATCGTCCTTCACTGTATCCTTGAATGCTTATAGATACTAGATTCTGTTCCGCCGTGACGTCATAGACAGTTTTCTCTCTCTCTCTCTCTCTCTCTCTCTCTCTCTCTCTCTCTCTCTCTCTCTCTCTCTCTCTCTCTCTCTCTCTCTCTCTCTCTCTCTCTTTCTCTCTTGTTTTTATGTTTTTCTTTTTCTTTGTATCTTTCTCTTTTTTCATTGTGCAAACTAGTCAATTCATAACATTAGTATCTTCGGATTATGCTTGTTAAGGCTTCATATATTCTTTTCTTGTGTTTTTGATTTTGAAATCATCTTAAACTTTTTCCTGGAAGAAAGATGGCTGTTGGAGATGCATAACGGAAAAAATAATGTGTGTGTGAGGAAGAGAAAGTGAGAGAGAGAGAGAGAGAAAGACAGATAGACAGGCAGATAGAGATAGAGACAGAGAAATAGCAGACAGACAAACAGACAGACGGAGAGAGTGATAGAGACAGAGATAGAGACTGACAGATATGCGTACAAAAGCAAATATACAGATAGACTTTCAGACTAACAGTGAAAGAGAGAGCGAGAGAGAGAAAGAGAGAAGAAAGACAGAAAGAGCTAAACAACAAAGAAACAAAGAAAGATGGAGGAGGTATAGAGGTATCTCACAGATACACAGTGAGAAACGAGATAAAAAAAAATTGAGCCCTCTTTCCCTATTGCTTAACCTCGGGCTATTGTTGTGGTCGGTCGCGACGGATGGAGTTTCTATGGGGCAAGTGGAAAGGGCTGATAGACCCAAGACCATTGTATTTTCGTGTTTTGAGTTTGCTAGATTAGAGATGTTAGTTTAGTTGTAATAGTGATAGTAATGATGGTAATTTTGATTGTATTTAGCATAGTTGCAATGTGTAACAGTGGTAACAGTAGTAGTAATGGAAATCATTATGGTGATGATAACAATAATGTGAATAAGTATGATACAACAAAATCTGCTCTTGATTACATTTTCTGGCGTTTGCAAAGATAGAAAATGTAAAAAGAGCAGGAAAAGAAAGGGTTTTGTTTTTATTAAAGGTTATTGTCGCTATTATTATGTGTAATGTTTTTTTTGCGATAGATTTCATTCCCGTGATTGTTTCGAAATGCGAGATAGCATTCACTCGAAAGTAATGTGTGTTTGTATCTCGATTTGTGTATATTCGTGCTTGTATTATTGTGTACATGTATGTGGGGCGTTTGTTTGCCCCTGCGTGCATCTGTGTATGCAGTGTTTATATGTTTCTTCATGCGTATGTGAGTCTGTATGTGTGTGTGTGTGTGTGTGTGTGTGTGTGTGTGTGTGTGTGTGTGTGTGTGTGTGTGTGTGTGTGTGTGTGTGTGTGTGTGTGTGTGTGTGTGTGTCGGTGCGTGTGCGCGTTTCTGTCGACGCAGCTTATCGAGAGTCGCACGCGGAAGTATCTAGAGTGATCCCTTGATTCCTGCCACGATATTGTGTGTTGTTTCCCACGGTGGTCGACCCTGAGTGTGTTATCCAGCTATTGGTTTGTGCAGATATTATCGATTATTAAAGATTATTTTGCCTTATGGTTATCTATTTGCACAAAAATATTTATATGCGTAAGTCTAGATATACAAAGACACGTGCACATACACAGGTACACACGCAAATACATACAGGCAAGCGTGAATTTGCACTTACATTTAACGAAATAAATCGAACGCAGGTGATAACATCAGTGACAGCCTAATAACCTCAGTAATTAACTGTGTGATTTAATGATTACGACCCCCTTCCCCTATCTCTATCCCTCTAGTTCGCTCCTCCCCCTCCCTCAGGCTCCTCCTCCCTCCCCAAAGTTCTCTCCTCCCCCCCCTCTCTCTATTTCTCTCCTGTATTCTTCTACTCCTTCTCTCTATTCTCACTCTGCTCCTTCCACCTCCTTCTATCTCTCCCTCTACCCTCTCCCTCTTTCCCTTCCGGTTCTTTCTCTCCTCCTTCCCTCATATTTACTCCCCTTTTATTCCCTCTATCCATCCCTCCACGCCTCCCGCTACCCCTCTCTCTTTCCCCCTTCTGCCCCCTCCCATCCCTCCTCCTTTAACTCAACCCATCCCCCATTCTGCCTCGATATATCACAATGCAACATATGTAGGTCACTCAAGTAAAAAGCAAAGTGTAATGGAAAATGTAAGAAATAAATGAAGAGAGAAAGAGAGACAGACAGACAGACAGGCAATCAGAAAGACATGCAGACAAACAGTCAGACAGACATACAGACAGACAGTGGGAGAGAGAGAGAGTGAGAGTAAGGAAGATTATATACAGTATATAGGGGCTCCCACGTGGCTGGTAGGTCTTGGAGGTCAAAGATCAGGCACAAAATCATGCTTTCTATACTGGGGCGAAAAGGGTGATTTTCCCATAACTTGGACCCGTTTCTAAAGTTCAACTAATTGACTGTAATTATGGTTATGGTATTGCTTGTGGTGACGATGTGTGTATGGCAGGGGGGGGGGGTCATCTGTGTCTGGAGAAGAAATGGGGTTAGCTCTAGTTATGTGCGTTCGAGAGATAGTAGAAGGTGAGGGAGGAGATGGGGAGGAAGAACGGAGAGGTGGAGGGGTGGGGATGGAAGAGAGAGACATGGAGGATGGACAGAGAGAGAGGGGGAGGGATATATAGTATATATATATATATATATATATATATATATATATGTATATATATATATATATAGAGAGAGAGAGAGAGAGAGAGAGAGAGAGAGAGAGAGAGAGAGAGAAGTGAAAATGAGTTTCAGAGAGAATGCGAAAAAAGAATAAGAAAAACAGTACGGTAGATAAGGAATAGTAGACACCAAAATAAGTCACAGAAATATATATTTAGCATCCATAAATCGCCATAGGCCACGAAGCCACTTCAAACTAAGCATGTCGCCCAATGGCCTTCCGAAATTACTCTCGCTAATGCCTGAACGATGACGCAGCAGAAAATGGCGAGAGAGACGAAGATATTTCCTCATGCTGTGTGCGTGCATTCGACGGGCGAACATTATCATATTCTGCATTGAGAAATGGATCTTTGCATGTGATTTCTGGTCTTCGCTGTCGAGTTTGTGTTGATGGTTTGTAATTTCGTTTTCCTTTTATTTATTTTGATTTATTTTATTTTTCTATATGTACGAATGGTATATAAGGGCGAGTTTGTGACAATGATTTGATATTGAGACACATGTATGGGTTTTCGCTTGTTATTAGTACTTTTTAAAAAATTTAATCTTACAAAAGTGTTGATCCATTATATACTGCATCGTTTAAACCGTTACAAAACATGCCAAAAATATTTCAAAAACTATCAATTCATCTCGTTCTCATAAGAGCACACAACACTCGCACTGTCTCTTATAAAGAAACCATAATTAATTAACTACAGTTACTTCATACTTACAACAGACATCGCAAAACCCAAACAAACCTTTACAAGCCTTACGAGCCAAAGGGGGACTTATAACGAAGGGTAACACTAACATACTTTCGCCTCCTAGGTTTCTTATTCCTAAAGCGTTAGGTTTCAAGGCGACGGAAGGGATGCTCTCTGTTCGCTTGGGTCCTCACTGTGTTCTGACTGAGCACGTTCCGTTGTTGCTCGCTTTTGCATACGTAGGAGGGGGAAAGGAGAAGAGAGGAAGAGAGAATGGAGGTAAGGGAAGAGAAGAAGAGGGGGAGAGTGGAATGGCGAGGTTGGAGGAAAGGGGAGAGGGGTTGAAGGGGGGAGTAAGAGAAGACGAGGAGAGTGGAATAGAGGGGTGAGAGAGGAAGAGGGAATGGAGGAGTGAGGGGAGGAGGAAGGAAGGGAAGGAGAGGGGGTAGGGGTGGATGGGTTGGAGAAGGGGAAGAGGGCGAGAGGAGGTGGAAAGATGGAAGGTGTAGGAAGGGAAAGAAGGAGTGAAAAGGGGGGGAGGCGAAGCATGGAGGACAAGGGAAGTGGTAGAGGAATACTAAATGGACGAAAGAAAAAGGATTTGGAAGAGAATGAAGAGAAGAAGAGGAACTTACAGAGTGGAAGGAGGAGAATGGATAACAGGGGAAGGGAGAAAGGATGAAGGAATGGAGGAATGAGAGGAGAAGAGGGGAAAGAAATGAGGAAGTGAGAGAGAAGGAAAAGGTGGAAAAGATGTATGAAAAAAGAATAATAATAATAATAAGAAGAACTGCAATAAAAATAACAAAGACGGATGAAAACCAAGAAAAGACAAGGAATACACTGACATTTTCCTCTCTTATAATCCAAGAACTTCTTCAAAAGGAATGGCCGATATGCCGAGGGTCCTTGAGCGATTCCATCGATCGAAAGGTGAGATAATGAGCAACAATAAGATGGCAGAGGATGAGGACGAATGACGAAAATTGTAGGAGGAACGTGAGGAAGATAATAATGATGGGGATAATGGTGATGAGGATAATGTAATGATAATGATGATAATGATGACAATGTAATGATAATAATTATTATGTAATGATGGTGATGATGCAATGATAATGATAATAATGTAATGATAATGTTGATGATGTAATGATAATGATGATT
>NC_051395.1:33193956-33198956 GCF_015228065.2 Penaeus monodon | reverse complement strand
TCACCATCATTTTCATCACCATCACTATCACCTTTACTGCCACCACCATTTTAATCACCAGCATAATTATCATCACTGCCACTTTCATCATAATCATAATCTTCATCATCATCACCATCATCACCACCCATTTTATCACCATCATGATCATCATCACTTAATTTATATAGTTTTCTATTACAAATACCAACCATTTCTATTCTCCATTTCAGGTACGTGATGTTAAACGAACCGCTTGTTGCTACGGGAAGGTGTGTACGTGTGTGCATATGTCTACATGTACATACGTGTACGTACGCGCATGCATACTGACAAAGTGGTAGCATTAATTGGAAAGTGCAATTTTTCAGAGTAAAAAGGAATGTCCTATATTCGCTCTATAATGAAGCGCACGTGTGTGTCTGCCGTGTTTTTGTGTGTTTTGTTTTAGAAGTACTTGTGTGCTGATTTGTTGTTGTTGTTGTTTTTATAATCGTTATTATTATCATCATATTCGTTATTATTAATATAACATATGTATATATATATATATATATATATATATATATATATATATACATATAGATAAATAGATAGATAGAGAGACGGAGAAGAGAGAGAAGAGAGAGAGAAGAGAGAGGAGAGAGAGAGAGAGAGAGAGAGAGAGAGAGAGAGAGAGAGAGAGAGAGAGAGAGAGAGAGAGAGAGAGAGAGAGAGAGAGAGAGAGAGAGAGAGAGGGAGAGAGAGAGGGGGGGGGATTTGAATCTGAATTGAATTTGAATTTGAATTCATATACCGATCTGTATTTCTCTAAGTCAGTTTTATTAGGATTAGCCACACGCGACACATCTTTTATTGGCCAAATCCCATTTTCTGAGCACATTACACAACATCACGAGGTCCTTAGTCGTTCTCTCTTGCCTATATGCCCTTCTTCATCGCAAGGGTAGAATGATGGTATCCTCGCCGTGAAAACATTTCCTGTAGAAGGTGCGGGCGCGTCCTGCTCAGAATGCCCGCTTCTTTACCTAACGTTCTTCCACACATCCCGGCTTTGTGACGTTGTGGATTCGTCTGATGTGTTCATTCCCTGTGTCCTCGGCTTTATTCTCAATCTGTTTTAATCTTACCTGTACATACCAAGTATTCGTGTATTTAAACGTTTCAACTCCATTTCATTGTCTTTTATTTGTTTCAATGAAACTCCTCTTCCGTATACATATCTTGGAATTATATAATTGTTAATCTCAAATTGTCACAGTCTTTCGACTGGGCTTCAATATCCTTCAACATCTACTAGACTCAACCACATTCTTCCACACAGTCCAGGGTTAACTTCCTCTATACGTTTTAATCTTTCTCCACAGTAACCATACTCGTGGTTAGCCAAATTTTGTGATTTCAACTTCTGCAAATCCCACTTTCTTCAGTAAGTTCTAACTTCCTTGCTAATACCACGGATTCATAGTGACCTATAGTATACCCCAAACGTTTTGTATTTTAATTGTGTTCTGTGAACTAAACCTTCATTCCATATATTTTAACTTTCTCTTATGTATCTCATATAATTATATACATAAAGCCTTTTTTATTGGCATTTATTGTATTGTTTTATTATTATTATTATTATTATTATTATTATTATTATTATTATTATTATTATTATTTTATTATTATTTTACACCCTACTTCTCCTTTAGTTTTATCCCCCCCCTTCAACATGCTCGAATTTTCCGGATTTTTAACTAATTCATCTACTGCCAGATCTCATTGTGCTAATAAGATATTCCTTAACGTTTTCCCATCCTTCTTCACAAGCTTCCTGTCGTCTAACATACTCAACTACACTTACAACAATAAATCACAGTACCCTACATTCCGTTAATTTCCTCCCACATAACCATATTTACAGTTTTTCACAATTACTACACATGCCATACACTTCCTCCCTTTCTTTCTATTTGTCTTCAGATATTACAAACAGAACTTGATAAATGAATCGATGTGATTTTAAACATATATGTCTATATACTTCATGGCAATAACCACCTTTTGTGTTGTGTAATGTTTCTTTTATAACTTCCATTGTATGGCTCGCCGGAGCAGTATCACCAACTTTTTAAAAATAGCCTATATTCACGCCTCATAGCAACTATATTCCCGGTTCTATTGTTTATAATATACATTAATGTCTCTTTTTGTTTATCATGCTTATATTACTCATAGCAACAGTCTCACCGACCCTGTATTTATGTCTGTATGCCTCACCGCAACAAAGTCACCAGTGTTACCAGCCCTTGTGTGAGAATGCTACACCATATGTTCATGTATCGTTTAGCTTACCACCACAATAACATTACCACCTCTCTTGTAAATTGAGCTTGTATGCCTCACCACAGCAGTTTTAGCATCATTACAAGTGTTACGAACTCTCGTGTACAGTAGATTGTGCTTGTGTACCGTTTGTTACTACTATTACTCTTTTTAACATGCCCCACCGCAACAGTGTTACCATGCCGGCAGCAAACCCCATCTTGGCGCGGGCCGGAGGAAGGATGGGGGAGGCTGAGTCGGAGGGACAGCAGGAGGGGGGAGAGGAAGGGAGAAGGAATGATGACATTAATGATAATTATTTTAACAGTGATAATGGTGTTAATGATAATAGTAGTAGTACAAATAATAGTAGTAATATGATATAATAATAATAATAATAATAATAATAATAATAATAATAATAATAATAATGATTATAGTAATAATAATGATGATAATAATAATGATTTTAGTAATAATAATGATAATAATAATTATGTTGAAAAAAAAAATGATGATGATGATGATGATGATGATGATGATGATGATGATGATGATGATGATGATGATACTACTACTAATAATAATAATGATAATAGTGAAGATAATGATGATGAAGATAACGGAGAAAAGGAGAATAAGTGATGGTAAAGGAGGATGAAAAACGAGGAAGAAGAGGAGGAGGTTTTGGGTTGGGAACGCGGGAGTCCTACGAGTCCTGCCCGGGATGGCGGTCTGATGAGGGCCTTCCTGTACAGCCGGGCATCCGTTCGCAGGCTCGAGGGAAACACTTCCATAAGCTCATGTTAATTTGAATTTGTGTTGTGTGGGATTCGGAGAAGCCTTGGGCGAAGAAAAGAGTGATTCACGCTCCATGCCATGCAATTATCCTTTAGCAGACTTTTTAGTTGGTATTCTCTATCCTCCCTTTTTCAAATATTCATTATGTGGATTCTCAACTTCCCCCCGCGTAATTTCTGTTTTGCTTTATTTTTGTAATGAAACTGGGTAATAACTCGTTTTCGTATGATTTCTATGAGCTTTCAAACTTAAAACTCCCAAAACATCTAGACAGAAGAACAACCATTCTGGCCGCATTTACGACGCTGACCATTAATTCCCGCACGCAAAAAGACTTGGGGTCTTTTCGCTCTCCTCCACTTTCCGCCCTTGCTATAGAGGCTCAGCCAATAAGAATTCAAGAATGTCACATACTTCTCGATGATTGAAGGAGAGGGCGTGTGATCTGGACCAATCACGAAGACGCATGGGTGAATCGCGAGTTTTCATTGGTTTTCGGCGCGCGAGGCGAGAGTCACCGGCTAGTGTTTCTCACGCATGGCGATTCGACGTTTTACAACAGTGCGTTTTCTGGTGTCGTGGTGAGAAGGTGTACGTGCCGGCCGAAGCGATTTTTTTAACAGTGCGTTTTCTTAGGGTTGATACTGGAAGGAGAGTGTAGATAAGATCCCACATAAAGGAAAAAGTTGTTGGCTATGGGACTACGGCAGATTATTGTATATTTATTAAAGCAACGGGAATGTGTTGAATATCAACAAGTTGGACAAGGGGTGATTTTGTATTACTCTTACATTTTTTAAAATATTGTTAGGACTTATTTTATCCTGATAAAATTAGATATATTTTGGCAAGCCAATAATATGCCCTGTGAAAGTTTGTTTCACCCCCCAAATTTAAAAAAAAATTTTAATTGTAACCCCAACAGAGCCTGTTAGTCCCGGAGTTCATTGGCCCAGTTTACTTGATTACAGATTTAATAATTTTTGCAGTAATAAAAAAAAAGGTTATAGATATTTTCAAAAAGGTTGTTTTTTTAAAAATAACCCCAAATTTTGAAAGTTTCGTTTGTGAATAGATTAGTAATTCTTTAAGTTTAGAAAAAAATTGGGAAATTTGGGTTTTTTTAAATTTTTCTTGTAATATCAAGGTTTTAACACGAAATAAATTTTTGCGTTTTTTGAGGAGGGTTGGTTTGAGAAGGTCCGTGTGTGTGAAAGGGGGTTGGTGGGGGTGGGTGAGGTGGTTGGGTAGGTGGTGTGTGAGGTGTGGAGGTGTGTGGGGTGTTGATGTGTGTGGAGTGTGGGTGTTGTTGTTGGTGGTGGGTTGGTGTGTGTGGAGGTGTGGTTGGGAGTGGGTGGTGGTGAAGTGTGGGGTGGTGGGGTGAGTTGGGTTAGGTGGGGGGTGTTGTGGGTGGTGGTGGTGGTGGAGGTGGTGGGTGGGTGGGTGTTGAGGTTGTGGTGGGTGTTGAGGTGGTGGTGTGTGGGTTGGTGTGAGGTGGAGGTGGTGGGGAGTGGTGGGGTGGGTGTGGTGGGAGGTGTGTGGAGGTGTGTGGGTGTGGTGGAGTGTGGGAGGGTGGGGTGTGGAGGTGGTTGGTGGGTGTGGTGGGGAGGTTGGTGGAGGTTGTGTGGTGGGTGGTGGAGGTGTGTGGGGTGTGTGTGAGGGTGTGTGGGGGGGGTGTGGAGGTGGTGGAGGTGTGTTGGGAGGTGGTGGTGGTGAGGGTGTGTGGTGGAGGTTGGGTGTGGGTGTGTGTGAGGGGTGGTGAGGTGGTGGGGGAGGTGGTGAGTGGTGTGGGGTGTGGGTGGGGGGTGGTGAGGGTGGTGGTGGTGGGGTTGGTGGGGGGTGTGTGGGGTGTGGTGGTGGAGGTGGTGGGGTGGTGTTGAGGGTGTGGGGTGTTAGGGAGGTGGTTG
>NC_051395.1:33177651-33190151 GCF_015228065.2 Penaeus monodon | reverse complement strand
TAGGCCTGGACGAGGAGTATGAGGAAGTCTAGACGAATCCTATGTCAAGGAGGATGTGTGCGAGACTTTCGAGGACCTGTGGACGTCGAGGACGGACAGATTACACCGAGGACCAGGAAGAGGAGGACGACAGGGACGAGCAGCCACGAAAATGCACCATGCCAACACATGAGAGCGAGACGACCAGCCAAGTTCGGTCACCCTTGAGGCAAATCTAAGGCGCCTCGAGGCCGAGGCGTGAGTAGGTGGCCGAGCAATGTATGATGTAGCATATACATAAGTACCAGTGGACCACGTGGCTCCAAGTCCCAAATAGGAACCATTCACTCAGCGAGGGTGTAGATGACGATGTTATCTGACCTCGCTTGACCCGTCAGGTCATCACCAGCGTCCAGTGTGGTAAGGTTGGCCTAGCCCTCCCCCTCCGGACAGGTTGACTTGACGCGTGACCCAGCATACTGCCTTACCCATATGTAGACATTGTCTCGTATGTGCCCACACTGTGTGTTGAACTCTTAGCAATAAAGAATTATGCCGTTAATAAGTATCACTACCCTTGCAGCCATTGTACTAAGGTTCATAGCCTTTTACACTCATAGACCGAGAGGGAGAGAGACAGAGAGAGAGTTTGTTTGTTTGTCTGGTTTTGATTCCATTTGTTACAATGGATATTCTTGGTGTGACATACTGTCTGTTTAATTTTGCTTACGTGTGTCAACTGCTGCTGACTCGGCTGAACCGAGTCCTTGCCCGCCGTGTTACCCAGCCACAGCAGTAACCTCCAGGCGACAGTTGCAACTTCTCGCGCCTGGGCGGGGCGCGAACCGCCGACCCCTCGGATCAGAGGCCGACACGTTACCACTGTACTAGCCCGGAGACAGACAAACAGACAGACAGACAGACAGACAGAGAGAAAGAGAGAGAAATATATATACATATATATGTGTATATATATGTGTATATATATGTATATATATATATATATATATATATATATATATATATATATATATATTATATATATATATATATATATATAGATATATATATATATATATATATATATATATACACACCACACACACACACATAATATATATATATATATATATAATATATATATATATATATATATATATATATATATATATATATATATATATATATATATGAAAGATGGAATAATGCAATGCCGCATTGATATCGATAAATAACAACTGGCTTCCGGTTTCATACCCGGAGTGACCTAGGTTCGAGTCCTGGTCAGGGAGGGTTGTTATTTATTTTATATATATATATATATATATATATATATATTTACATATATTTACATATATATATATATATATATATATATATATATATATATAATATATATATATATATATATATATTAATATATATAAAATATATATATATAATATATATTTACATATATATATTATTAATTATATATATTATATATATATATATATAATATAATATATATATATATACATACACACACAGGTGTGGGAGGGAAGAAAGTTCGGTGGGCTTTTAGCCAGAGTGTTACGGGGAAAAATACAAACAAGAAAAATATACAAACTAAAAAAAAATCCAATTTTCTTCTCGTAACTTTGGAATTACTGATGCAAACGAAATCGCAAAGACTAAAGGTGATTTTTGCCTGTAACTTCCATCTCTATTGCCTCTCTCTCTCTCTCTCTCTCTCTCTCTCTCTCTCTCTCTCTTTCTCTTTCTTCTCTCTCTCTTCTTCTTTCTCTTTCTCTTCTCTTTTCTCTCTCTCTCTCTCTCTCTCTCTCTCTCTCTCTCCTCTCTCTCTCTCCTCTCTCTCTCTCTCTCTCAATCTCTCGTGTCAAGAACCGCGAATTGCCGTAAGGAATGAGTCAAGATTTCTGTTGTAATAGAAAAGCCTGTACTTGTAGCAAGAAAGAAAAAGTTAAGTTTTGTATTTGTAAGGACAGAAAGTTATCAGAGAAAGCAAGAGACGGTTGGACCTAAAGAAACTAGGATTTCCTTATCTCCTTGGCGCTTTGAGAGGATGACATGAATTTAAAGGAGTTCCAAGCAGCTACTTCTACGCGTGGGATCTTATTCGCTAGCACGGTACACTCAGCATAAGATATATTTTTTTTCCGCCTCGCAGTTCTTTACTGATATAACTATGCTGTTTATTGATTATAACGGATACATGTGTTAAAAGAAAAGGAAAAAAATAGACTAATTCATAACCTTGCAAGGATTTTTACTAGTGATAGCTACTATGTATACACTTGAACAAACACATTTATGAAAAAAATATACAGCCTAAGTAAACTAAACGCACACTTATTTAAAAAAATCTACAGTCTATATAAAATTAAACATTAGCTATCTACCACACACAAACTCGTGATGCATAACTCGAAAGGACTTTCCTGTCGTCAAAGGGTTAATATGCTCGGGGTTCTCTCACCTCCGACGCCACAGTACCTCCGACGCAGCTCTCAAAGAAGGCCATTTGCCTATCGCAGCCGGCATCGCAGTCGAGGTGAGGACGGGGAGGGGAAGGGGTGTGAGCTGGGGGGAATGGGGAGGAAAGTTGAGGAAGGGGGAAGTGTGAAGGAGGTTGGAGATTTTGGGGAGGGGGGGAGAATGTGGGAGGGGGAAGGGAGAGTACGGGATGGGAGGAAGGGAGGACAGGGTTGGGGGGGGAGGGAGGGAGAGTGAAAGGAGAGGGGAGGGGAGGAAGAGGGTAGGAAGGGGAAGGAGAATATGGAGAAGGAATGGAGAGTAGTGGAGGGGAAGGGGAAACAGAGTAAGAAAAGAGAGAGAGAAGAAAGGAGGGAAGGAGAACAGGAGGACCGAGAATAAGGCAAGTGGAAACATCTCACCTCCTTCACCTCTAACCTCAGACTCGCCCTCAGAAGGTGGAGGCGCTACGTGACCTTAAGCTCGAGGTTATCTCAGGCTGCTCCTTGGGGCCGCGTGACATCAAGACTTGGAAAACTGACTGATAGGGTATTCTTTGTTGTCTTTATTTATTCATTTAATGCTAGTACTACTATCATTATTATCATTATCCTCATCAGTGACATTATTACTGTTATTATTATTGTTATTACTATTATTATTGTTATTATTATTATTATTATTATTATTATTATCATTGTTTTTAATATTAATAATATTTTCATTGTTGTTATAATGTTGTTGTTTTTCTAGTAGTAGTAGTATTACTGGTTTTATCATCATCCTCATCACCATCCTCACCACCACCACCATCATTATTATCCTTATCACCATCCTCACTATCACCATCTTTATTGTCATCCTCATCACCATCCGCACCACCACCATCATTATCATCATCACCATCCTCACTATCACCATCTTCATTACTATCCTCATCACCCCATCTTCATGTCATCCTCATCACCATCCCACCACCACCACCATCATTGTCATCCTCATCACCATCCTCACCACCACCATCATCATTCTCACCTTATCCTTATCCTCCTCACCACCACCATCTTCATTGTCATCCTATCACCATCCTCATCACCATCTTCATTATCATCCTCATCACCACCATCATTATCATCATCATCACTATCATCCTTGTCGTTATCATTATCATTCTGTTTTTATTCCCGCTGTTTTTTTTTTTTTTTTTTTTTTTTTTTTTTTTTTTTTTTTTTTTTTTGATAACGTGGTCATTGTTGCAATGATTCTGGACATTATGTTAATAGTATTAATTTTAGTATCATAATTTGGTGGCTTTGCAAATGTTAGGAGTAATATTGTTTCAATTTCATTTGAACTATGATTTATGTTTAGTTGTGTCATTGGCATTGTGAAAGCTGTTGATGTTGTAGTCACTATTGATAATAAAATTAATACAACAGTTGATACCGGTGTTATTATGACTATTATAACATCTATAATAGTAATTATGTGTCATTCAATCAAAACTGACATAGTCATCACCGTCTATATCAGTATCTTCGCTATCATCTTCATCGGCATCGCTGTCATTATGATCACCATAATTATCACTACCACCATTTTCATCACCATCATTTTCATCACCATCACTATCACCTTTACTACCACCACCATTTTAATCACCAGCATAATTATCATCACAGCCACTTTCATCATAATCATAATCTTCATCATCATCACCATCATCACCACCCATTTTATCACCATCATGATCATCATCACTTCATTTATATAGTTTTCTATTACAAATACCAACCATTTCTATTTTCCATTTCAGGTACGTGATGTTAAACGAACCGCTTGTTGCTACGGGAAGGTGTGTACGTGTGTGCATATGTCTACATGTACATACGTGTACGTACGCGCATGCATACTGACAAAGTGGTAGCATTAATTGGAAAGTGCAATTTTTCAGAGTAAAAAGGAATGTCCAATATTCGCTCTATAATGAAGCGCACGTGTGTGTCTGCCGTGTTTTTGTGTGTTTTGTTTTAGAAGTACTTGTGTGCTGATTTGTCGTTGTTGTTGTTTTTATAATCGTTATTATTATCATCATATTCGTTATTATTAATATAACATATGTATATATATATATATATATATATATATATATATATAGATAGATAGATAGATAGATAGATAGATAGATAAATAGATAGATAGATAGAGAGAGGGAGAGAGAGAGAGAGAGAGAGAGAGAGAGAGAGAGAGAGAGAGAGAGAGAGAGAGAGAGAGAGAGAGAGAGAGAGAGAGAGCGAGAGGGAGAGAGAGAGGGGAGGGGGGATTTGAATCTGAATTGAACTTGAATTTGAATTCATATACCGATCTGTATTTCTCTAAGTTAGTTTTATTAGGATTAGCGACACGCGACACATCTTTTATTGGCCAAATCCCATTTTCTGAGCACATTACACAACAACACGAGGTCCTTAGTCGTTCTCTCTTGCCTATATGCCCTTCTTCATCGCAAGGGTAAAATGATGGTATCCTCGCCGTGAAAACATTTCCTGTAGAAGGTGCGGGCGCGTCCTGCTCAGAATGCCCGCTTCTTTACCTAACGTTCTTCCACACATCCCGGCTTTGTGACGTTGTGGATTCGTCTGATGTGTTCATTCCCTGTGTCCTCGGCTTTATTTTCAATCTGTTTTAATCTTCCCTGTACATACCAAGTATTCGTGGATTTAAACGTTTCAACTCCATTTCATTGTCTTTATTTGTTTCAATGAAACTCGTCTTCCGTATACATATCTTGGAATTATATAATTGTTAATCTCAAATTGTCACAGTCTTTCAACTGGGCTTCAATATCCTTCAACATCTACTAGACTCAACCACATTCTTCCACACAGTCCAGGGTTAACTTCCTCTATACGTTTTAATCTTTCTCCACAGTAACCATACTCGTGGGGTTGTAATCTAAGCCAAATTTTGTGATTTCAACTTCTGCAAATCCCACTTTCTTCAGTAAGTTCTAACTTCCTTGCTAATACCACGGATTCATAGTGACCTATAGTATACCCCAAACGTTTTGTATTTTAATTGTGTTCTGTGAACTAAACCTTCATTCCATATATTTTAACTTTCTCTCATGTATCTCATATAATTATATACATAAAGCCTTTTTTTATTAGCATTTATTGTATTGTTTTATTATTATTATTATTATTATTATTATTATTATTTTACACCCTACTTCTCCTTTAGTTTTATCCCCCCCTTCAACATGCTCGAATTTTCCGGATTTTTAACTAATTCATCTACTGCCAGATCTCATTGTGCTAATAAGATATTCCTTAACGTTTTCCCATCCTTCTTCACAAGCTTCCTGTCGTCTAACATACTCAACTACACTTACAACAATAAATCACAGTACCCTACATTCCGTTAATTTCCTCCCACATAACCGTATTTACAGTTTTTCACAAACAATTACTACACATGCCATACACTTCCTCCCTTTCTTTCTATGTCTTCAGATATTACAAACAGAACTTGATAAGTGAATCGATGTGATTTTAAACATATATGTCTATATACTTCATGGCAATAGTATAACCACCTTTTGTGTTGTGTAATGTTTCTTTTATAACTTCCATTGTATGGCTCGCCGGAGCAGTATCACCAACTTTTTAAAAATAGCCTATATTCACGCCTCATAGCAACTATATTCCCGGTTCTATTGTTTATAATATACATTAATGTCTCTTTTTGTTTATCATGCTTATATTACTCATAGCAACAGTCTCACCGACCCTGTATTTATGTCTGTATGCCTCACCGCAACAAAGTCACCAGTGTTACCAGCCCTTGTGTGAGAGTGCTACACCATATGTTCATGTATCGTTTAGCTTACCACCACAATAACATTACCACCTCTCTTGTAAATTGAGCTTGTATGCCTCACCACAGCAGTTTTAGCATCATTACAAGTGTTACGAACTCTCGTGTACAGTAGATTGTGCTTGTGTACCGTTTGTTACTACTATTACTCTTTTTAACATGCCCCACCGCAACAGTGTTACCATGCCGGCAGCAAACCCCATCTTGGCGCGGGCCGGAGGAAGGATGGGGGAGGCTGAGTCGGAGGGACAGCAGGAGGGGGGAGAGGAAGGGAAAGGAAGGGAGAAGGAATGATGACAGTAATGATAATTATTTTAACAGTGATAATAGTGTTAATGATAATAGTAGTAGTACAAATAACAGTAGTAATATGATATAATAATAATAATAATAATAATAATAATAATAATAATAATAATAATAATAATGATTATAGTAATAATAATAATGATGATAATAATAATGATTTTAGAATAATAATGATTTAATAAATATTAATAATAATAATATTAATAATAATAATGATGATGATGATGATGATGATGATGATGATGATGATGATGATGATGATGATGATGATGATGATGATGATGATGATGATGATGATGGTGATGATGATGATGATACTACTACTACTAATAATAATAATGATAATAGTGAAGATAATGATGATGAAGATAACGGAGAAAATGAGAATAAGTGATGGTAAAGGAGGATGAAAAACGAGGAAGAAGAGGAGGAGGTTTTGGGTTGGGAACGCGGGAGTCCTACGAGTCCTGCCCGGGATGGCGGTCTGATGAGGGCCTTCCTGTACAGCCGGGCATCCGTTCGCAGGCTCGAGGGAAACACTTCCATAAGCTCATGTTAATTTGAATTTGTGTTGTGTGGGATTCGGAGAAGCCTTGGGCGAAGAAAAGAGTGATTCACGCTCCATGCCATGCAATTATCCTTTAGCAGACTTTTTAGTTGGTATTCTCTATCCTCCCTTTTTCAAATATTCATTATGTGGATTCTCAACTTCCCCCCGCGTAATTTCTGTTTTGCTTTATTTGTGTAATGAAACTGGGTAATAACTCGTTTTCGCATGATTTCTATGAGCTTTCAAACTTACAACTCCCAAAACATCTAGACAGAAGAACAACCATTCTGGCCGCATTTACGACGCTGACCATTAATTCCTGCACGCAAAAAGACTTGGGGTCTTTTCGCTCTCCTCTACTTTCCGCCCTTGCTATAGA
This sequence comes from Penaeus monodon, assembly GCF_015228065.2. Taxonomy (NCBI): domain Eukaryota; kingdom Metazoa; phylum Arthropoda; class Malacostraca; order Decapoda; family Penaeidae; genus Penaeus; species Penaeus monodon. Next base: position 33,182,580 of record NC_051395.1, on the reverse strand, counting down.
GGCTCAGCCAATAAGAATTCAAGAATGTCACATACTTCTCGATGATTGAAGGAGAGGGCGTGTGATCTGGACCAATCACGAAGACGCATGGGTGAATCGCGAGTTTTCATTGGTTTTCGGCGCGCGAGGCGAGAGTCACCGGCTAGTGTTTCTCACGCATGGCGATTCGACGTTTTACAACAGTGCGTTTTCTGGTGTCGTGGTGAGAAGGTGTGCGTGCCGGCCGAAGCGGTTTTTTTAACAGTGCGTTTTCTTAGGTGTGTGATACATGGAAGGAGAGTGATATGATAAGATACCACATGAAGGAAATAAGTTGTTGAGCTATCGGACTGACGGCAGTATTACTTGTATATTTATTAAAGCAACTGGAAGTGTAGTTGTAATATCAACAAGTTGGATCAAGAGGTGATCTTGTATTACTCTTACATTTCTGTAAATATTGTTACGGACTTATTTTTATCCTTGATAATAATTATGATATATTTTGGCAAGCCTAATAGATATGCCCTGTGAGAATGATTGTTCACTTCAATAGTTACAAAAGTTTAATTGTAAGCCATACAGAAGCCTGTTAGTGCCGGGAGTTCATTGGGCCTATGTTTACTTGATTTACATTGAATTTACATAATTTATTGCAGTAATAGAAAAAAGGTTAGTATGATACTTTCAAAAGGATTGTTATTTTTTAAAGAATATACCCCATTTTGAAAGTTTCGTTAGTGAATAGATTAGTCAATTCTTTAAGTTTTAGAAAAAATGTGGAAGTTTTGTTATTTTAAATTATTCTTGTAATATCATAGGTTTAACAGTCGATAAATTGTTGCGTGTGTGTGAGAGAGTGCGTGTGTGTGAGAGAGTCCGTGTGTGTGAAGGTGAGTGTGTGAGGGTGAGTGGGTGGGTGAGTGTGAGTGAGTGTGTGAATGTGAGTGAGAGTGTTTGAGTGTGAGTGTGGTAGAGTGTGAGTGTGTAGGTGTTTGAGTGTGATTGTGTGAGAGTGTTTGATGTGAGTGTGGTGAGAGTGTTTGAGTGTGTGTGTGTGAGTGTTGAGTGTGAGTGTGTGGAGAGTGTTTGAGTTTTGGTGGGGTTTTGTGAGAGTGTTTGAGTGTGAAGAGTTTGAGTGTGAAGAGTTTTGAGTGTGAGTGGTGAGAGTGTTTTGAGTGTGAGTGTTTGAGTGTGAAGTGTGTGGAGTTGAGTGTTGAGTGTGAGAGTGTTGTAAGAGTGTGAGTTGTAGAGTGTTGGAGTTTGAGTGTGAGAGTATTTGAGATGTTGAGTGTGAGTGTGTGAGAGTGTTTGAGTGTGAGTGTGTGAGAGTGTTTGAGTGTGAGTGTGTGAGAGTGTTTGAGTGTGAGTGTGTGAGAGTGTTTGAGTGTGAGAGTGTGTGAGAGAGTGTGAGTGTGTGTGAGTGTGTGAGTATGTGAGTGTGTGAGAGTTTGAGTGTGAGAGTGAGTGAGTGTGTGAATGTGTGTGTGAGAGAGTTTGAGTGTGAGTGTGTGAGAGAGTTTGAGTGAGTGTGTGAGAGTGTTTGAGTGTGAGTGTGTGAGAGTGTTTGAGTGTGAGTGTGTGAGAGTATTTGAGTGTGAGTGTGTGAGAGTATTTGAGTGTGAGTGTGTGAGAGTGTTTGAGTGTGAGTGTGTGAGAGTGTTTGAGTGTGAGTGTGTGAGAGTGTTTGAGTGTGAGTGTGTGAGAGTGTTTGAGTGTGTGTGTGTGAGAGTGTTTGAGTGTGTGTGTGTGAGAGAGTGTTTGAGTGGTGTGTGTGTGGAGAGTGTTTGAGTGTGTGTGTGTGTGAGAGAGTTTGAGTGTGTGTGTGTGTGTGAGGAGTGTTTGAGTTGTGTGTGTGTGTGAGAGTGTTTGAGTGTGGTGTGTGTGAGAGTGTTTGAGTGTGTGGGGTGTGTGAGAGTGTTTGAGTGGTGTGTGTGTGAGAGTGTTTGAGTGTGTGTGTGTGTGTGAGAGTGTTTGAGTGTGTGTGTGTGTGAGAGTGTTTGAGTGTGTGTGTGTGTGAGAGAGTGTTTGAGTGTGTGTGTGTGTGAGAGTGTTTGAGTGTGTGTGTGTTGTGAGAGTGGTTTTGAGTGTGTGTGTGTGTGAGAGTGTTTGAGTGTGTGTGTGTGTGAGAGTGTTTGAGTGTGTGTGTGTGTGAGAGTGTTTGGGTGTGTGTGTGTGTGAGAGTGTTTGAGTGTGTGTGTGTGTGAGAGTGTTTGAGTGTGTGTGTGTGTGAGAGTGTTTGAGTGGGGTGTGTGTGTGAGAGTGTGTTGATGTGTGTGTGTGTGTGAGAGTGTTTGAGTGTGTGTGTGTGTGAGAGTGTTTTGATGTGTGTGTGTGTGAGAGTGTTTGAGTGTGGTGTGTGTGTGAGAGTGTTTGAGTGTGTGTGTGTGTGAGGTGTTTTGAGTGTGTGTGTGTGTGAGAGTGTTTGAGTGTGTGTGTGTGTGAGAGTGTTTGAGTGTGTGTGTGTGTGAGAGTGTTTGAGTGTGTGTGTGTGTGAGAGTGTTTGAGTTGTGTGTGTGGGAGAGTGTTTGAGTGTGTGTGTGTGTGAGAGTGTTTGGGTGTGTGTGTGTGTGAGAGTGTTTGAGTGTGTGTGTGTGTGAGAGTGTTTGGTGTGTGTGTGTGTGAGAGTGTTTGAGTGTGTGTGTGTGAGAGTGTTTGAGTGTGTGTGTGTGAGAGTGTTTGAGTGTGTGTGTGTGAGAGTGTGTGTGTGAGTGTGTGAGAGTGTGTGAGAGTGTTTGGTGTGTGTGTGTTGTGTGTGTGTGAGAGTGTTTGAGTGTGTGTGTGTGAGAGTGTTTGAGTGTGTGTGTGTGTGAGAGTGTTTGAGTGTGTGTTGTGTGTGAGAGTGTTTGAGTGTGTGTGTGTGTGTGTGTGTGTGAGAGTGTTTGAGTGTGTGTGTGGGTGTGAGTGTTTGAGTGTGTGAGTGTTTGAGTGTTTGAGTGTGTGAGTGTTTGAGTGTGTAAGAGTGTTTGAGTGAGTGTGAGTGTGTGAGAGTGTTTGAGTGTGAGTGTGAGTGTGTGAGAGTGTTTGAGTGTGTGAGAGTGAGAGTGAGTGAGTATGTGTGTGTGTGAGACATACACGTAGACTATGCCTGCTTGAAGTTGGTGCCCCATTACGCTACCGTGGCCTTTCGGGTCCCTGATTGCTTACCCTCCTACCCTCTCTCCCTCATCCCCCTCCAATTCCCTCTTTTCTTTTCTCCTCCTCCCTCCCTCTTCTTTCGTCTCCTCCTCTCACCCTCTTTTCTTTTTTCCTCCTCCCTCCCTCTTCTCCTTTTTCCTCCTCCCTCCCTCTTCTCTTCTTTCCCCCTCTCCTCCTCCCTCCCTTCTTATCCTCTTATTTTTTTCTCTTCCTTCCCTCCCCTCCCCTTCCCTTTCCGCTTCTCTTCCCAGCCCCCTTCCCCACTGTATGAAACGCAGTTTGTTTCATCTCATTAGTTAGCCGTTCCCCCTCCCTCCTCCTCCCACCAATCTTCCAACTTTGCTAACAACTTATTGAGATAAAATCTGACTTTTCCTTTCCAAATTTTCGCCTCGAATTTTGTGTAAGGGAGTTTATGCGAGAGTACATGCACTGCGCACCTTTAAGCGTGCAGAGCTCCTGGAATATGGGCTGGGAGGCGGTGGCACCCATGACCACTTCTGCATGACCTCCTCTGCGTGACCTCGTCTGTCTCTACTGGGATTTGGAGTTTCTCTCATTCGCGGTCCAGGAGAGTTTTTAATTCTGGGTCTTGGAAGTCTAACTTAATCTGTGAGGACGTGGGTCATGCACTCTGGGTAGGGGGGAGAGGCGTAATACCGGTGGTGATAGCTGACCTGAGGCCAGTGACCCGGTCTGTGGCTGTCTTCTGCACAAGGGAAAGTGTGAGCGTGTCATGCAAAGTTTGGTGTCGCGAAGAACAAGGAGAGCAAGCGAAGTTGGGCTGAGTGGAGCCATTAATCCAGCGGCTCGTGGTGTTTCAGACGAGGAATATCTTCCCGTGTGACCTTGACCAGCATCTCCCGGAGGACCTGCCAGCTCCCCCTCCAACTCACCCACCCTCCTACCCGCTCACCTGTCCACGAGCCCTACCCGAGGGCTTCCGCCACGCCCGAGAAGTTTTAAATTCGTCTTGTGGACCTTGTACTCGAGACACCCCCCGTGCATGTGTATTGATTGCGGAACGTGGACGTGTATGTCTAAGGCGAGGATGGGGCGGGCCGTGCGGGCGTAGGGGGGTTGCGTGGGCGGCCAGCAATGTTCCAGTGCATCGCATCGCAGAGACCCGACTGGGGTTACAGCCAGAAGGAGATGAAGGAGATTTTCCCAGGTGAGTGTGGTAACATCCGGTGTGTTTCTAGATATGTATCTATTTATTTGTATTTGTATTTACTTGTTTATTTTATTGATTGATTTTTTTTTTGAGGGCGCCCTGTGTGTCTGGAGTTGATCGGCAAGGCAGGCTGTGTACGATGTTGTTCTCTGCGTGTGTAATGCCCTCTTTTTTGTTTGCTTGTTCATTTTTCATTTGCATTTCCTTCAATTGATATCTGTTATATCTTATTGGCTTTTCCCCTCCCCTATCTCGTCCCTCTTTCCCACCTCTATCTCCCCTTCCCTCTTCCTCTCTCTTCCTCGTTCTCTCTCTCCCGCTCTTCCCCTCTCCCCCTCTTCCCCTCTCTTCCTCTTTCACTCTCTCCCTCTCTTTCACTCTCTCCCTCTCTTTCACTCTCTCCCTCTCTTCCACTCTCTCCCTCTTCTCCTCTTCCACTCACTCCCTCTTCCCCTCTCTTCCTCTTCCCCTCTCTCGCTCTTCCCTCTCTCCCTCTTCTCTTCTCTCCCTCCTCTCCTCTCTCCCTCTTCCACTCTCTCCTTCACTCTACCTCTTCCTTCCTTTCCCTCTTAACCTATCCCCCTTGGCCCCTTTCCTTTTTTTTCCTTCTCCGTTTCTTCTTTCTACCTCTCCCCCTT
>NC_051395.1:33175312-33177551 GCF_015228065.2 Penaeus monodon | reverse complement strand
CCGTTCCCCCAAAAAAAAAGATCACACACACTGCACTGTTCTAAAGAAACCATAATTAATTAACTACGTACTTCAACTACAAAGACATCCAAACCAAAACAAACCTTTAAAAGCCTTACGAGCAAGGGGGACTCAAACGAAGGGTACACTAACATACTTTCGCCTCCTGGGTTTTCTTATTCCAAAGCGTTAGGTTTCAAGGCGACGGAAGGGATGCTCTTGTTCGCTGGGTCCTCACTGTGTTCTGACTGAGCCACGTTCCGTTTTGCTCGCTTTTGCATACGTAGGAGGGGGAAGGAGAAGAGAGGAAGAGAAATGGAGGTAAGGGAAGAGAAGAAGAGGGGGAGAGTGGAATGGCGAGGTTGGAGGGAAAGGGAGAGGGTTGAAGGATGAAGAAGGGGGGGAGTAAGGAAGACGAGGAGATTTGGAATAGAGGGGGTGAGAGAGGAAGAGGGAATGGAGGAGTGGGGGGAGGAGGAAGGAAGGGAAGGAGAGGGGTAGGGGTGGATGGGTTTGGGGAAAGGGGAAGAGGGCGAGAGGAGGTGGAAAGATGGAAGGTGTAGGAAGGGAAAGAAGGAGTGAAAAGGGGGGAGGCGAAGCATGGAGGACAAGGGAAAAGTGGTAGAGGAATACTAAATGGACGAAAGAAAAAGGATTTGGAAAAGAGAATGAAGAGAAGAAGAGGAACTTACAGGTGGAAGGAGGAGAATGGATAACAGGGGAAGGGAGAAAAAGGTGAAGAAAGGGAGGAATGAGAGGAGAAGAGGGGAAAGAAATGAGGAAGTGAGAGAGAAGGAAAAGGTGGAAAAGAGTATGAAAAAGAAAATAATAATAATAAAGAAGAACTGCAAAAAAAAATAACAAAGACGGATGAAAAACCAAGAAAAGACAAGGAATACACGACATTTTCCTCTCTTATAATCCAAAAAACTGCTTCAAAAGGAATGGCCGATATGCCGAGGGTCCTTGAGCGATTCCATCGATCGAAAGGTGAGTAATGAGCAACAAAAAGATGGCAGAGGATGAGGACAATGACGAAAAAATTTTAGGAGGAACGTGAGGAAGATAATAATGATGGGGATTTAAAGGTGATGAGGATAATGTAATGAAATGATGATAATGATGACAATGTAATGATAATAATATTATGTAATGATGGTGATGATGGGAATGATAAAGATAATAATGTAATGATAATGTTGATGATGTAATGATAATGATGATTGCGATGATGATGATGTGATGATAATAACTGTGGTGGTGTTGATCTTGATAATGGTCCTAATGATAAAGTAAAAAAATTGTAGTGAAGTGTAATAATTATGATAATACAAACACTAATGATACATTGGTAATGTTTAATGATGATATGATTTTTTATTATGATAATGGTAACGATATTAATAACGAAAGCATTAGGGATAAAATTGATAAGAGATTTTGATAATGATAATGGCATTTTTGTGGTAATAAGAGAATATAGAAATATATTAGATAAACATAACGAAAACTGTAGAAGGAGCGCAAAGAAAATAATAAAGACTGTAATGATACTGTAATTTGAGGGACACTCGTGATGAAATGTAATGATGATTATTGTTAATCATGAAAATTTGAAATAATAATGATAATAGTTATGAAAATAATGATGATAACTTTTAAAATAATAAATAATAATAATAAATAATAATAATAATAATAATGATAATGACTCTAAACAATTGATAATTAAAATATCGTAATATTTGGGTGATGATGTTTGATGATGATGATAATGATAATAATAGTAAAAATAATAATAATAATAATGATGATGATGATAATAATAACAATAATAATGATAATGATAATTATAATATTGATAATAATGAGAGAGACATAAACAAAAAAAATGAAATAGATAAATAAAATGAAACAGAAAAAAACATGCATAATAATCAATACATTCTCTAAAATCAAACAGAAACAAAAGATTTATTCGCATGACGCAATAAAGCGTAACACAGACAACGACTCTCACTTGCTGAAGCTTTGCACAGAATGATGCAAAAGACAAGTGTTCCAGAAGGAACAGATTTACTGAAACTTACATAATATTATACAAAAGGCAATGTTTTCTTTCTCATTCTTTTTCTTCTCCTTCTTTTTACTTTCTTCTTCTTCTCTTTCTTTCTTTTTTTTCATTTCCCTACCTCTTCTCTTTCTTTTCTTTTTTCTTTCACCTTCTTCTTTTTTTTTT
>NC_051395.1:33110312-33170312 GCF_015228065.2 Penaeus monodon | reverse complement strand
CATATCTATCAGAGACGGTTGGTATTCAAGCCAGGTCCATGCAGATCGCTACTGACCGTCTCCTCTCCTATTGTTCTTTCTTTTATGCTTTATGAAAATAAAACACAAAACGAGAAAGAAAGATGAAATAAATTAAAAAACAAAATTAAAAACTGCAAATTTTTATAATAACCGGCGAGTGGTACTTGACCCCCACTCTTCTCTGTAACCTTTCTTTTCTTTTACTTCTGGCCCTTACGTGTATGATCTGGTTCCCTGACTGTATATTACAGTTGGACTGATGATAACCGACACAGCACCGAAGGAGGACCCTGCTGCAGAACTGGCCTGAGATTCCTCCCCCCCCTGACCGTTGCCGTTTGATCCAGATGAAGGATTAAAGAGGACATAGAGATCGAGCATGTTGCCGAAAAAAGGACCGGACGAGATCTGTCGGATGTGTGGACGAGGACGCCGACTGAGTTAGGCCTGGGACGGGAGTACGCGAAGTCTAGACGAATCCTATGTCAAGGAGGAATGTGTGCGAGACGTTCGAACCTGTGGACTTCGAGGACGACCGATTACAGCCGGGCCCAGGAGAAGGAGGACGACAGGGACGAGCAGCCCACGAAAATGCACCATGCAACACAATAAGACGATAGCGAGAACGAACAGCCAATTCGGTCACCCTTGAGCAAATCTAAGGCGCCTCGAGCCGAGGCGTGAGTATGTGGCCGGAGCAATGTATGATGTAGCATATACATAAGTACCAGTGGACCCGTGGCTCCAATTCCCAAATAGGAACCATTCACTCCGCGAGGGTGTAGTATACGATGTTATCTGACCTCGCTTGACGCCGTCCAGGTCATCACCAGCGTCAGTGTGTAAGTGGCCTAGCGCTCCCCTCCGGACAGGTTTGAATTGACGCGTGACCCAGCATACTGCCTTACCCATATGTAGACATTTCCTCGTATGTGCCCACACTGTGTGGGAACTCTTAGCAAGAAAGAGTTACGCCGTTAATAAGGATCACTACCCTTGCAGCCATTGTAACTAAGGTTCATAGCTTTTACACTCTAGACCGAGAGGGAGAGAGACAGAGAGAGAGTTTTGTTTGTTTGTCTGGTTTTGATTCATTTGTTACAATGGATGATTCTTGGTGTGACAACTGGCCTGTTTAGATTTTTGCTTAACGTGTGTCACTGCTGCGACTCGCTGAACCGAGTCCTGCCCGCCGTGGTTACCCAGCCACAGCAGTAACCTTCAGGCGACAGTTGCAACTTCTCGTGCCTGGGCGGGGCGCGAACCGCCGACCCCTCGGACGAGGCTGTACACGTTACCACTGTACTAGCCCGGAGACCGACAGACAGACAGACAGACAGACAGACAGAGGAGAAAGAGAGAGAGAAATATTATCTATATATGTGTATATATATGTGTATATTATGTATATATATAATATATATGATATATATTATATATATAGATATATATATATATATATATATATATAATATATATATATAGTATATATATAGCTATATATATATATATATATATATATATATATATATCTATAGATGTATGTAATGTATATATATATATATATATATATAATATCTATATATATATATATATATATATAATAGTTATGAATATGGAATAATGCCATGCCGCCTTGATTATCGCAAATAACAACTGTTCGCGGTTTCATACCCGGAGTGACCTAGGTTCGGAGTCCTGGTCAGGGAGGTTGTTATTTATTTTATATATATATATATATATATATTATATATATATATATATATATATTAATATATATATATTATATATATATATATTTTACATTATAATCCATAATATCTCATGCTATATCTATATATATACTACTATATATATATATATATTATTTACATTTCTATATATATCATTATATATATATATCTATATATATCTCTAATTATATATAGATATTTACATATATATATATATATATATATATATTAATATATATATATATATAATATAATATAAATATATATACATACACACACATGGGTGTGGGAGGGAAGAAAGTCGGTGGGCTTTTTAGCAGATGTTACGGTGGAGAATACAAACAAGAAAAATATACAACCCTAAAAAAAAATCCAATTTTCTCTCGTAACTTTGGATTACTGATGCCAAACGAAATCGCAAAGACTAAAAGGTGATTTTTTCCTGTAACTTCCATCTCTATGCTCTCTCTCTTATCTTTCTTTCTTTCTTCTCTCTCTCTCCTCCGTCTCTCTTTCTCTCTCTCTCCGTCTCTCTCCCGTCTCTCTCTCTTTCTCTCTCTCCTCATCTTTCTCTCATCTTTCTTATCCTCTCTCTTTCTCTCTCTTCTTGTCTCTTCTACCATACCGCTTCTCTCTCTCTCTCTCTCTCTCTCTCTCATCGTCTTCTTCTCATCGCCTATCTCTCTCGTCCTTCGTCCTCTCTCTCCTTCTCTCGTCTCTCATCTTCCTCGGGTCCAAGAACCGCGATTGCGTAAGGATGAGTCAAGATTTCTGGTTGTAATAGAAAAGCCTGTACCTTGTAGCAAGAAAGAAAAGTTAAGTTTTGTATTTGGTAAGGACAGAAAGTTATCAGAGAAAGCACGAGCGGTTGGACCTAAGAAACTAGGATTTTCTTATCTCCTGGGCGCTTTGAGAGGATGACCTGAATTTAAAGGATTTCCAAGGCAGCTACTTCTACGCGTGGGATCTTTATTCGCTCCACGGTACACTCAGCATAGATATATTTTTTTTTCCGCCTCGCGTTCTTTACTGATATTAACTATGCTGTTTATTGAATTATACGGATACATGTTTAAAAAAAGGAAAAAATAGACTACTTCATAACCTTGCAAGGATTTTTACTAGTGATAGCTACTATGTCTACACTTGACAACACATTTATGAAAAAAATATACAGCCAAGTAAAACTAAACGCACACTTATTTAAAAATCTACAGTCTATATAAATTAAACTAGCTATCTACCACAAAAACACAACTCGTGATGCTAACTCTAAAGGACTTTCCTGTCGTCAAGGGTTAATAGGACCGGGTTCTCTCACCTCCGACGCGCACAGTACTCCGACGCAGCTCTCAAAGAGGCCATTTGCCTATCGCAGGCCGGCATCGCAGTCGATAGGTGAGGAGGGGAGGGAAGGGTGGTGAGCTGGGGGAATGGGGAGGGACAGTTGAGGGAAGGGGAAGTGTGAAGGAGTTGGAGATTTTGGGGAATGGGGTGGGAGAATGTGGGAGGGGGAAGGGAAGTACGGATGTGGAGGAAGTGAGGACAGGGTTGGGGGGGAGGGAGGGAGAGTGAAAGGAGGGGAGGGAGAAGAGGTAGGAGGGGAAGGGAATTGGAGAAGGAATGGAGAGTAGTGAGGCGTAAGTGGAAAACAGAGTGAAGAAAGAGAGAGAGAAGAAAGGAGGGAAGGATAACGGAGGAAAACGCGGAATAAGTCAAAGTGGAAACATCTCACCTCCTTCATTCACCTCTAAACCTCAGACTCGTCCTCAGGAAAGTGGAGGCGGCTACTGTGACCTTAAGCTCAAAGAAAAAAAAGGGAGTTATCTCAGGCTGCTCCTTGGGGCCGCGTGACATCAGACTTGGAAAACTACTGATAGTGTTTCTTTTTGTCTTTATTTATTCATGCATTGCTATACTACTTATCATTATTATCATTATCCTCATCAGTGACATTATTACTGTTATTATTATTGTTATTACTATTATTATTGTTATTATTATTATTATTATTATTATTATTATCATTGTTTTTAATATTATAATATTTTCATTTTAGTTATAATGTTGTTGTTTTTCTAGTAGTAGTAGTATTACTGGTTTTATCATCATCCTCATCACCATCCTCACCACCACCACCATCATTATTATCCTTATCACCATCCTCACCACACCATCTTCATTATCATCCTCATCAACATCCTCGCCACGGCTACCATCATTATCATCCTCATCACCATCCTCACTATCACCATCTTATTGCCATCCTCATCACCATCCTCACCACCACCGTCATCATTCTCACCTTATCCTTATCCTCCTCACCACCACCATCTTCATTGTCATCCTATCACCATCCTCATCACCATCTTCATTATCATCCTCATCACCACCATCATTATCATCATCATCACTATCATCCTTGTCGGTATCATTATCATTCTGTTTTTATTCCCGCTGTTTTTTTTTTTTTTTTTTGTTTTTTTTTTTTTTTTTTTTTTTTTTTGATAACGTGGTCATTGTTGCAATGATTCTGGACATTATGGTAATAGTATTAATTTTTAGTACATAATTTGGTGGCTTTGGCAAATGTTGGCAGTAATATCATTGTTTCAATTTCATTTGAACTATAATTTATGTTTAGTTTTGTCATTGCATTGTTGAAAGCTGTTGATTGTTGTAGTCACTATTGATAATAAAAGATTAATACACGTTGATACCGGTGTTCATTATGACTATTATGCATTCACCCTTAACATCTATAATAGTAATTATGTGTCCATTCAATAAAAACTGACATAGTCATCACATCTATATCAGATCTTCGCTATCATCTTCATCGGCATCGCTGTCATTATGATCACCATAATTATCACTACCACCACTTTCCATCACCATCATTTCATCACCATCATATCACCTTTACTGCCCCCACCATTTTAATTCACCATCAAATTCATCACTGCCACTTCATCTAAAAAGAAAAAAAAAAATTCCCCAATAAAAAAGTCCCCCCTTCATCATCATCACATCATCCAACCACCCTTTTATCACCATCATTATCATCATCACTTAATTATAATGTTTTTTCTATTACAAAACCACACGCATTTCTATTCTCCATTTCAGTGTACGTATGTTAAACGAACCTTTGTTGCTACGATGGAAGGTGTGTAACGTGTGTGCAATGTCTACAGTACATAGCGTGTACGTACGCGCATGCTACTTGACAAAGTGGTAGCATTACACATTGGAAAGTGCAATTTTTCAGAGTAAAAAAGGACAATGTCCTATATTCGCTCTATAATAAGCGCACGTGTGTGTCTGCCGTGTTTTTGTGTGTTTTGTTTGTTTTTTTTTTTTTTGAAGTACTTGTGTGGGCGATTTTTTGTTGTTGTTGTTTTTAGAATCGTTATTTTTATCTCAGTATTCGTTATTATTAATATTACATAACTGTATATAATATCACTCGATATATATTACTCTATAGCTCTACTCTCTTCCCTTATAGTATAATAGATACGCTCGAGAGACAGGAGAGAGAGAGAGAGAGAGGAGAGAGAGAGAGAGAGAGGAAGGAGAGAGAGAGAGGAGAGAGAGAGAGAGGGAGAGAGAACGCGAGAGAGAGGGTAGAGAGAGAGGGGGGGGGGATTTGAACTGAATTGATTTGCATTTGATTCATATATACGATCTGGTATGTCTCTCAGTCGTTTTTATTAGGATTAGCCACATCCGCGACACATCCTTTTATTGGCCAAATCCCATTTTCTGAGCACAGATTACCAACATCACGATGTCCTTAGTCCGTTCTCTCTTGCCTATATGCCCCTTCTTCATCCAAATGGTAGAATTGATGGTATCCTCCTGTGCCGTGTAACATTTTCGGATAGAAGGGGATGCGGTGGTTGCGTCCTCGCTCATAATTGCCCGTCTTCTTTACCTAACGTGCATTGCCACACAATCGGCTTTGTGACGTTGGGCTGGGGGGGGGGATTCGTCTGATGTGTTCATAGTCCCTGTGTCCTCGGCCTTTATTCTCACGCTGTGTTTTAATCTTTACCTGTACATACCAAGTACTATACCGTTTTTTTTTTCTTTTGGTTTTTGGGTGGGGTTGAGTATTTAAACGTTTCAACTCCCATTCATTTGTCTTTCTACATTTGTTTCAACGCGAACTCCTCTTCCGCTGTATACATGCTTGGAATTTATAATTGGTTAATCTCAAATTGTCACAGTCTTTCGACTGGGCTTCGATATCCTTCAACATCTACTAGACTTCAACACATTCTTCCACACAGTCCAGGGTTAACTTCTCTATACGTTTTAATCTTTCTCCACAGTACAATACTCGATGTTTAGCCAACTTTTGTGATTTACAACTTCTGCAAATCCCACTTTCCTTCAGTAAGTTCTAACTTCCTTGCTAATACCACGGAATATCATAGTACCTAGTTATACCCCCAAACTTTTGTGTTTAATTGTGTTCTGTGAACTAAACCTTTCATTCATATATTTTTACTTTCTCTTATGTATCTCATATAATTATATACATAAAGCCTTTTTATTGCATTTATTGTCATTGTTTTATTATTATTTAATTAATTATTATTATTATTATTATATATTATTATTATTCTTCTTATTTTATTATTATTTTACACCACTTCTCCTTTAGTTTATCCCACCCCCTTTAAACAACATGCTTCGAATTTCCGATTTTAATAATCATCTCCTGCCAGATCTCATTGTGCTAATAAGATATCCTTTACGTTTCCCATCCTCTTCAAAGCTCCTGTCGGCTACATACTCAACTACACTTCAACATAAATCAACAGTACCCTACATTCCGTTAATCTTCCTCACATAACCATTATTACAGTTTTCACAATTACACACATGCCATAACACTTCGCTCCCTTTCTTTCTATTTATCTTCAGAATTTACAAACAGCAAACTTGATAACTGAATCGATGTATTTTAAACATATATGTTCTATATACTTCATGGCAATAACCACCTTTTGTGTTGTTGTAATGTTTCTTTTATAACTTCCATTGTAGGGGGCCGCCGGAGCATATCGCCACTTTTTACAAACTGCCCTATATTCCGCCTGCATAGCAACTAATTCCCCGGTTCTATTGTTTATAATATACATTAATTCTCTTTGTTATCATGCTTATATACTCCATATCAACAGTTCTCACCGACCCTGTATTTATGTTCTGTATGCCTCAGACCGCAACAAGTCACCAGTGTTACCAGCCCGTGTGTGAATAATGCTACACCATTGTTCTGTATCGTTTAGCTCTACCACACGAATAACATTCCCACCTCTCTTAAATTGATGCTTGTATGCTCACCACAGCGTTTTTAGCATCATTTCAAGTGTTACGAACTCTTCGGTATGTATAGCAGTAGATGTACTTGTGTATTTCCGGTTTTGTTACTGACTCTATGACTCTTTTTAACATGCCCACACCGCAACATGTTACCATGCCGGCAAGCAAACCTCCATCTCTTTGGCGCGGGCCGGATGAGAGGTGGGGGAGGCTGAGTCGGAGGGACAGCAGGAGGGGGGAGAGGATGGGAGAAGAACTGATCAACATTAATGTAATTATTTTAACAGTGGATAATGGTGTTAATGCTAATAGTAGTATGTACAAAGAATAGTAGTAATTGATATAATACTAATAATAATAATATATAATGATAATAATATAATAATAATGATTATAGTAATAATAATGATGATAATATTAATGATTTTAGTAATTAATGATAATATACTTATGTTTTGAAAAAAAAAAAAAAATGATGATAATGATTGATGATAGAATGATGATGATGATGATGATGATGATATGATGAGATGATGATACTACTACTACTAATATAATGATAATAGTGAAAGGATAATGATGATGAAGATAACGGAGAAAGGAGAAATAAGTGGATGGTAAAGGAGGATAAAATACGAGGAAGAAGAGGAGGAGGTTTTTGGGTGTGGGAACGCGGAGTCCTACGAGTCCTGCCCGGGACGGGCGGTCTGATGAGGCTTCTGTACAAAGGCCGGGCATCCGTTGCGGCTCAGGAAACACTTCCATAAGCTCATGTTAATTTGAATTTGTGTTGTGTGGGATTCGAGAGGCATGGGCGAAGAAAAGAGTGATTCACGCTCCATGCCATGCAATTAATCCTTTAGCAACTTGTTAGTTGATTCTCTATCCTTCACCTTTTTCAATATTCATTATGTGGATTCTCAACTTCCCCCCGCGTATTTTCTGTTTTGCTTTATTTTTGTATGAAACTGTGGTAATCACTCGTTTTCGTATGATTTCTATGAGCTTTCAAACTTAAAACTCCCAAAACATCTAGACAGAAGAACAACCTTCTGGCCGCATTTGTCGCGCTGACCATTATTCCCGCACGCAAAAGACTTGGGGTCTTTTCGCTTCTCCTCCACTTTCCGCCCTTGCCTATCGAGGCTCGCCAATAATAAGAATTCAAGAATGTCACATACTTCTCGATGACTTGGAAGGATAGGGAGGGCGTTGTGATCCTTGACAATCACGAAGACGCATGGGTATCGCGAGTTTTCATTGTTTTTTTCGGCGCGCGAGGCGAGAGTCACCCGGCTAGTGTTTTTATTTCTCACGCATGGGCATTCGACTTTTTACAACAGTGGCGTTTTCTAGTGTCGTGGTGAGAAGGTGACGTGCCGGCGCGAAGCGATTTTTTTACCAGTGCGTTTTTCTTAGGTGTGTGATAACATGGAAGGAGAGTATATGATAATATACCACATAAGGAAATAAGTTGTTGACTTATTCGGGAACGACGGCAGTATTTCTTGTATATTTATTAAAGTGTCACTGGAAGTGTAGTTGTAATCTCAACAGTTGGATCAAGAGAGTGATCTTGTATTACTCCTACATTTCTATAAATATTGTTAAGGACTTATTTTTTATCCTTGATATAATTTATGATAATTTTTGGCAGCTAATAGATATGCCCCCTGTGAGAATGATTGGTTCCGTTCCATAGTTACAAAAAAGTTTAATTGTAAGCCATACAGAAGCTGTTAGTGCCGGGAGTTTCATTAGGCCTTATGTTTACTTTGATTACATTGAATTACATAATTTATTGCAGTAATAGAAAAAAGGTTAGTATATACTTCAAAGGATTGTTATTTTTTAAAGAATATACCCCATTTTCTGAAAGTTTTTCGTTAGTTGAATAATTAGTCAATTCTTTAAGTTTTTAGAAAAAAATGTGGAATGTTTTGGTTATTTTAAATTATTCTTGTAATATCATAGGTTTAACAGTCGATAAATTGTTGCGTTTATTGAGGAGAGTGTGTGTGAGAGAGAGTCCGTGTGTGTGAAGGTGAGTGTGTGAGGGTGAGTGAGAGTGTGTGAATGTGAGTGTGAGTGTGAGAGTGTTTGAGTGTGAGTGGTGTGAGAGTGGTTTGAGTGTGAGTGTGTGAGAGTGTTTGAGTGTGAGTGTGTGAGAGTGTGTTTTTGAGGTGTGAGTGTGTGAGGAGTGTTTGAGTGGTGAGTTGTGTGAGAGTGTTTGAGTGTGAGTGTTTGATTGTGAGTGTGTGAGAGAGTGAGTTGTGAGTGTTTGAGTGTGATAGTGTTTGAGTGTGAGTGGTTGAGAGTGTTTATGAAGTGTGAGTGTGTGAGAGTGTTTTTGAGTGTTGAAGTGTGTGAGTGAGAGTGTTGTGAGTGTGAAGTGGGTGTGAGAAAAAGTGTTTTAGTGTGAGTGTGTGAGAGTGTTTGAGTGTGAGAGTGTTTGAGTGTGAGTAGTGTTTGAGTGTTTGAGTGTGAGTTTGTGAGAGTGTTTGAGTGTGAGTGGTTGAGAGTGTTTAGTGTGAGAGTGTTTTGAGTGTGAGTGTTTGAGAGTGTTTGAGTGTGAGTGTGTGGAGTGTTTGAGGTTGTAGTGTGTGTGGAGTGTTTGAGTGTGAGTGTGTTGAGAGTGTTTTTGAGGTGTGAGGTGTGTGAGAGTGGTTTGGTGTGATTGGTGAGAGTGTTGGGTGTTGAGTGTGTGTAGAGTGTGTTTGAGTGTGAGTGTGTGAAGAGTGTTTGAGTGTGTGTTTGATGTGAGTGTGTAGAGTGTTTGAGTGTGATGTGTGAGAGTGGTTTGAGTGTGAGTGTGTATGGTGATATGAACTGCCGTCTTTGTGCGTCAGTGTGTGAGTGCTAGTGTGATCTGAGATTGTTTTAGTGTGAGAGGTTTGAAGTGTGAGTGTGTGAGAGTTTTTGAGTGTGAGTGGTATGGAGGTGTTTGAGTGGAGTGTGAGAGTGTTTGAGTGTGAGTTGTGAGAGTGTTGAGTGTGGAGAGTGTTTTGTGAGTGTGGAGTGTGTGGAGTGGTTTGAGTGAGTCGTGTGAGAGTTTAGTGTTGAGTCGTGTGATGTGCTTGAGTGTGAGTGGTGTGAGAGTGTGTGAGTGTGAGTGTGTGATAGTGTTTTGAGTGTGAGGTGTGTGAGTGTTGAGTGTGTGATGTTTAGTTGAGTGTTGAGGGTGTTTGAGTTGAGGTGTGTGAGAGTGTTTTGAGTTGTGAGTGTTGTGAGAGTGTTTGAGTGTAGAGTGTTGAGTGTGTGTGTTGAGAGTTTTTGATGTGAAGTGTTGGAGTGTTTGAGTGTGAAGTGTTTTGAGTGTGCGTGTGTGGAGAGTGTTTTGAGTTGTGAGTGTTGAGTGTTTTGAGTGTGAGGTGTTTAGTGTGAGTGTTGAGTGTGAGTGTGTGGAGTGTTTGAGTGTGAGTGTGTGAGAGTGTTTGAGTGTGAGTGTGTGAGAGTGTTTGAGTGTGAGTGTGTGAGAGTGTTTGAGTGGTGACGTGTGTGAGAGTGTTTGCGTGTGAGTTGTGAAGTGTTTGAGTGTGAGTGGTGTGAGTTTTTGAGTGTGAGTTGTATTAGAGTGTTTGAGTGTGAGTGTGTGGAGAGTGTTTGAGTGTGAGGTATGAAAGTGTTTGAGTGTGATGGTTGAGAGTGTTTGAGTGTGAGTGTGTGAGTGTTTTGGAGTGTGAGTGTGTGAGAGTGGTTTTGAGTGTTGATTGTGGTGAGAGTGTTTGAATGTGAGTGTGTGAGAGTGTTTGAGTGTGAGAGTGTTTTGAGTGTTTAAGTGTTTGAGTGTGAGTGGTGGGGGGGGGGGGGGGGGGGGGGGGGGGGGAGAGTGTTTGAGGTGTGAGTGGTGTGGAGAGTGTTTTGAGTGTGATGTTGAGAGTGTTTGAGTGTGAGTGTGTTAGAGTGTTTGATTGTGAGTGGTGTGAGAGTGTTTGAGTGTGAGTGTGTGAGAATGTTTGAGTGTGAGAATGTTTGAGTGTGAGTGTGTGAGAGTGTGAGTGTGTGAGTGTGTGAGAGTGTGAGTGTTTGAGTGTGTGAGAGTGAGTGTGTGTGAGTGAGTACGTGTGTGTGAGAGACATACACGTAGACTATGCCTGCTTGAAGTCGGTGCCCCATTAATGCTACCGTGGTGCCCTTTCGGATCCTGCTTGCTTACCCTCCTATCCTCTCTTCCTCATCCCCCTCCAATTTCCCTCTTTTCTTTTCTCCTCCTCCCTCCCCTCTTCTTTCGTCTCCTCCTCTCACCCTCTTTTCTTTTTTCCGTCCTCCCGCCCTCTTCTCCCTTTTCCTCCCCTCCCTCTTCTCTTCTTTCCCCCCTCTCCTCCTCCCTCCCTTTCTTATCCTTTTATTTTTTTCTCTTCATTCCCTCCCCTCCCCTTTCTTTTCCGCTTCTCTTCCCAGCCCCCTTCCCCACTGTATGAAACGCAGTTTGCTCCGGTCAGACTTAATTTTTCAGCCTTATTTGGTATGATAAAATGTCTATTTTGTTTCATCTCATTAGTTAGCCGTTCCCCCTCCCTCCTCCTCCCCCCTTCCACTTTGCTAACAACTTATTGAGATAAAATCTGACTTTTCCTTTCCAAATTTTCGCCTCGAATTTTGTGTATATAAGGGAGGTTTTTATGCGAGAGTACATGCCTGGTGCGCACCTTAAGCGTGCAGAGCGTCCTGGAATATTGGCTGGGAGGCGTGGCACCCATGACCACTTCTGCACTGACCTCCTCTGCGTGACCTCGTCTGTCTCTACTGGGATTTGGATTTCTCTCATTCGCGGTCCAGGAGAGTTTTTTTAATTCTGGGTCCTTGGACGACTAATTTAATCTGTGAGGACGTGGGTCTGCAACTCTGGGTATGGGGGAGAGGCGTATACAGGTGGTGATAGCTGACCTGAGGAGGCCCAGTGACTCCGTCTGTGGCTGTCTTCTGCACACGGGAAATTGGGCGTGTGTCAGTGCAAAGTTGGTGTCGCGAGAACAAGGAGAGCAAGCGAAGTTGGGCTGAGTGGAGCCATTATCCACGGCTCGTGGTGTTTCGACGAGGAATATCTTCCGTGTTACCTTGACCAGCATCTCCCTGAGGATCGGCCAGCTCCCCCTCCCACCTCACCCCACCCATCCTACCCGCTCACCTGTCCCGAGCCCTAACCCGAGGGCCTTCCGCCCACGCCGATAAGTGTTTAATTCGTCCTTGTGGACCTTGTACTCGAGACACCCCCCGTGCATGTTATTGATTGGCGGAACGTGGACGTGTATGTCTAAGGCGAGGATTAGGGCGTGCCGTGCGGGCGTAGGGGGTTTGCGGTGGGCGGCCACAATGTTCCAGTGCATCGCATCGTAAGAACCCGACTGGGTTTACAGCCAGAAGGAGATGAAGGAGATTTTCCCAGGTGAGTGTGGTAACATCCGGTGTGGTTTCTAGAATATGTATCGCTATTTATTTGTATTTTGTATTATGTGTTATTTATTGATTGATTTTTTTTTTTTTGGGGCGCCCTGTGTGTCGGGAGTTGATCCGCGAAGCGGCAGGCTGTGTACGATGTTTGTTCTCTGCGTGGGTAATGCCCCTCTTTTTTTGTTTGCTTGTTTCATTTTCATTGCATTTCCTTCATTGATATCTTTTATATTTATTTTGCTTTTCCCTCCTCCGAGTCTCGGTCCCTCTTCCCCCCCCACCTTTACCTCTATCTCCCTCATTGTTCGCGTTCATTCTATTCTATCTCTCTTCCTCGTTCCTCTCTCTCCCCCTCGCCCCTTCTTCCCCCTCTTCCCCTCTCTTCCTCTTCTTCTCTTACCACTCCTCTCCCTCTCTTCCTCCCGCTCTCTCTTCCACTCGCCTCTCTCTCTTCCACTACCCCCCCCCCCCCGCCCCCCCCCCCCACCCTCTTCCCTCTCTTTCACCTCTCTCCCTCCTCTTTCCACCTCTCTCCCTCTCTTCCACTCTCTCCCTCTCTTCCACTCTCTCCCTCTCTTCCACTCTCTCCCTCTTTTCCTCTTCCCCTCTCTCCCTCCTCTCCTCTTCCCCTCTCTCCCTCCTCCTCCTCTCTCCCTCTTTCCCTCTCTGCCTCTCTCCCTCTTTCACTCTCCTCCTTCACCTACCTCTTCTTCCTTTCCCATCTTACCTATCCCCCTTGGCCCCTTTCTCCGTTTCTTCTTTCTACCTCTCCCCCTTTCTCCGTTTCTTCTTTCTACCTCTCCCCCTTTCTCCGTTTCTTCCTTCTACCTCTCCCCCTTTTTCCCTTCTGCCTCTCTCCCTTTCTCCCCTCTTCCTTCTCCCTCCTTCTTCCCTCCCATCTTTCTTCCCCTTTTCCCCCTCTCCCTCTCCCCCTTTCTCTCCCTCTCCCTCTCTCCCTCTCCCTCTCTCCCTCTCCCTCTCTCTCCCCTTCTCTCTCTCTCCTCTTTTCTCTCTCTCTCCCGCTCGTCCCTTCTCTCTCCTCTCGTCTCTCTCCTTCTCGTCTCGTCTCTCCTCTCTCTCTCGCCTTCTCTCTCTCATACCACCCCTCTCTCCCCTTCATCTCTCTCTCTCTCTCTCTCTCTCTCTCTCTCTCTCCTCCCTTCTCTCTCTCTCTCTCTCATCTCATCTCTCATCTTCTTAATCTAACTCCGCGTGCGATTATCTCTCTACACTATCTCGGGTTCGCATCCTCTCGTCTCTCTCATCTCTCCCTCCTTTCTCATCTCTCTCTCTCTCTCACTCTCGGGTCTGCTCTATGTCGTTATCTTTTCATTAGTCGTCGGTCTCCTCTCTCTCCTCTGCGAGTCGTCTCGTCTCTCTCCAGTTCTCGCTCCCCCCTTTTCTCCTCTCGCACTCTGTCTCTTCTCTCTCTCGGTCCGTCTCAGTTCCTCGTCTCCGTCTCCTCGTTCTCTCCTTTCTATTCTCTCTCTCTCCTCTCTCCTCTCCCCCTTCTCCATTCTCTCTACTCTCTCTCTCTTTACTAACTTCAATTTTTCGTCCTCCGTCTTACTCTTCCTCTCTCATCTCTCTTCTCTCAGTCTCTCTCTCTCTCTCTCTCTTCCCCTTTCTCTCTCTCCTCTCCCTTTCTCTCTCTCTCGCTCTCTCTCGGTCCTCTCTCTCTCAATCTCTCTCTCGTCTCTCTCTCTCTCTCTCTCGTCATCTCTCATGCCCTTCTCTCTCTCTCTTCTCTCCCCTTCGCTCTCTCCATTCTCATCTCTCCTCTCTCTCTCTCTCAGGGGCTTCGTATCAATCTCTCCTCTTCTTTCCTCCTCTCTCTCTCTCTCTCGTCCCCGTTCTCTCTTCTCTCATCTCTCTCTCTCATCTCTCTCTCTCTCTCTCGTCTCTCATTCTCGACATCTCTCTTCTCTCCTCACAAAAACCAAAAAAAAAAAACAAACCCCCAAAAATTCCTCTCGCTCTCTCCCCCCTTCTCTATCTCTATCTCTCTCTTCCCTCCCTTGTCTCTCTCGCTCTCTCCTCTCGCTTCTTTCTCTCTTCTCTCTCTCTCTCTCTCTCATCATATTTCTCTCTCTCTCCGTCTCTCTCTCAGTCTCTCTCTCTCTCCTCCTCTCTCTCTCTCTGCTCTCGCTCTCTGTCTCTCTCTCTCTCCCCTTCTCTCTCTCTCTCCTCTTCCGTCTCTCTCTCTCGCCTCATGAGTCTTTCTCTCTCTCTCTCTCTCTCTCCTCTAGAGAGAGAGCAGATAGAGAGAGATACAGAGAAAGAAAGAGGAGAGAGAGAGAGAGAGGAGGAGAGAGAGAAAAGGAGAGAGAGAGAGAAGGAGAGAGAGAAAGAGAAGAAGATAAGAGAGAGAGGGGAAAAGAAGGAGAGAGAAGAGAGATAGAGAGAAGAGAAGAGAGAGAGATAGAAGAGGAGGGGGAGAAGAGGAGAGAGAGAGATAGGAGAGAGGGAGCGAGAGGAAAAAAAGAAAAATAAAAGAAAAGAAAAAGGGGGGAGAGAAGGAGAGAGAGGAGAGAGAGATAGAGGAGAGATGAGAGAGAGAGAGAAGAGAGATGCAAGGGGAGATGAGAGAGAGAGAAGAAGGAGGAAGAGCGAGATAAGAGAGAAGAGTAGAGCGTAAGAGAGATAGAATGAGAGATAGAGATAGAGAGAGATATAGAAGAGACGCGGAGAGATAGAAGAGAGAGAGAGAGAAGAGGGACGAAGGGGGATGAGAGAGCTAGAAAGAGGGAGAAGGAGAGGGGGAGACAGAGAGAGCGAGAGAGGAGGGAGAGAGAGGATAGAGATAGATAGAGAGAGACAGGGGAAGAGAGAGATAGCAGATAGAGATAGAAGAGAAGAGAGAGAGAGCAAGAGATAGAGGAGCAGGGGCGAGAGAGAAGATGAGAGAGAGAGAGAGAGAGACAAGAGAGCGAGAGATATAGAAGATATGATCAGAGAAGAGAGGTATAGAGGAGAGAGAGAGAAGAGGAGAGAAGAA
The DNA here is from genome assembly GCF_015228065.2 of Penaeus monodon. Lineage (NCBI taxonomy): Eukaryota > Metazoa > Arthropoda > Malacostraca > Decapoda > Penaeidae > Penaeus > Penaeus monodon. Next base: position 33,154,829 of record NC_051395.1, on the reverse strand, counting down.
GAGAGAGGAGGAAATATCATAGATAGAGCGAGCAACATAGAAGAGACGATACAGATAGAGAGAGAGCAGGAGAGAGAGAGAGAGAGAGGGGCGAGTAAAATAGGAGAGATAAGGAGAGATAGAGAGAGAAAGAAAGAGAGAGAGAGAGGAAGGAGAGAGAGAGAGAAGGAGAGGAGAAGAGAGAAGGACAGAGAAGAGAGAGAAGAGAGGAGAAAAAAAAAAAGAGGCAGATAGAAGGATAGAGAGAGAGAGAGAGAGGAGAGAGAGAGAGAAAGGTGAGATAGAGAGAGAAGAGATAAGGAAGATAGAAGAAGGGGAGAGAGAGAGAAGTAGAGAGATAGAGAGAAGAGAGATAGAAAAGAATAGATATAGATAGGAGAGAGAGAAAGAAGGAGAGAGAAAGAAAAAAGAAAGAAAGAGGTAGAAAGAGAAAGAAAAGGGGTAAGAGATATAGCGGAGAGCGAGAGAGAGAGAGGGAAGAAGAGGAGAGAGAGAGAATAGAGAAGATAGTACGAGAGAGGAGAGTATAGATAAGAAGAAAGAAAGAGAGAGAGGACGATCGAAGATAGAGAGAGAATAGACGACGTAGAGAAGAAGAGAGAGAGAGAAGAGGAGAGAGAGAAATAAAGAGAGAAATAAAGAGAAAGAAAGAGAAAGAGAGAGCGAGAGAGAGAAAAGAAATAACAGGGGATAGCAGAGAGAGAAGGAGAGAGAGATGAAGAGAGAGGAGAGAAGGCAGAGAAGGAGAGAGAGAGAGAGGAGATAGAGGGACGAGAGAGATAGAGAGAGAGATAAGAGGATAAGAGAAGAAGAGAGAGATAGAGCAATACATCTAGTAATAGAGAGATAATCGAGAGATAGAGAGGAGGGGGAGAATAGAGAGAAGGAGAGAGAATAGAGAAGGAGAGAGAGAGAGAGAAATGAGATAGAGAGAGCGAGAGAGAGAGAGGAGAAGATAGGGAGCGAGAGAGAGAGAGATAGATAGAGAGACGATATGATAAGCATGCTAGAAGAGCGAACCAGGACGAGAGAGAAGAGCGAGAGAGGGAAGAAGAGAAGAGAGAGGAGAGAGCAGATAGAGAGAGCGGGTATACCAGGGGGATGAGAGATAGAGATAGAGGGAAAGAAGGGGAGAGAATTAGAGAATAGGTGAAGGAGAGGACGATAGATAGATAGAGAGAGGAGAGATAGAGATAGGGAGCGAGTAGAGAGATAGAAGAGCGATAAAACGAGAGAGTAGCGGACTAGAGAGAGAGAGAATGGGAAGGAAGAGTATAGAGAGAAGTCGAGAGAGAGAGAAGGGGATAGAGCGATAGAGAAGAGAGAGAGAGAGAGAGAGAGAGATAAGAGAAGATAGAGAAGACAGATGAAAAAGAAAGATAGAGAAGGAGGAGCTAGAGAAGATAGAGATAACGAAGAGATAGATAGAGTGATATAGAGAGATAGAGAGATAAGAATAAGAGAGAGATATATGAGAGGGAGCGAAGCATACTAGAGATAGAGAGACAGAGAGATAGCTAGATATATAAGAAGGATCAGGAGAGAGAATATAATTAGAATAGAGAGATAGAAGACAGAGATAAGAGAGAAAGGAGAGAGAGAGAGATAAGGAAAGAGCATATCGAGAATGATACGCTGAAGAGAAGGCGAGATCAGAGAGATAATGAAGAGAAAAAGATAAGAAGAAGAGAGAGAGAGAGAGAGAGATATAGAGATCAAGAGATAGATATATAGAAGATAGAAATACAGCAGACGACAGATATAGAGAGAGAGAGAAGGGAGAGAGAGAGAGGGAGAGAGAGAGATAGAGATATAAGGGGAGATACGATATAGATAACGAGAAAGCTGAGCAGAGAGAAGGGGGGCAGAGCAGAGAAGGGGAGAGAGAGATAGAGGGTGAGAGAGATATAGGAGAGATAGCGAGAGAGAAGGGGAGAGAGAGAGAGAAGGAGAGAGAGAGATAGAAATGAGAGATAGATAGAATAAGAGATAGATAAGAGAAGAGAGAGACGCAGAAGAGAGAGAGAGAGAGAGAGCAGCAGAGAGCCGGAGAATTAGAGAGACAAAGAAAGAAAGAACGAAAAGAAGAGAAAGAGAAAGAAAAGGGGGAGAAGAGAGAGGAGAGAGAGAGAGAGATTAAGAGAGGAGAAGAGAGAGATAGAGAGAAGAAGAGATAGAAGAGAGGAGATAGAGAGAGGGAGAGGAGAGATAGTATAAGAAGCGAGCATAAGCAGAGAAGAAGAGAATAGGAGAAGATAAAGAAAGAGAAAGAGAGGGAACATAGAAGAGAGAGAGATAAAGTAGAAAGAAAACGGGTGAGAGAGATAGAAGGAGAGAGAGATACGAGAGAAGAAGAAGGAGAGAGAGAGATAGAAAGCAGATGTAGAAGCGTAGAAATTAGGAAAGAGAGGATGGAAGACGACCTTTCCCCCTCTCATTCTCTCTCTCTCTCTCCTTCTTGTCTCTCTCTCTCTCCTTCTCTCTCTTCTCTCCTCCTTCCTCTCTCTCTCTCTCCTACTACTCCTCTCTCTCTCTCGTTTTCTCTCTCTCTCTCTCTCTCTCTCTCTCTCGTCTCTGCCTGTATCTCTCTCTCTCTCTCTCTCTCTCTCGTCTCTCCTTCCCTTGATGATTTTCCCCCTCACCCTTCCCTTCCCCCCTCACCCTTCCCTTCTCTCCCTCACCCTTCCCTTATCCCTCTCATCCTTACCTTCCCTCTCACCCTTCCCTTCTCCCCCCTCACCCTTCCCTTCCCCCTCACCCTTCCCTTCCCCCTCACCCTTTCTTTCTCCCCCTCACCCTTCCCTTCCCCCTCACGCCTTTATTCCCTTCCCACCTCACCACCCTTTCTTTTCTCTCTCCCCTCACACCATACCCTTCCCCTGTCCAACAATACGTAGCAGGACCAGATGTAACACACTTCACAACCATCCTCCAAGCACGCAGCCCTTCTCCTTTGGGTGCAACGTCTGCGTCCTGGCCCAATGAGAAGGGCTGCGTCCTTTGACGGGGTGTGAAAGTGTACATTCTGTCCGCTACGTATTGTGTTGACATCACAATTACGTTAGCAGGACCAGAATGTACACTTCACACACCTCCGAAGAGACTGGTGTGAAATGTACATCTGGTCCTGCTACGTATTGTTGACACCCCCCTCACCCTTCCCTTCCCCCCCTCACCCTTCCCTTCCCCCCCCACCCTTCTCTTGCCCCCTCACCCTTCCCTTCCCCCCTCACCCTTCCCTTCCCCCCTCACCCTTCCTTTGCCCCCTCAGCACACCTTTACCCTTGGGTGCCCCCTCAATACCTTTCTTTCTCTTTCCCCGCATCAGCACTCCCTTCCCCCACCCTCACACCCTTCCCTTGCCCCTCACCTCCATTACCCCCCCTCACCCATCCCTTCTTGCCCCCTCACCCCTTCCCTTGCCGCCCGTCCACCCTTCCCCCTTGCGTTGCCCCTCACCCTTCCCGTTGCCATTTTGCCCACCACTCACGCCTTCCCTTCCCCCCCGTTTCCCCCCTCACCCTTCCTTTTGCCCCCTCCTGGTCACTCCTTTTCCCCTTGCCCCCTCACCCTTTCTTTCGCCCCTCACCCTTTTCTTTCCTCCCCCTCACCCCTTCCTTCCCCCCCCCTCTACCCTTGCCCCTTCCACCCTCACCCTTGAAATTAGGGAGGAAAACTCCCTTCCCCCCATCACCCTTCCTTTTCCCCCTCACCCTTCCCTTGCCCACTCAGAGTTCACACCCTTTCTTTCTCCCCCTCAGCCCATGCCTTCCCCCCTCAAACCCTGTCACTCCTTTCCCTTGCCCTTGCCCCCATCACACCTTCCCGTGCCCCCTCACACCTTCCTTGCCCCCTCACCCCTTCCCCCTTGCCCCCTCAATGAGCCCTTGATTCCCTTGCCCCCCTCACGCCTTTGTTTCAGTATGGAGTAATGTCCCTATTTCCCTTGGCCCCCTCAGGCGTCCTTCCCTTGCCGGGAAATGGTGCCCCTCACAGCCCTTCCCTTCCCCCCTCACCCTTCCTTTGCCCCCCCACCCTTCCCTTGCCCCCTCACCCTTTCTTTCTCCCCCTCACCCATCCCTTCCCCCCTCACTCCTTTGCTTTCCCCCTCACCCTTCCTTCCCCCCCACCCTTCCCTTGCCCCCTCACCCTTCCCTTGATGCCCCCCTCACCCTTTAACCCTTGCCCCACTCACCCTTTCCCTTGCCCCCTCCCCTACCCTTCCCCCCTCACTCTTCCCTTCCCCCCTACTCCTTATGGATTCCCTTCCCTCCACCCTCACTCCTTCCCTTGCCCCCTCACAGCCATTTCACATACCCTTGGCCCCCCTTGCACCCTCACCCTTCCCTTAGCCCCCTCACGCCTTACACCTTCAAGAAAAAAAAAAATAAAAGTTTCTTTCCTCTCCCCCTCACGCCATCCCTTCCCCCCCTCACCCATCCCTTCCCCCCTCCACCCTTCCCTTGCCCCCTCACCCTTCCCTTCCCCCTCACCCTTCCCTTCCCCCCTCACCCTTCCCCTTGCCCCCTCACCCTTCCCTTCCCCCCTCACCCTTTCTTTCTCCCCCCTTCACCTCATCCCTATCCCCCTCCCCTTCCCTTGGCCCCTCACAGCCTTCCCTTCCCCCCTCACCTTAATTCTTTCTCCCCCCTCCCCCATCCCTTCCCCCTCACCCTTTCCCTTGCCCCCTCACCCTTTCCCTGGCCCTTGCCCCCATATCAGGGTTCCCTTCCCCCCCCCCCTCGCCCCTTTCTTTCTCCCCCTCAATCACCCCCATCTCTCCCCCTCAGCACCGCCTTCCCTTGCCCCCTCACCTATAGCCCTTCCCCTCCTCACCCTTTCTTTCTCCCCCTCACCCTTCCCTTCCCCATTACTGTATAAGGAGAATAAAGAGAGTAGATTTTATAGTGCTTGATTACATACATGTTACTAACTCTCCCATCATCGTTTCACCGCCTTTGCACCCTCCTCCTCCCTCTTTGTTTTTATTTTACACTCCTTTCTTAACTATTTTCTCTGCGTGGTGTACCGTCTTCATCTCTCTCTATCTATCTATCTATCTATCTATCTATCTATCGAAGACTCCCTGTCTCTCTGTTTCTCTATATTTATCATTATCTCTCAATTTCTCCATCTCTATCTCCCTGCTTCTTCATCTCTCCTGTCCGCCTGTCTGTCCTGTCTGTCTGTCCTGTCTGTCTGTCCTGTCTGTCTGTTTATCTGTTTGTTTGTCCGTTGCCCGTCTGTCTGTCCGGTTGACTGTCTGTCCGGTTGACTGTCTGTCCGGTTGACTGTCTGTCCGGTTGACTGTCTGTCCGTCTGACTGACTGTCAGTCTGTTTGTCCGTCTGTCCGTCTGTTTGTCCGTCTGTCCGTCTGTTTGTCCGTCCGTCCGTCCGTCTGTCATTTGTCAAATTCTCCGTCTCTCACTCTTGTCCACCCAATTTCTCTCTCCTTCCCTCCCTGCCCCTTTATCTCCGTTTCCACCCCCTCTTCCCCATGTGTTTCCTTTCTTTCTCTCTATCTTCTCCGTTCTCTCTTTCCTCCTTTCTTCCTCTATCACCTTCCCCTAAACCCTCACCTTCATTACTCCCTTCTTCCTCCCTCCCGTCACAACCCCCCCTTCCGACCTTCACATCGCTTGGAATCCTCGAAGGTCATTAAAAGTCGGTGCCAGTCGCCAAAGTCAGTTCGTGGCAGTGTTGGATGATAATGATGATGATATTATTATTATCATTCCTTTTATTGTTATTGTTATTATCATTAATATCATTATCATTATTATCATTATCACTGTCACTATTACTATCGCTTGTTACAGTTATTTTGCTGCTCATGCTCATGAGTAATTCTGATTATTTTTTTCTGTTGTCTTGTATGTCGTTGTTATTCTTTATTATTTTTGGTTCCATTATCATTGTTATTTAGTTTTTATTATTATTTACTTGTATTTATTGTTGTTACCTGGTATCCATGCAGTGGTGTAGCTTTTTTTCTTCTTTTCTGTTTGATTTTTTTTTTTTTTTTTTTTTTTTTTTTAACATATGTTGCTTCACTGTATCAGGTAATTGTGTTATGGTTTCTTTCTCTGTTTCTGTTTTCGTCGTTTTGTTTGATTTCTGTCTCTTTCTCTTTCGCTTTCTCTGTCTTTCTTTCTATTTGTCACTTTATTCCTCTTTCTCTTTATCTCTTTCTCTTTCTTTCACTCGCTCTCTTTCTCTTTATTGCTCTCTCTCTCTCTCTCTCTCTCTCTCTCTCTCTCTCTCTCTCTCTCTCTCTCTCTCTCTCTCTCTCTTTCTGTCTCTTTCTTTTCTTGTCTTTTTCTTTCTGTGTCTCCTTTTATTCCTCTATTTCTCTCTATCTTTATCTCCTTCTCTTTCTTTCTCTCGCTCTCTTTCTCTTTCTTTTTCCATTCCTCCCTTCTCTCCCACCCTTTCCCTCTTTCCCTTTCCCTCTCTCCGTCTTTCCCTCTCTCCTTCTCTTCCTCCTTCCCTTCTTCCCTCCCCTTCCGCGGAGAGTGCCATGCTTGCTTTCAAAGTCTTCCCTTACCTCTTGATCGGCTGAAGTTGAGGTGCTGTTCCTTGAAGATCAGACAAAGGCCAGACGGAATTAGTGGGTTGTGAAAGCCGAGGGGTTGGAGGAGGTTGGGAAAGCTTAGGGGATGGGTAGGGGTGGGTTTGGGAAGCCAGGGGGTTGGGGGTGGGGGTGGGGTTTGGTGAAGCTGAGAGGGTAGTGGGGGTGGTTGGGGAAACCGAGGTGGTGGGAGAGGGTGGGGTTAAGGAAGCCGAGGGGGTTAAGGAGGACGAGAGGGACGGGCGGAAGGTCGATGGGGAAGGGGAGTTGTGGAAGCCAGTTAGGAGGAAGGGCTTTTGAGAAAGCCGAGGGGGTTGATAAGACCAAGACGGGGAGAGGGCAAGGGGTTGAATAGGCAATGTGTGGGAGGGGGGATCTAGCGATCCTGATGGGTAGTGAGATTTGATGTAACGGTGTGAAGAGCTGTTATGGTCCTTTTGTATGGGTGTGAAGTTGGGGCATAAATATATATATGTGTGTGTGTGTGTGTGTGTGTGTTGTGTGTGTTTGTGTGTGTGTGTGTGTGTGTGTGTGTGTGTGTGTGTGTGTGTTTGTGTGTGTGTGTGTGTGTGTGTGTGCGCGCGCGCGCCTGTGTATGCATGTAGGTTTATGTTTGTATGTATGGAATTATTTTTGTAATATGTATTTGTGTATGTACATGTACGTGCGCGCTTACAAGTGCTATAGGTTGGCAGCGCAGTGTGCATGAAACTAGAGTAAGGTCGTATTTACACCGTACGTAGTATTGCCTGTAACCTCAAGGATGACGTTTATTACTGTCTGTGTGTAATCCCTCTCTCTCTCTCTATCTATCTATCTATCTATCTATCTATCTATCTCTCTCTCTCATTCTTGTCCGAGGTGTATAGTGACCTGTTCTCGAGATCTCTCTCGTCTCAATACGAAAGCCATGTTACATTTTTGTTTTGTTTTTGTTGTTTTTTTTTTTTTTTTTTTTTTGTTTTGTTTTTTGTTTGTTTTTTTTGGTGTCCCCCCCCCCATTTTTACTTATTTTTTTTTTTGGTTTTTTTTTTTATTTTTTTCTTTCCCTTTTTTTTTCCCCCGTTCCTTTTTTCTTTTCCCTTGAGATTCCCTTTTTCCTCAAGTCTTTATTTTGTCTGTTGAATTTCTTTTTCTTTATCTACACAACTTTATTTTTTTCCCCTTCGAGGTGTTGTAGTTTGGTTTTGTTTTTAAAAAGGTTTTTTTTTTGGGGACCAAAATTTTAAAGGGGGTGGACCCGGTTAAAAAAAGGGTTTGTATTGTTAAAGAATTTTCCCGGCGAGGTTTTTGGGAAAAGTTTTTTTATCCAAAATTGAAAAAGGCTTTGAACTAGTTTTATGCCAACGGAAAAGTTTTTTTTTTAGAAAAGTTTCGCCCCTTTATAGGAAGATTTTTGGGGGAAAAATAAACCTTTTACTAATTTTTTTGAGAAAAAAAATGGGGAAATTTTTGGGTTTTGTTTTTAATTTTTTTGTTTTGTTTGGTTTTTTTTGTTTTTGTTTTTTTGGGTGGGGGTGTGGGGGGGGGCGGCGCGCCCTTGGGGACCCTGTGTTTGTTTTGTTTATTTTTAATATTTTATTTTTTGCAAGTTAAATGATTTTACAGGGAATTTTTGGCACTTTGCATTTTTAATTTTTTAAATAGCAAAAAATTTTTGGTTTCCCAAACCCCAATTTTTCTTTTAAAAATGTCTTGTTAATCTTCAAATTCTTTTTAAAATATTCACTTTTAAAAACCAAATTATTCCTTATCTTTCCCAGTAGGGGACCCGGGGATTGGTAAATAAAAAGGGTTATTTTTCCCCAAAATCTGTTACCCCAAAGGGGGAAAGGGAAGAGAAGGAAGAACGAAAAAAAAGGGAAAGAAATGGGGCGAAAGGGGGGAAAAGCGGTTTAAATTTTTCGAGAAAAGAAAACGAAACGGGAATAAAACGAAAACATCGCGATATTTTATTTTTGTTTTTAAACCCCAGAAAACCCGCCCTATAACAGGCCTTTACCACATAATTTTTGGGGGGACTAATTTTGGACACAAATGGGGGGGGAAAACCCGATTGGGGGCCTTCCCTTTTTGTTGTTTAAAGGGGGTTTTTCTTTTTTTCTGGGGTGGGGGGGCCCGGTCGTGGGGGGGGCTGGGGGTTTTAAAATTTTTTTTTTAAATTAAATTTAATATTATTTTAAATTAAAAAAAATTATTACAAAAATTTTTCATTTTTTTCAATATTTTTAAAAATTAAAAATTTTTTTAAAAATTATTTAAAATAAAATTTATTTAAATATTTAAAAATTTTTAATATTAATTATAAATTTTAACTATTTTGTTATTAATAAATAAAAATATAATTTAAATGTTATTATTTATATAAAATATTAAAAAATTAAAGAAAAAAACCCAAAGAAAGGGGAAAAAGGAAAAGAGGGGATATTTAGCCACCCGCCGAGGACGTTTTAAAAACCGCTTTTGGGCGTGTTAAAAAGGGGCCCGCCCCACCCCCACAACACCTTTACCTAAACTTTTTCTCCCGGGAGTGGGCCGGCAACGTAGACGGGTTTTTAAGGCGCCGGCGGGGAATGAATGAGCCTGGGGTAGGTATGATCTACCAAGGTTTGTATTTTTTTTTTGGTAGGTATATATAATATTAATAATTTTTTTTTTATATATTATATATATTATTTTAAATTTATATTTATAATAATATTATATAATATATATTAAAATATAATTTATTAATTATTATATATATTATTTTATTTTTTAAAAAATTATATTAAATATTAATATTATTAATTATTTATATTAATATAATATTTATGAAATTTTAATTTTTTGTATATATATAAATTTTATCTTTAAAATAATTTTTTAAATTATAAAAATTTAAAAACCCCTTTAAACCCCCCCCAAAATTTTAACAATTTTTAATTTAATTTTATATTTCTTTAATTTTTTAAAAATTTAAACAAAATTTTATAAAAGGGGGTTTTTAACTAAATTTTTGTTTAAATAAAACCCCATTATTTTATTTTTTTAAAAAAATATTTTTTTTTAAATTAATTTATTATTTTTTAAATTATATATATATTATAATTTATATATATATATATTTTATATAAAATTAATAATTTATTTATATATATTTTTAAATATTATTATATATTTAAAAATTATGAAATTATTGTTATTATATGTATATAAATTATTATATATATGTAATGATATATATTTTAAATTTATGTAAAATTATTATATGTATTTTAAAATTATTTAATATTATTGTATATAAAATGTATGTAATATTGTATATATAGTTATGATTTTATGTATATTTGTATATGAATTATAATTATATATTTTTAAAAAATAAATTAATATTATTTATATTTTTAATAAAATTTATAATTATAATATATATTTTATATATTTATTAATATATATATGGTTATATATTATTAATTATATATTTTATATTATTATATATATATATTTATAATTATATATATTTGTAAACCCCAAAGTATAAATTATTTTTTTTATTAATATGTTTGAAAAGTAATAAGTTAAAATTTTTTAATTTTTTTATTATTGTTATTAGAAAAGTTTTTATTTATAAGCCCCCCTTTGTATTGTTTTTAGGTTTTTTTTAGTTATTTTGGGGGTTTAAAGTAGGGTTGTTTAATTTAAAAATTATAAATGTTAAACCCGGGGAAAGGGGGTAAGGGGTTATGAAGGGGGTTTTTTTGTAAAAAGGAAAATTATTGGGGGGAAGGGGGGGGTTGGGGGGAAGGGGGACAAAAGGGGGGTACTTTTATTTATAGTAACCTATTTATTTGTAATTTGTTTAATTTTTTTTTCCCCCCCCATTGTTTTATAAAATTTATGTGCCCCCCCTTTTCCCTGTTTTTTCCCCTTGAGGTGTGTCTCCCCCCTCTCCCCCCCCCCACCCCCCCTCCCCCTTTTTTGACTTTCTTTTTCCTTTTTTCTTCCCCTTTTCCCCTCCTTCCTCACCCCTCCTTTTTCTTGTTCCCCCTATTTCGCTTTTCCCCACCCCCCTTTCTCCCCTTCCCCCCCCTCATTTCCTCCACCGGGAAAATGATGAAAAACCCTTCCCCCCCCCCCCCATTCGTTGGGTAGCGGAAGTTGGGGGGAAAGGGAACGGGCCCAGTTTCCCTGGTTTTGTTTAGGGGCCCCCCCGTTATCTACCCCCTTTTGGGGGATTTTCTGTTGGGGGCCCCCACCTTTCCCGGGGGCCACCCCACCCCCCCCCCCCCTTTCTCCCCCCCTTCCCCCCTTTTCCTCCCCCACGTCCCTCCTCCCTCCCCCCTCTCCCTTCCCCCCCCCTCTCCCCCCTCCCTTTTTCTTCCTCTCCCCCTTTCCCCCTTCTCCCCCGATGTGCCCCCCCCCCCCCGCCCCTCCCCCCCTCCCCACCCTCTTACCCTGGTGAGACCCCGCCTTTGGGGGGGTTGCCCCCTTTGGGGTTCTGTACGCCCCCGGTATCGGGCGCTCCGGGTTTTTGGGAAAAAAGAGCTGATTTTCTCGGGACCTGGGTTTTCCCCGTTTTCTTTTTCTCCTTAACCCTTTATTTCCCCGCACCCCCTTTCCCTCCCCCGCCCCCATTTCCCATACCCCCCCCCATACCGCCCCCTCCCCCCCCCCCCTCCCCCCTTCCCCTTCATTTTTCCTCCGCTCCCTCCCCTTCCCCCCCTTCCCCCCGGAGCCCAAATTCCCCGGCCCGCCCCCCTCCCGCCTGTGCCCAGGTCCTCCGTGAGACCGTTTTCCCGGGCGCCCCCCTCTTTTTCCCGTGCCCCCTTTGGAAAAACCTTCCTGCCCCCTTTAACCCCATTTTTCCAAATCCCTCCCTCTTGGTGCTTTTTTTTTCCCCGGACCCCCTGATTTTCCTGGGCGCGGATGCCAGACGCCCCGCCCCGGCCCGACCCCCAGGGGGCCATACCCTTTTCCCTCCCGGGCCCCCCCAAAAACACCAATTTTTTTTTAAAAAAAATTGGGCCAGCCGTAGGGGTTCCAGGGGGGGGGGGAAGGGGGGAGTCATCTTTTTTAAAACAATCCCCTCCCTCCCCCCTCCCCCTTCCCTTTTCCCACACTCCCTCTTTTTTCCTCCTCCTGTTTTTCTCCCCCCCTCTCCTTCCTCCCCTCTCTTTTCCCCTTTTCCTCTTTTCCTCCCCCTCTCCCCTTTTTCCCTTTTTCCCCTTCCCCGGGTCACTTTTTTTTCTTTTCCCAAGCAAGGCAAAAATATACCCCCCCCTTTTTTTAAATTTTTGAATTTTTTTTAACATTAGTTAAACGATTTGGTTCATTAAAGGAAGGATGTCTTTTCCTGTTGACGTTAATCTCTTTGGGGGGGGGGGCTTTCCTCACACCTGTTTTCCCTTTCTCTAAGCCTTTTTTCTTTTTTTTGTTTCCCCTCCCTCTTTTTTCCCTTTTTTCCCTTTTTTCTATGGTTCCTTGTATCGGGTTTTTTTTTATAAAAGCTTAAATTTAAAACCCTTTGGGGTTTAAATCGTATGGGGTTTCAAACCCCTTTTTTCTTAATAAAGTTTTTTAAAAAAAAAAAGGTTCGAGGGGTAGGGAAAAAAAGGGGCGAAGGGGGGGAAAAGGGGAAAAAAAAAAAATTTAAATTTTAAAAATTATTAGCGGGGGCGGGGGGGCCCGGTGGGGGGGTCCCCTTTAGCCTGGGGCCCGTTGTCCCCCCCAAAACCAGGGGGTTTGGCGGTAGGGAAAATATATTATTAAAATTGGGAAATTAAAATAGGTTAAATTTAGCCGGGGGTTGGCGTAAAAAACCCCGGTAATAAAGAAGTAGGTGAAAAGGAAAAATTTAAGAAGTTAATTAAACAGAAAAGAACAGGAAAAAAAGGAAAAAAAATAAATAAATTTTTAGCCAAAAAAGGGCTGGGGGAAAGCGGGAAAGAATCCCCAAAAGCGCGTTCGGGGGAAAAAAGGCAGTTTTGGAAAAAAAATGAAAATGGAAAAAAATAATGATAATAAGGAATCTGAAGGTAAAAAACCCCCTGTAGGGCAGAATAAAAGGCAATTTTGTTCCCCGGGCAAAAACAGGCATGGTAATCACCCCATGACCCCCAAACCCCTTTTTTGGAAAATTTTAATAAAAAAAGATGGAAAAATGGGCGGGTTTTTTTTTTTTCGGAACTTTCTGGAATTAGGCCTTTAAAATTTTAACTTTTAATTTTGAGTACTAAAAGTTTGGTAGGCTTATAAAATTTTGTATTTAGATTTTTTTTTTGGGCCCCTATAAAATTTTTAATTTTTTTTTTTTCCCCGGAACAAAAAAAATCAGCAAGGTATACTGCTAGAAGGCACTTTTTTTTTTGGGGGGGTAAAAATGTTCCCCCCATTTTTTTTCCCCCCCCCAAACCCTTCCCATTCCTTTTTTTCCCCCTTTTTTATTTTGTCCCCCAATCGTTTAGTATCCTAATAATTTATATTTTTTCCCCCCAAAATTTTTTTTGTCCCCCATTTTTCCCCCCCCACTTGGGGTCCCCCCTTTTTAATTTCCCCCTTTCCCCCTTTATTTCCCCCCCCTCGTTCCTTTTCCCCCCTCCTTCCCCCTTTCCCCCCCTCCCCATTTTTTTGCCCCCCCCCCCTACTTTTCCCTCACCCCTTTTTGCCCCCCCTTTTCCCTCCTTCCCCCTTTTCCCTTTTTTCCCCCCGCCCTACCGCCCCTCACCCCCCTTTGCCCCCTCCCCCACCTTGCCCCCTCACCTCCTTTGCCCCCTCCTTCACTCTTGCCCCCTCCTCATTTCCCCCCTCCTTATTTTTGCCCCCTCCTCCTCTTCCCCCCCTCCCCCTTCACTTTTTGCCCCCTCCCCCTCACTCTTCCCCCCCTCCCTTTCACTTTCCCCCCCCCACCCCCTTCCCACTCTTGCCCCCTCCCTTCATTTTTTGCCCCCTCACCTCATCTTGCCCCCTCACCTCACTCTTCCCCCTCCCTTACTTTTCCCCCTCCCCATATCTTGCCCCCTCATTTTATTTTCCCCCCTTACCTCCTCCCCCCCCTTCCCCTTCACTCTTCCCCCCCTCACCTCACTCTTGCCCCCTCCCCCTCTCTTCCCCCCTCACCCCCTTTTCCCCCTCACCTCCTCTTCCCCCCCTTCCCTTCACTCTTCCCCCTTTACCTCACCCTTGCCCCCCCTCACTCTTCCCCCCTCCCCCTCCCTTGCCCCCCCCTCACTCTTGCCCCCTACCTTAAATCTGCCCCCTTTCTCACTTTTTGCCCCTTTAACCCCCCCCCCCCCCTCCCCCCACTCTTCCCCCTTTCCCCTTTCTCTTGCCCCCTCACTTCACTTTTGCCCCTCACTTCACTCTTGCCCCCTCACCCTCACTCTTGCCCCCTCACCCTCACTCTTGCCCCCTCACCCTCATTTGCCCCCCACCTTCCTCTCCCCTTCCCCTTTTACTCTTCCCCTAACCTTCCCCCTTTTCCCCCCTCACCTCACTCTCCCCCCAACCCCCCTCTTGCCCCTCACCCCCTCTTCCCCCTCCCCCTAAATTTTGCCCCCCCCTCCCCTTTCCCCTTTTTCCCTCCCCCTTTTCCCCCCTCACCCTCATCTTGCCCCTACCCCCTCTTCCCCCCCTTTCCTCACCCTTGCCTCCTCCCCACTCCCCCCCCCTTCCCCTACTTTTGCCCCCCTCACTTCACTCTTGCCCCCCCCCCAAAAACCCCCCCCCCTTCACTCTTGCCCCTCACCTTCACTCTTTCCCCCCTCACCTTGCCCCCCCCCCTCACTCTTGCCCCCTTCCCTTATTTGCCCCCATCTTCCCCCCCCCCTCTTCTCTTGCCCCCTCACCCCACTCTTCCCCCTCACCCTCATCTTCCCCTCACCCTCACTCTTCCCCCCCAAACCCCCCTCTTCCCCCCTTCCCTTTTTCCTTCCCCTCCTCACTCTTCCCCCCTCCCTTACTCTTGCCCCCCACTTCACTCTTGCCCCCCCCCCCCTCTTTCTTCCCCCCCACCACCTCTTTCTTGCCCCCTCACCTTCCTCTTCCCCCTCCTCCCCCACTTTGCCCCCCCCCCTATTTTCCCCCCCTCCCTCACTTTTGCCCCCCACCTCCTTGCCCCTACCTCACCCTTGCCCCCCCCCTCCCCTTTGCCCCCTCCCCTCATCTTGCCCTCACCATATTTTCCCCCTTCCCCATCACCTTGCCCCCCCCCCAACTTTTCCCCCCTCACCACACTCTGCCCCCCCCCTCATTTTCCCCCCCTACCTTCACTCTTCCCCCTCCCCTTTCACTTTTTGCCCCTCCCCCTCACTCTGCCCTTCCCCCTACCTTGCCCCTTACCTAAATCTTCCCCCTCACCCACTCTTGCCCCCCACCTCTCTGCCCCCCCCTTCACTCTTGCCCCCCTATTTCCAATTTTCCCCCCTTCACCTACTCTTGCCCCCTCAATTTTTACTCTTCCCCCCTCACCTTCACTCTTGCCCCCCACCTTCCTCTTCCCCCCTCCCCCCTCACTTTCCCCTCCCCCTCATCTTGCCCTCCCCCCTCACTTTGCCCCCCCCCCTCATCTTCCCCCCTTTACTCCCCTCTTCCCCCCTTTCCCCTCACCCTTGCCCCTCCCTCACTCTTCCCCCCTTTCCCCTCACTCGCCCCCTACTTCACTCTTGCCCCTCCCTTCATCTTGCCCCTCCCTTCACTCTTGCCCCCTCCCTCACTCTTCCCCCTCACCTTCACCTTCCCCCTTACCTCCTTTTCCCCCCTTACCTTCCCCTTCCCCTCCTCCCTCCTTTTCCCCCCTTTCCCTTATCTTGCCCTCCCCATTCCCCTTTTTCCCCCACTTCACTCTTGCCCCCCCCCCTCACTTTTGGGCCCCCTACCCTCACCTTGCCTCCTCCCCCTCACTTTTCCCCCCAACCTACTCTTCCCCCTTTCACTTACTTTCCCCCCATTTCACTCTTCCCCCTCACCTCCTCTTGCCCCTCCCCTTCACTCTTGCCCCCTCCCCTCATTTTGCCCCTCCCCCTCACTCTTGCCCCTTCCCCTTTTCCCCCTCCCCTCTTTGCCCCCTTACTCTCCTCTTGCCCCCAAAACCCCACCCTTGCCCCCTCCCCTTTTGCCCCTTTTTTTCTTCCCCCCTCACTTCCTTTTTGCCCCCCCCTTTTACTCTTCCCCCTCACCCACTCTTCCCCCCTCACCTCCCCTTTTGCCCCTTACCCCCTCACTTTTCCCCCCTCACCTTCACTTTGCCCCCCTCACCCCATTCTTGCCCCCTCCCCCTTCACTTTTCCCCCTCCCCTCACTTGCCCCCCCCCCTCATCTTCCCCCCTCCCCTCACCCCCTTTTGCCCCCTCCCTCCTCTTGCCCCCCCCCTTCACTTTTGCCCCCACCTTCCCCTCTTGCCCCTTCCTTCACTCTTCCCCCCCTCCCCCACTCTTGCCCCTCACCCCATTTTTGCCCATTACCTTCCTCTGCCCCTCCCCTTCACTTTTGTCCCCTCACCCTCACTCTTGCCCCCTACCCCATCTTGCCCCTCCCCTTCATTTTTTTCCCCCTCACCTTCACTTTTCCCCCCTTTCCCCCACTCTTGCCCCTACCCCCACCTTGCCCCCTTACCTTCACTCTTGCCCCCTCACCCTCACTCTTGCCCCCTCACCTCACTCTTGCCCCTTTTTCCCCCACTTTTGCCCTACCTTCACTTTTGCCCCCTCCCTTCTTTTCCCCCCCCTCCCCCTCATCTTGCCCCCTCACCTTCATTTTGCCCCCTACCTTCACTCTTGCCCCCTCACCTCACTCTTGCCCTCACCTTTCCCCTTGCCCCTCACCCCCCACTTTTGCCCCTCCCCCTCACCTTCCCTTTCCCTTACCTCCCCCTCACTTTGCCCCTCACCCACTTTCCCCCCTCCCTTTCCCCTTTTGCCCCCACCTCACTCTTGCCCCCTCACCCTCACTTGCCCCTCCCCCTCACTCTTGCCTCCTCCCTTTCACTCTTTCCCCCCAAATTTTTTGCCCCCCCCTCCCCTTTGCCCCCTCCCAAAAATCTTGCCCCCCACCTTACTTTTGCCCCCTCCCTTTTCCTTTCCCCCCTCACCTACTTTTTTCCATTTTCCCTCACTCTTCCCCCTCACCCACTCTTGCCCCTTACCTTCCTCTTGCCCCTACTTCACTCTTCCCCCCTCCTTCCCCTTTTCCCCCCCCTTTAAATCTTGCCCCTCACCTCCCCTTTTGCCCCCTCCCTCACTCTTGCCCCCTCACCCTCACTCTTGCCCCCCCCCCCTTCATTTTGCCCCCCACCTCCTCTTGCCCCCTCACCCTCACTTGCCCCCTTTACTTTTCCCCCCCCTCACCCCCCTTATACTCTTGCCCCCCCCCTATTTTTTGCCCCCCCCCCCCCTTACTCTTGCCCCCCTCACCTTCCTCTTCCCCCCCTCCCTCACTTTTCCCCCCCTCACCTCCCCTTTTTTCCCCCCCCCTCACTCTTCCCCCCCCCCTCACTTTTGCCCCCCCCCCTCACTTTTGCCCCCTAAACCTCTTTTTTGCCCCCCCCCCCCCTTCCCCCCTCCCCCTCACTTTTTGCCCCCTTTACCTACTCTTGCCCCCCCTAAACCTTCACTCTTGCCCCCTCCCCTTTTCACTCTTGCCCCCCACCTCACTCTGCCCCCCACCTTCACTCTCCCCCCCTCCCCCTCATTTTTTTTCCCCCCCCCCCTCACTCTTCCCCCCTCACCTCACTCTTCCCCCCCCCCCTCCCCCCCCCCTACCTCACTTTTGCCCCCTTACTCTCATTTTCCCCCCTTTACCTCCCCTTTTGCCCCTTCCCCTCCTCTTGCCCCTTTCCCCATTTTGCCCCCCCCTCATCTTGCCCCCTCACCTTCACTCTTGCCCCCTCACCCTCACTCTTGCCCCTCACCTTCACTCTTGCCCCCTCACCCCTTCATTTTTTTCCTCCTCCCCCCTTTTCCCCCCTCTTCCCTCAGGGGATGAGGGCAGGGGATGGGTAGGGAAGGGGGATGATGGCAGGGGATGAGTAGGGAATGGGATGAGGGCAGGGGATGGGTAGGGGGGGGGGTGATGGAGAAATAGGAGGGAAGGGGAGGAGGTGGGGGCTAGGAGGGGGGAGGGAAGAGGTGGAGAAGGGAAAGGGGTGATGGTAGGGGGGAGGGAAATGGGGAAGAAAAGGGAAGAAGAGAAGGGGTAATAAGGAGAATGGAAAGGAGAGATGCTAGGAGGTAGGAGATGAAGGGCGAGAGGAGGGAGGACAGATAAGATCGGGGTGTAAGGGGGAAGTAGGCCTATCCGGGTAGACACTGCGAAAGATCTTCTAAACGAGATGTAAACACCACTGTTTGCGATGTCTCCGCGACTCGCTATACGACACTTGAATGTACCGTTGGTACATATACATATATATATATATATATATATATATATAATAGTATTATATATTATATATATAATAATATATATATATAAATATAACAATATCATATATAATTTCACATAACAAACAATATAAATATTATATATATATATATTAATATATAAATATATATATTACATACAACATACATTACATAACTATATATATATATATATAATATAATTTATTTACCCCATACTATAATATACTATACATATTATACTAATATTACTTACATATATTATATACAAATTACAAAATAAATATACATATATATATATTTAAATTTCAAAACAATTTATTATATTTATTAACTATACATATTTATTTATTCATATACATATTATCATATATATCTATACATAATTTTAAAATATACATAATATTAATATATATCAAAACATATATATACAATAAAATATATTAATAATATATATACATATTATAACATATAAATACATAATAATACATATTATACAAATTTTACAATATATACATATTAAATATATTTAAAACAATTATAATATATATACATTTTTATCATATTTTATAATATATTTAATATATTTTAACAATATATATATATAATATATATACTATATATTTCATTATTATACTATTATATACAAATTAAAATAATATATAACATATATATATTTATTATATATTATAATATAATATTATATATTATATATAATAACAACACACACACATTATACAACACAATTTTACACACGCACACCCCAGACACGACACGCACACGCCCCACACCACACAATATATATATATATATATATATATATATATATAATATATTAATATTTATATTTTATATATATTATATATATTATATATATATATTATATTTATAATTTTATATATTTTTATATTTAATATATTATATATATTTTATATTTTTATTATATATATATTATAATAATTATATTTTATATTTTTTTTGTTATATATTTTTTTATATTTTAAATTTTATTTTTTAATATATATATTATTATATATTTTTTATATATATTTTATTTATATATATTTATTTTTTATTATTTTATATATAATATTTTAAATTTTTTTATTAAAAAAATTTTTATAATATTTTAGATATTTTATATAATTATATATTTTTATTTTTATATTTTTATATTTTTATATTAATTTTTATAAAATTAATATTTTATTATTTATATATAAATATTTTATAAAATAATATATTAATTATATATATATATTATATATAATTTTAAATATAATTATATTATATATATTTAAAATTATTATATTAATATATCTATTTTTATTTATTTTTTATAATAAATTTATATATATTTATATTATTAATATTTTAAATATATATTTTTATTTTTTTTATTATATATTTATATATTATATTAATATTATTATTTTTTTATATTTTATATAATATTTATAAAAATTATTTTTTATATATTATATTTTTTATTTATAATTATAATTCTTTAAAATTTTTTTTTATAATAATTTATATTAATTTATTTATATATATATTATTTATATATAAATTTATTTTTTTTTTTTTTTTTTTAATTTTCTTTTTTTTTTTTTTTTTTTGTTTTATTTATTTTTTTTTTTTTTTTATTTATTTTTTTTAAAAAATTTATTTTTTATATTTTTTTTTTTCTTTTTTTTTTTATTTTTTTTTTTATTTTTTTTTTATTTTTTTTTTTTTTTTTTTTTATTTTTTTAAAATTTTTTTAATTTGGGGGAAAAAAAACCCCTATTTTATTACTCAAACCCCAAACTTCTTAAAATTAATTCTCTAAAATTCATTCTTTAAAAAATATTCGCCCTATTTAATTTTGGGGGTTTATATATACAAAAATATTATATTAATAATTATATGGGAATAAATAAAATAAGGGGTTTTTTTTATTTATTTTTATATTTTTTTTTATTATATATTTTATATATTTTATTATTTTTTATATTATTTTTAATTTTATTATCTTTTTTTATTTATTTTTTTTTTTTTAAAATAATTTTAATTTTGTGGGTTTTTATTTGGGTGTTTAATTGATGTTTTAAGTCGTTGGTTTTTGGGGGTGTTGTTTTTTTTGGGAAAATTTTTTTGTAATTGTTGGGTTTTTCTTTTTTTTGGGGTTTGTTTTTTAAGGGGTTATGTTATGGGTTTTAAAAAGGGTTTTTAATGTTGTTTTGTTTTTTTTTTTTTTTTTTTGTTTTATTTGTTATATTTTTTGTATTTTTTGTTTTTTTTTTTTTTTATTAATTTATTGTTTTTTGTTTTTATTTTTATTTATTATTGTTTTTTTTAAATTTAATGTTTGGTATTAAAATGTTTTTTTTTGATATTTTGTTGTTTTTTATTTTTAATATTTTGTTTATTATTTTTATTTTTTTTTAAAATTTGTTTTAGTTTATATTTTTTTTAAAAAATTTTTTTGTTTTTTTTTTTTTTTTTTTCTTGTTTTGTTTTTGGGGTTGGGTTTTGTTTCGGGGGGATGATTTGGGGGGGTTTGTCTTTTTTTCTTGGTGGGGGGGGTATGGGGGGTATGTCCCTTCTTTGGTCAAAAAAAAAATTTTTTTTTAAAAACCCATTAAACAAAAAACCCCTTCGGACCCCAAAACATAGGGGGGGGAAACGGGTTTCCGGGGCCCCAAAAAAGGGATTCAGGAACAAAAAAGGGTTCCCCCAAAAAAAAACACTTTTGGGGGGGGCCCCGGAATTCCCAAGGACCCCAAAAAAAAAGAACCTCAGGGGGCCCCCCAAAAAACAAACTTTCAAGGGGAAAGAAAAGGACTTGCACCCCAAGCAAACTTGGGGCCCCCCCAAAAAAACAAACGATTAGGGTTTGGGAAAAGGGGATTGGAGGGGAGGGGGGCGGGAGGAGGGGACAAAGAAAAAGGAAAAAAGAAGAATTAGGGGGGAGACGGGGGGGGTTTGGGGGGGAAGCGGAATTTAGCGGAGACGGGGCTTGGGCGGGGGGGAAGGAAGGGATTGCCACGGCGGAATGGATTGAGGGACAGAAAAAGAAGGGGTTTGGGGGAGAGGGAGAAGACAGACGGCTTGCGGCAGGGGGGGCCGGACAGACAGGACAGAACGGGACTTGCAGGCAGGCGACAGACAAAAGACGGACTTGCAGGGGAGGCGGCACAGAAGACGGGCTTGCAGCAGGCGGCAAAAGACAGCGACGGACTTGCGGCAACGACAGACAGACGGGCTTGCAGGCAGGCAGGCAGGGAGACAGACAGAAGACGACGGACTTTTCAGGCGGGGCAGGAACAGAGGATTGCGGCAGGCGGCGGCAGCAGGCGACAGAACGACGGGCTTGGGGGCAAGGCAAAAGGCCAGAACAGGCAGACAGAGGGCTTTCAAAGGGGCAGGACAGAAGACGGACTTTTAGGGAGCGGCGACAACGGACTTGCAGGCAGGCAGGCAGGCAGACAGACAGAAGGGCGGACTTGAGGGGCGGACAGACAACGGGCTTTCGGCAGGCAGGGGGCCCGCGCAACAGACGGCCGCGGCAGGCAGGGCAACAGACAGGACGGCGCAGGCAGGCAGGCAACGACAGACAGACGGACTTGCAGGCAGGCAGGGCAGACAGACAGACGGACTTGCGGCAGGCAGGCAGCAGACAGACGGACTTCAGGCAGGCAGCAACAGGGGCAAAGACGGACTTGGGCAGGGGGCAGAAACAGACAGACGGGCTTGAGGCAGGCAGCAGACACGACAGACGGACTTTGAGGCAGCGGCAGACAGCGGACTTGCAGGCAGGCAGGAGGCAGGCAGGCAGGCGAAGACAGACATTGGAAAAGGGAGGGAGGCAGGCAAAAGCGGACTTTCAGGGAGGGAGGCAGCAGGCAGGCATACAGGGGCCCCGGCAGAACGGACTTGGGGAAGGGAGGCAGGAGGCGCGGATTGCAGGCAGGGAGGCAGCAGACAGACGGACTTGCAGGCAGGGAGGCAACAGACAGACAGACGGACTTTAAGGGGAGGCAACGACAACAACGGGCTTGCGGGAGGGAGGGAACAAAAGACAGACGACGCAGCAGCAGGCAGACGACAGAACGACGGACTTGGCAGGCAGGGAGGCAGACAGAAAAACAACGGGCTTGCGGGGGCGGCAGCAGAAAGACAGCGGATTTCAGGCAGGGAGCAGACAGACGGGCTTGCAGGCGGGGGCAGGCAACAGACGGACTTGGGGAGGGAGGCAGGGGACAGACAGACAGACTGGCTTGCAGGCAGGGAGGCAGACAGACAGACAGACGGCTTGGGGAGGGCGACAGAAACGGACTTTCAGGGAGGGGAAAAGGGAGACAGACGGACTTGCAGGCAGCAGGCAGGCAGACAGAGACTTTCGCGGCAGGAGGCAGGAAAAACGGGGCTTAGGCAGGCAGGCAGGCGACGACGGACTTGCGGGGAGGCAGGCGACAGACAGACAGGGCGGTTGCAGGGAGGAGGCAGGGGGCAGACAACGGACTTGCAGGGAGCAGGGGAGACAGGGCCGAGGCAAAGGGAGGCAGGCAGGCAACAGACGACTTGCAGCAGGCAGGCAGGCAGACAGACGGACTTGCGGCAGGCAGACAGACAGACAGACGGCTTGCAGGCAGGCAGGCAGGCAGGCAGGCGACAGACGGACTGCAGGCAGGGAGAAAACAGGGCGGACTTGCAGGGGGCAGGCAGGGGGGACGACAGAGGGCTTGCAGGGGCCCGGGCGAGGGAAACAGACAGGACAGACGGATTTCCCGCAGGAGGGGCCAAAAACGGAAAAAATTTCAAGCAGGCAGGCAGGGGGGAGAAAAAGGAAAGGGGCAAAAACGGGCTTGCAAACAGGCAGGAGGCAGAAAAGACTTGCAGCAGGGCAGGCAGCAGACAAGACGGACTTGCAGGCAGGGGGAGGAGCAGACGGACTTGGGGAGGCAGCAGCAGCAACAACGGATTGCAAACAGGCAGGGAGCAACAACGACTTGAAAGGGAGGCAGGCAGGCAAGACAACGGACTTGCGGGAGGCAGGGAGCAGACGCGGATTTCAGGAGGCAGGACAGACAGCAGACGGGCTTTCAACACAGGCAGACAGACGACGGACTTTAAGCAGGGAGGGGAGGCAACGACGGGCTTGCAAGCGGCAGGCAACAGGGCGCGGACTTGCAAACAGGAAAGGCAGACAGACGACCGGCGGCAAACAGGCAGACAGACAACAACGGACTTGCAGGCCCAAAGGCAGGCCCGACAGACAGACAGAGACTTGCAGGCAGGCAGGCAGCAGACGAAGACGGATTGCGGCGGCAGGAACAAAAGACAAAGGACTTGGGGGAGGCAACAGACCGGGGTTGCAGGGAGGGAGGGAGCGAAACGGACTTGGGGAGGGGAGCAGCAGACAGACGGACTTCAGGCAGGCAGCAGCAGACAGACGACGCACAGCGGAGCAGGCAGACAGACAGACGGGTTCAGGAGGGGGGGCCAAAGGACCCGGACGACAGACAGACGGACTTGCAGGAGGAGCAGCAGCGGGGCCCCAGACAGACGACGGGCTTGGGAGGCAGGCGACAGACAGAGGCTTTCGGGAGGCAGGAAGAGGACTTGCAGGGGGAGGCAGGGAGACAGACCCGGGCTTGCAGGGAGGGAGGGAGCGACGGCTTCAGGCAGGCAGGCAAAAAGACGGGAAAATTGAAAAGGGGGGCACAGAAACGGTTGCAGGGAGGCAGGCAGACAGACGGGGTTTCACAGGGGCAGACAGACGGACTTGACAGGCAGGCAGACAGCGGACTTGCAGGGGCAGGCAGCAGGCAAGAAGACAGACAGAGGGGCTTTCAGGCAGGCAGGAGACAGACGGACTTCAGGCGGCAGGGAACAACACCCGGGGCAACAGACGGACTTGAAACCGCAGCACAACAGACGGACTTGCAGGGAGGCCAAAGGGGCAGGCAGGCAGCGACGGGCTTGCAGGCAGGCACAGGGGCGGACTTCGGCGGGGCAGACAGACAGGCAGACGACGGGGGGCAGGAGGCAACGACGGGGCTTGCGGCAGGCAGACAGACGGACTTGCGGGGAGGCAAAAAGGCAGGACAGACAGACGGACTTGCACAGGCAGGGCAGAGGACTTTCACAGGGAGCAGACGGACTTGCAGGCAGGCAGACAGACGGGCGCAGGCGGCAGACAGACGGGTTGCAGGCAGGCAGGCCAGACCCGAAACGGAGGAAAATTTGGAGAGGGGGAGGGGGGGGGAGGGCGAAGGGAATTGAGGCAGGAAGGAAAAAAAAAGGGGGATTTTTCAGGGAGACGCAAGGCTTTGCGCCGGCCAAACCTTCGGCCCCGCAGGCATTTTTCAGCCCAACCAAAAAACACGGAAAAAACCAAAACCAGACAAAACAAAGGGGATAGGGGGGGGGGTGGGGGGGGAAAAGGAAGGGGAGGGGAAGGGGGGAGGAAGGGGGAGAGAGGATTGCCGCAACAGAGCCGGCCTTGCACAACCCCAAAACTTTCTTGGCACGGGCGTGTTTGCGGAGCCCCGGGAAGGGAATTGGCCCCCGGCCGCCGCTGGGGCAGCGGGAAACCCCCGTTACCGGCGGACGCCTTGCGGCGGCGGCGGCGGCGGCTTTTTTTTTTGGCGGGCCGAAGGGTTTTTGGGGCCCGAGACGGTTTCTGCCCCCCTTCCCCCCCCCCTTCGGGCCCCCCCCCCCTTTCCCCCCTTTTCCCCCTCACCCCCCTTCCCCACCCCCCCCCCCCTTCCCCCCCCCCCCCTTTCCACGAAGCCTTTCGACCAGACAGTTTTCAAAAAGCGAAGACACTTTGCAAAAAAGCAGACAGACGGAACTGCCCCCGGCAGCAACCCCCAAATAATCACAGAAGAAGCGATTTCAAAAGGAAAGGGGGCGAATTGAGGGGGGGGGGGGGAGGATGGGGGGGCACAGACCACATTTTTCATCAAAATTTTTCAGAAGGAATGGCAGGACTGGGCCGTTGCCCCCAAAAGGGCTTGGGAAAAAAGGCGAGGACACCCCCCAGGCATTTCCTCGTCTCAAGGTTGATGTTCCCCGGGGGCCCGGGAGGGACCCCCGGCTTGGATGGCAGAGGTTTGGGTGGTTTTATTTTTTGTTAAAATTTGGGTTTTTTCGGAAATTTTGGATTAATTTTTCGGAGTTATAAACGCATACATTTGTCTTAACACCCGGCTACCTACCGATACATAGAAGGGGGCCAAAAAAAAAAAAAAAAAAAAAAAAAAAAAAAAAAAAAAAAAAAAAAAAAAAAAACAGGTTCACCATTACAAAAAAGAGAAATAACAAAAGACAGCCCGTCCAAAAAAAAAAACAGGCAGAAAGCAGAAAAAAGACAGACCCTGCCCCACAGGGGGGTTTTTTTTTTTTGAAAGCCCATTATATATATATTATATATATTTAATTATATTGATTTATATATATGTGGTATATATATGTATGTTTTACTATAGTAGTATGTATGTATGTATATGTATATGTATGTATATGATTTTATATATATGTATATGTTATATATATATGTATAGTATATGTATATATATATATATATATGTATATATATGTGTATATATAATATATGTATATATATCGTGTATATATATATTTGTATATATATTAGTATATATTTATATATATTATAATATATGTATATATATTCGTATATATGTGTATATATATGTATATGTATACATGTGTATATATATGTATATATATATATATATATATATAAATATATATATGTATATATATATATATAATATATAATATATATATATATATATGTATATATATGTATATATATGTATATATATGTATATATATGTATATATATGTATATATGTATATATATATATATATATATATATATATATATATATATATATGTATATATGTATATATACGTGGAAGTATGGTGGAAGTGGAGATGATGATGTGGGCAGGGATGGAGGTGAATATGAAAGTGAAGATAGAAGTAAGGGTGGAGACTAGATGTGGAGGCGGAAGTGAGGAGGTAGTAATCATGTGGATGGGGCGCCGGGTGATGGAGGGATATGGTCCATTCTTTGGTCGGAATGGATGAGAGGGGACAAGAAATGAATGGGTGATCGCGGAAGATGTAAGACAGACAGACGGACTTGCAGGCAGGCGGACAGACAGACAGACGGACTTGCAGGCAGGCGGACAGACAGACAGACGGACTTGCAGGCAGGCGGACAGACAGACAGACGGACTTGCAGGCAGGCGGACAGACAGACGGACTTGCAGGCATGCAGACAGACAGACAGACAGACAGACAGACGGACTTGCAGGCAGGCAGGCAGACAGACAGACAGACGGACTTGCAGGCAGGCAGGCAGACAGACAGACGGACTTGCAGGCAGGCAGGCAGGCAGACAGACGGACTTGCAGGCAGGCAGGCAGGCAGGCAGACAGACAGACAGACAGACGGACTTGCAGGCAGGCAGGCAGGCAGACAGACGGACTTGCAGGCAGGCAGGCAGGCAGGCAGACAGACGGACTTGCAGGCAGGCAGGCAGACAGACAGACAGACGGACTTGCAGGCAGGCAGACAGACAGACAGACGGACTTGCAGGCAGGCAGGCAGACAGACAGACAGACGGACTTGCAGGCAGGCAGGCAGACAGACAGACAGACGGACTTGCAGGCAGACAGACGGACTTGCAGGCAGGCAGGCAGACAGACGGACTTGCAGGCAGGCAGGCAGACAGACGGACTTGCAGGCAGGCAGGCAGACAGCGACAGACAGACGGACTTGCAGGCAGGCAGGCAGGCAGGCAGGCAGGCAGACAGACGGACTTGCAGGCAGGCAGGCAGGCAGGCAGACAGACAGACGGACTTGCAGGCAGGCAGGCAGACAGACAGACAGACGGACTTGCAGGCAGGCAGGCAGACAGACAGACAGACGGACTTGCAGGCAGGCAGGCAGGCAGACAGACGGACTTGCAGGCAGGCAGGCAGGCAGACAGACGGACTTGCAGGCAGGCAGGCAGACAGACAGACAGACGGACTTGCAGGCAGGCAGGCAGACAGACAGACAGACGGACTTGCAGGCAGGCAGGACAGACGGACTTGCAGGCAGGCAGGCAGGCAGGCAGACAGACAGACAGACAGACGGACTTGCAGGCAGGCAGGCAGGCAGACAGAGGACTACAGGCAGGCAGACAGACAGACGGACTTGCAAACAGGCAGGCAGACAAACAGACGGACTTGCAGGCAGGCAGGCAGGCAGACAGACAGACGGACTTGCAAGCAGGCAGGCAGACAGACAGACGGACTTGCAAGCAGGCAGGCAGACAGACAGACGGACTTGCAAACAGACAGGCAGACAGACAGACGGACTTGCACACAGGCAGGCAAACAGACAGACGGACTTGCAGGCAGGCAGGCAGGCAGACAGACAGACGGACTTGCAGGCAGGCAGGCAGGCAGACAGACAGACGGACTTGCAGGCAGGCAGCAGACAGACAGACAGACAGGCAGACAGACGGACTTGCAGGCAGGCAGGCAGACAGACGGACTTGCAGGCAGGCAGGCAGACAGACGGACTTGCAGGCAGGCAGACAGACAGACGGACTTGCAGGCAGGCAGACAGACGGACTTGCAGGCAGGCAGACAGACGGACTTGCAGGCAGGCAGACAGACGGACTTGCAGGCAGGCAGACAGACGGACTTGCAGGCAGGCAGGCAGACGGACTTGCAGGCAGGCAGACAGACGGACTTGCAGGCAGGCAGACAGACGGACTTGCAGGCAGGCAGGCCTCAGATCTCAGAAACGGTAATGAAGATGTCGGGAGAGGGCGAGGGAAGGGGAGGGAGCGAGAGAGAGAATTGTGATGGCAGGAAGGATTATTGAAAAGGGTGAGATTTTGCATGGGAAGATCTTTTTGTCTAATGTTGGTCTGTCTGCCTGCCTGTCTATCTATATTTCTTTTTCTTTCTGGCCCTCAGTCTTTATCAGAACGCATTTATCACCTCGCTCATTACCAAAACACGGTAAAAGTCTCAAAGCACTAGACAAGAATTTCACAATGGCAGAGTAGGGGGGGGGCCGTGAGAGTGGAGGAGGGAGAGGGGGAGGGGAGAGGAGAGGGGAGATGAGGATTGCCTGCATGACAGATTGCCTGTCGCTTGTCACAACCTTCTAACACTTGGCTTGGCACTGGCGTGTCTTATCGCGGAGCCTCCGGGAATTGGATATTGGCCTCCCGCGTTTCCGTTCCTGCTCGGGGCTTAGCTTGGCTCACCCGGGCGATTATTCTCTTGTGTTTCTGTGATTCTGTTCTGTCTCTGTCTGTCTGTCTGGCTGGCTGGCTTTTGGCGTTTTTCAGTTTGTCGGGTTTCTTTTTTTTCCTGAATTTTGTTTGTCTGCCCGAGTATCTGTGTATGTCTGTCTCTCCTCTCTCTCACCCTCCCTTTCTCCCTCCCTCTTTGCCTCTCCCTCACCCTCCCTTTCTCCCTCCCTCTTTGCCTCTCCCTCATTCCCTCCTCTCCCTCCCCATCCCCATCCCCCTCCCCCTCCCCCTCCTCCTCCCCCTCCCCCTCCTTTCCCATCCTGTTAAAGTCAGTCTGTTCGATAACCTAGACAGTTTGTACAAAATAGTGACTTGTTAAAGCTACACTCTTTCGTCTATAACCCGCTTTATTTGATATCCGACGGAAGGTCTCGCCCACGCGCACGCACACCCACACGTTAATCACAAGTATTACGCTGATACGCTGTTTTTATATATCACAAGGAAGCTGTGTGCGCATAGAGGGAGGGAGAGAGGGAAATGGGGAGACACAGATTACTTTCATCTTATTTTGTCATCATTATTATTATTATTCACGTAAGAGTAATGCGCATGTGACTCGCCCGTTGCCATTTTCTCAGCGTCGTGGGGAAAGCACGGCGAGGAGCGACCCCGAGTCATTCCGTCGGTCGTCAAGGTGTGTCTTATGTCTACCGGATGCGCTTCTCGTGCTTTTTGTTACGTGTGACGCCCTTCTCTGCGTCTGTGGATGTATGCATGAGTGTGTGTGGGTGTGTGCTTATGTTTTTTGTATAAATATAGGTATGTTTCTGTATATGTGGATTGAATGTAAGTTGGTGCGGAGTATATGAATACGCATGGGCATTGTCTTTAACAGCCAGGCCTACCTACTGGACGTACATAGAAGGGCAAACAGGTTCACCCATATACAAAGAGAGAAATAGGCAAACAGACAGCCAGTCACAGACAAACAGGCAGACAAGCAGACAGACAGACCCTGACACAGTGTGTGAGCACGAGTGGACAAAGTAACACACCGTATATATCCACTTTATAAAATCTTTATTAACGAGAACCTTAAAAAAGTCATATATCGGCCATATCGGATTAAAATAAAAAAACGCTTGATTATGGTGATGGAGCATGCGGGGGTGGGGGTGGGGTGGGGTTAGGAGAAGGAGCATAAAAAGGAGATGTAGAGAAAGGATGATCTCTTCGCGTGGAGACATCGCTATTATGGGGTGGGTGTGAGACGTAAGGGAGGGAATTGTAGAGGGAGAGGGAGGGAGGAAGGAAGGAGGGGGCGGGAGGAAGGAATGGAGGAAGGCAGAAGGGTGGAAGATAGGTAGGGAGAGGAAGACAGAAGAGAGGGAATGCAGATGGAGAGATGGAGAGATAGAGAGACAAAGACAGACACAGAAACATAAGAAAATGAAAAATCCTGCAGTGATTATCATGTAGGGCAGGTGAAGGCAGGTGAAGAGAGGCGAGTGGCAGATGATGTGAGTGGTGATGGGGGAGAAGCAGATGGTGGAGGAAGCTTTGCTGGTGTTTGTTAATTTCACTGGTCTCCATTCTTCTCCTTCTCTTCTTCCCCCCCTCTCTCTATTTCTCCCTCTCTTCTCTCTCTCTCTCTCTCTCTCTCTCTCTCTCTCTCTCTCTCTCTCTCTCTCTCTCTCTCTCTCTCATGCACACGCGCGCGCGCGTTCACAATATGTGTCTTTCAATTCATGTCATACCCCTCATCCCTTCAGTTAATTAATTAATATTTTATGCAATTCTCGCTTGGTCGCCGCTAGCATTTCAATCTTCCGTCACTACTTCCACACTCTTCTCTTCTCCTTCTCTTCTTCTCTTTCCCGTTCTCCTCTTGCTCTTTACCACTCTCACCCTCATCTTCCAGCTCTTCCACCCTCTTCTTTTCCCTCTTATCCCCCTCGTCGCCCTCGTCCATCTCTCCTCCGCCCTCTTTGCCCATCCTCTTCTTCCCCACTCCTCTTCCGGACTCCTCCCATCTCCTTTGCAGTGAACTGCGAATACAATTATATCTCGCAGATATGTAAAAGTAGCGTCACTGCCACCACCCATTTAACTGACTTAGGGGAACGTAAGTGTTGTTGTGAGAAGAGGGGTAGTGTAGAAGAGGATATGAGGAAAGGAGCGATAGATTGTGTGTATGCAAATGTAGTTTGTGTGTATGTGTACGTGTTTGGTGCGAGAATATAAAGGCTGGTATGCGTGAATATAGCCGAGGAGAGGCGTGTGCGGGGAGAACACTCCAACGCAATCGGTAAAATAACTAAGACAAAGAAAATCAGAACTGGTTATTCACTTCATTTAATTAATCCTTTTTCCAATTACGTGATGAATGCTAGGGAAATGGCGACATAAAAGTGATAGTAATAAAACATTTAATAGAACTGTAAAACGGTAAAACACAAAACAATGAAAGCATTAAAAAGCGATAAAGCAATAAACTATAAAACATACAAAACAATTAATTAATAAATGTATAAAAAAGGCACCGAATCACTTGTCACTTTCCGAAGAAATATTTTCTACAAATGTCTCTCACTTCTTATGTTTTATCTGTCTCCACAACCACTAATCTTTTGTCTATGGAAGGCTCATTGCGGGGATTCCTGAGCAGGCTAACAGGCCCAAAACCCAATTCCTGAATCCTCAAGTCTGTTGCTTGTACCTCCTCATTAGTTCTTACGCGGGAGAACTTATAGAATGTAGAATTAAGATATTTGTGTAGTAAAAATGATAAAATAATCATTAACGTAAAACAAAGAAATAAGTGAATTTCATAAAAGAACCATCGCAAAGAAATGTATAAAATCCAGTAAAATTCAATAGACAAAAGTTAAAATGTAATAAATTTAAAGCTTTGAATTAAAATGAATAAAAATGTTTTGAGATTAAAGATGGAACTTAGTAAAACAAATAAATACTTAAAATGTAAGACAAAAATGAAAGGGATTCCATTCCGCCTTGCGTTTTTTAAGAGACTGGTACCAGCGGAACTACGAATAAAATATACATTTGTTAAAAAACGAATATGAAACAGTAGCGGTCCATGGCAACACTATGTTCGGGCATATAAGAGTCTATATGAGTACTCTAGTACAGTGGCTTTGCGGGGGTAGTGATACTTGTTAACGGCGTGACTCTTTATTACTAAGAGTTGACACAGTATGGGAACACACGGGACGATGTCTAGATATGCGGGTCACGCGTCAGGTCAACCTGCCTGGAGGGGGGGGCTCGGCCGACCTTACCACGCTGGATGCTGGCGACGAACTCTGAGGCCTAAGCCGACCTTACCACGCTGGACGCTGGCGACGAACTCTGAGGCCTAGGCTGACCTTACCACGCTGGACGCTGGCGACGAACTCTGAGGCCTAGGTCATCCTCTGTATAAGTAGTGACCGTTCCATCTGCCGGAAGCAATAGAACCAGCTGGAGGAAGCATGGGGGGAGTGAGGTGAGGTCACCGGTCCCGTCTGCTACATTGTACATTGCTCGGCCACCTACTCATGCCTCGCCCTCAAGGCATCTTAGATTTGCCTCAAGGGTGACCAAACTTGGCTGTTGTCTCGTTCTCGTGCGTTGTCTTGGTGCATCTCTGTGGCTGCTCATCCCAGTTGTCCTCTTCTTCCTGGTCCTCGGTGTCATCTGTCCATCCTCGAAAGTCTGGCACAGGTCCTTCTTGACTTCGGATTCGTCTAGACTTCCTCATAGTCCTCCAGGCCTAACTCGGCGGTGTCCTCATCCACACGTCCTCACATATCTCGTCCAGGTCCCTCACGGCGGCATGCTCGTCCTTGTCCTCATAATCTTCATCTGGACCACGGGCGTCAGGGCAGGGCGTCCTCTTTGGCATCTGAGGGCGGCTGATACCCGTGCTAATGAGCTCCTGGAGTTGACTGGATCTGTGGGCGTCTGCCAGGCGTCGCCCATCCACAGCATCCTGGGGCGACTGGTACCTGTGCTGGCGAGTTCCTGGTTCTTCGCTGGATCTATGGGCGTCTCGGCAGGCGGCGCCCGTCCACTCATGGGGCAGCTTAACACCTGCTCTGACGAACATCCTGGTCCGCAGGCCTATGACGATCATCCGGTGACGTCCTTCCCACAGCATCCTAAGGTGACTGGTTCTGCAGCAGGGTCCTCCTTCGTTGCCGCGTCGTTTATCGTCGGTCCCACTGCAATATATAGTCAGGGAACCAGATCATACATGTAAGGGCCAGAATTAAGAGAAACAGAAAGGTTACAGAGAAGAGTGGGTGTTGAGTGCCACTAGCCGGTTATTTATAAAAATTTGCCACCCTGACACCATTCTGTAAGAGTCTATGACTGTTGGTGAACAACAATGGTAGTTAACGTAGTTACGACTCACAACACAAGTAAAGGGGTGAACACATGCTACGACCTGGCTTAGGGTAAAAGCGCTGCGTGGTGTCACGGTGTCGGGTCACCCGCCTGGATGGGGAAAGGGCTAGGCCGACCTTACCACGCTGGGCGCTAAGCACAAACTCTCTGAGGCCTAGGTCATCCTCGGTATAAGTAGTGACCGTTCCAGCTGCCGGAAGCAATAGAAGCAGCTGGAGAAGCATGGGGGGAGCGAGGTGAGGTCACCAGTCCCGTCTGCTACATTGTACATTGCTCGGCCACCTACTCATGCCTCGCCCTCAAGGCATCTTAGATTTGCCTCAAGGGTGACCAAACTTGGCTGGTTGTCTCGTTCTCGTACGTTGTCTTGGTGCATCTCCGTGGCTGCTCATCCCAGTTGTCCTCTTCTTCCTGGTCCTCGGTGTCATCTGTCCATCCTCGAAAGTCTGGCACAGGTCCTCCTTGACTTCGGATTCGTCTAGACTTCCTCATAGTCCTCCAGGCCTAACTCGGTGGTGTCCTCATCCACACGTCCTCACATATCTCGTCCAGGTCCCTCCGGAAGCGATAGAAGCAGCTGGAGAAAGCATGGGGGGAGCCAGGTGAGGTCACCGGTCCCGTCTGCTACATTGTACAGGGCATCCACCTCACTGGCGGGATAATCGCTCGTGCCCTTGGCTTCGGTGAAATGCCAGCGACCGACGTTCGCGTGGTGATATGACCAGAGATGTAAAGGAGCTCTTGGTAACATAAAATAGTCTCCCTCATTGTCGTTCACGTATGTGAAGGGCAAAACGTCGCCGTCGCGGCTTTGACAGGAGTGTTGCCACCTCAAGTTCATAATTTTCCCAATTTAGAGGTAATCTTCATATGCCTGTGGGAGAGGTGGAGGTGATAGGAGATATTTAATATGGTTTATACCTCCTGGAGTGAACGACGCGATGTTGCGAGGTCGTTCACTACTCTTTCCCTACTGTACCCTTCCCCTCCCTTTCCCCCACTTCCCCTCTCCCCTTCCCAAACTCTTCCCCTCTCCCCTTCCCCCACTCTTTTCCCCTCTCCCCTTCCCCCACTCTTTTCCTCTCCCCTTCCCCCACTCTTTTCCCCTCTCCCCTTCCCCACTCTTTCCCCCTCCCCTTCCCAACCCCCCTTGATACAAACAACCTTGATGAGGAAGCATTATGCATAGCGATCGACGTTTTCTCTGTAGCTGCGAATTTGCACACATGATTACGAAGCGAATAATGATAGAACACTGAAAGTAAAGTAAAGGTAATTTGTCCGGATGAAATAGAACAGTGGAAAAGAATCTGATCGAAAAAGGTAATTATCTAGAATCAAGTGGTGAAGGACGGTAACACAGCTTAAATTAATCATGTTGTTGATTAATCGATGATTTTGGTATTTTGTTAATCCAGTTGCATTTATTGTCGCTTAATCGATGATTTTAGTATTCTAATTTTCCCCGCGTTTTGAGTTTCGCGCGTGTGACGATTTTATTATCAGATACGTTATCGGCTGTTTAAAACACTCATCACGTGGTGGTAAAGTGCTGAGGATATTCTGGTAAACTTTTTGTTATCTTTGTTTCCATTTTTTTTTTCAAATATGATTTATCAATGTTACCGTTTAGTGTCATTTTTTTCTTTGTCTTTATAATAATTAAAAAAAATGATATTGATATTGATGCTAATTATTATTATTGTTAGCACTGATATAACTGTGATGGTGGTATTGTTATTATTTACAATGCAGATCGCCTTTCTCCCCCTCTCTGATGTCAGCCTTAATTTTGCTTAAATGGAATGTGCAACCTACCTTGCCAAGCGCGCACGTTGTAGGGTGGCTTGCATCATGACAATGCGCATTACGACAACGCCCACCCTCTCTCTCTACCTATCTGTCCATCTTTCCTTTTGACTGTCTCTCTTTCTCTATTTATCTATCTCTTTATCTCATTATCTGTTTCTCGCTCTCTCTCTCTTCTCTTTCCTTCCTTCCTTCCCTCCCTCCTTCCCTCCCTCCCTCCCTCCCTCCCTCCCTCCCTCCCTCCCTCCCTCCCTTCCTCCTTCCCTCCCTCCCTCCCTCCTCCCTCCCTCCCTCCCTCCCTCCCTCCTCCTCCTCCTCCTCCTCCTCCTCCTCCTCCTCCTCCTCCTCCTCCTCCTCCTCCTCTTCCTCCTCCTCCTCTTCCTCCTCCTCTTCCTCCTCCTCCTCCTCCTCCTCCTCCTCCTCCTCCTCCTCCTCCTCCTAGCCTTGCTCCCTCTTTCTCCATCCCTTGAAGAGGAGGTTAAGAACGTAGAGATAGGAGAGGAGAAGAGGAATGCAGAAGAGGAAAGGGAAGAAGAAAAAAGAATTGTTTATAAAAAAGAAGAAAATGTGAAATAAAAATATACCCTCGGGGTGGATTCGCGATTTGGATCTAGGATTCTAGGGCGAAGACAGAGGGATTCCTGATCCTGGTTTGTAAGGGTGAAAAATGGAGTCCTTTGATGGTGTCTGCTTTTTGTATATTTTTTTCCATTTTTATTTCTTTTTATCCTATTTTTCTTTTCCTCCTGGGAGATGAGTAGGATGTGCGTGGCGGGAGTTATCAACAGTGCAAACAGAGGAGTGCCTTTTTTTCGTTTTGTGGAGTCTTATCTTGGCGAGGTTTTATTTCTTTCCTTCTTTTTCTTCTTCTTCGTCTACTTCTTCTTCTTCTTCTTCTTCTTCTTCTTCTTCCTTCTGTCCTCTTGGTACCCCCTCCCGCTCTCGTTGTATTATCTCTTTCGTTAGCTCCCTCTCTCCTCCATTCATCCCTCCCTCCCTTTCTACCTCTCCTTCCAACCTCCCACCCAACCCCAAATAAACACCCTCTCTCTTTGCATGTTCCTCCAGCATGACTCACCACCTCCTCCCCCTCACCTTTCCTCCTCCTCCTCCTCCTCCTCCTCCTCCTCCTCCTCCTCCTCCTCCTCCTCCTCCTCCTCCCCCCCCTCACCTCTCCTCCTGCTCCCCCATCTTATTATTTTTTTTTCTTCTCTTTTTCTTTCTACTCCCCCATCTTATTATTATTATTTTTTTTTCTTCTCTTTTTCTTTCTACTCCCCCACCCCTCCCCTCATACCCGTCCCTATCCCTCCTCTTCTCCTCTTTCTCCTCCTCCACCACCTCCTCCTCCACCTCCTCCTCCTCCTCCTCCTCCTCCTCCACCACCACCTCCTCCTCCTCCTCCTCCTCCTCCACCACCTCCTCCCCCCCCACCCCCCCCCCCCCTCCCCCACCACCCCCCCACCTCCTCTCCACACCTCCTCCCACCCTCCTCCTCTCCTCCCCTCCCCCCTCCTCCTCCTCCCCTCCTTCCTCCCCCCCCCTCCCTCCTCTCCCTCCTCCTCCTCCCTCCTCCTCCTCCCCTTCCTCTCCTCCCCTTCCTCCTCCTCCTCCCTCCTCCTCCCTCCTCCCTTCCTCCCCTCCTCCCCTCCCTCCTCCTCCTCCTCCTCCTCCTCCCCCCCTTTCTTCCTCCTCCCTTCTCTCCTCCTCCTCCTCCTCCCTTCCCTACCCCCCCTCCTCCTCCTCCTCCCCTTCCTCCTCCTCCCCTCCTCCTCCTCCCCTTCCTCCTCCTCCTCCCCTCCTCCTTCCTCCTCCTCCTCCTCCTCCTCCCCTTCCTTCCTCCTCCTCCTCCCCTTCCTCTCCTCCTCCCCTTCCTCCTCCTCCTCCCCTTCCTCCTCCCCCTCCTCCTCCTCCTCCCTTCCTCCTCCTCCTCCCCTTCCTCCTCCCCTTTCCCCCTCCCCTCCTCCCCCTTTCCTCCTCCTCCTCCCCTTCCTCCTCCTCCCTCCCTCCTCCTCCTCCCCCTCCTCCTCCTTCCTCCTCCTCCCCTCCTCCTCCTCCTCCTTCCCTTCCTTCCTCCCCCCCTCCCCTCTCCTCCTCCTCCTCCTCCCTTCCTCCTCCTCCTCCCCTTCCTCCTCCTCCTCCCTTCCTCCTCCTCCTCCCCTTCCTCCTCCTCCCCTTCCTCCTCCTCCTCCTTCCTCCTCCTCCTCCTCCTCCTCCCCCTTCCTCCTCCCTCCCTCCTCCCCTTCCTCCTCCCCTTCCTCCTCCTCCCCTTCCTCCTCCTCCTCCCCTTCCTCCTCCTCCCCTTCCTCCTCCTTCCTCCCCTTCCTCCTCCTCCTCCTCCTCCTCCTTCCTCCTCCTCCTCCTCCTCCCTCTCCCTTCCTCCTCCTCCTCCTCCTCCTCCCCTTCCTCCTCCTCCTCCCCCTCCTCCCCTTCCTCCTCCTCTCCTCCCCTTCCTCCTCCTCCTCCTCCCCTTCCTCCTTCGCCCTCTAAAAGGGGAGGGGGGGGGAGTACCCGGTTTTGCTCGTTTGGAATCGTCGTTTCGTTGTTTCGTTCCGTCGCTTTCCGCGGTTCGCTCGCCTTGACGGTCGTCCCTTTGTCGTTCGCTCGGCGGGAAGGGACTATTTTTATTTTTTCCCTTCCTTGTGTTTGTTTAGTATTGTTGTTGTTGTTACTTTCGTTTTTTTATTCTCTGCGTGTTTTCTCTTCCATCTCTTTCCCCCGTTGTATTATTTCCTGTATCCTTTTGTCGGCATTTAAGGATGTATTGTTTTTGAAGAAGTTAAATGGTGATGATATTATAGCTTTACGAAAAAACAATGGTAACAGTAATAGCTATGGTTGTGGTAATGGCGATGACAGTGAAAATAATAATGCCGATGTTCATCTTTATTATTGCATTAATGATAATTGCTATATAATAGTAATGCTGGTATTATAAAGAGTAATAGTAATAAAGATGATAATGGAATAATAATAATGATGATATTTTTAATAGTAATAGTAATAATGGTGATAATGAAATAATAATGATGATGATATTTGTTGTAGCAATAGTAGTAACAAACGTAAATAAAAGAATAGCTCTAGTATTTCAAACAGACTTTTATTTTTATCCGCGTGAATGCCTTAGAGGAGTGAGCATGCCATTAAAAAAGATCTTTAAGGAAGCCAGAACCATCCCTCAGATCTGGGTGTTTTATGTGCCTACGCGCGCGCGCGCGCGTATGTGCGTTTGTGTTTGTGTATGTATGTGTGCGTGAATGGAGGAGACCGACTGTAAGTTAGAAGGATGAAGCTGGGTAATGTTTTCATGGGATTGCTTGGGGAAGGTGATGGGGTGCAGTGGGAGGGGAGGGGGAGGGACAGGAGATAGTGGCGGAAGAAAAGAGGAGAGGGAGTGGGAAGGGGAGAGGAGGGGAGGAAGTGTAGGGAGGGGGGAAGGGAAATGGAGGGGAGGGAGTGGATGGGAAAAGTAGGGAGGGGAGGTGGTGAAGAGAGAAGGAAGAGAAGGGAAGGAGATGGGGGAGAGAAGGGAAGGAGATGGGGAGAGAAGGGGGGAGGTGGATTGGGAGAGGGGCTTAGAAATTGGAGTAGAAGGAGGGTTGGAAGGACGAAAAGGGAAGTAAGAGTGAGAAGAAGAAAAGGAAAAGGAAGAAGAAATAGGATTAGGAGAAGAGAAGGAAGAGGAGGTAGATGCGGAGAAGAATAGGCAGAGAAGAGGTAGAGGGAAAGGATGACGATGAGAAAGAGGAAAAGAGAGCGAGGGCACAATAGACAAAAGGAGAGGGTAAAAAAAAAAAGTTTTACAATGCAGAGAAAGAAAATGCTAATCGTAATCATAAATAAAGAGACATTCACGCACCCGCATGCACTCGTAATGTTTATGCAAAGCTCCCACCCCATCTCGCTCGCTATCCCACTTCCCTCCCCCCTCTCCTCTCTCTTCCCTTTTCCCATCCCCCCTCTCCTCTCTCTTCCCTTTTCCCCTCCCCCCTCTCCTCTCTCTTCCCTTTTCCCATCCCCCCTCTCCTCTCTCTTCCCTTTTCCCATCCCCCCTCTCCTCTCTCTTCCCTTTTCCCATCCCCCCTCTCCTCTCTCTTCCCTTTTCCCATCCCCCCTCTCCTCTCTTCCCTTTTCCCATCCCCCCTCTCTCTCTCTTCCCTTTTCCCATCCCCCCTCTCCTCTCTCTTCCCTTTTCCCATCCCCCCTCTCCTCGCTCTTCCCTTTTCCCATCCCCCCTCTCTTTCTCCTTCCTCCTCCCACTCATACTCCCTTCCCCTCTTCTCCCCCCTGTCCCCCTTCCCCCATCTCTTTCCCCCTTCCCCCATCTCTTTCCCCCTTCCCCCATCCCTTTCCCACTCATACTCTCCCCCTCTCGTTCCCTTCACCCCTCCCACTTCCCTTCCCCTTCCCCTTCCCCTTTCCTCTTCCACTTATACAACCTCCACCTACCCATCCCCCTTCCCCCTCCCTCTCTCGCTGCTGTAAGGTCGTAGGCAATACCCGACGAACATAAATTACTCGACATTAAGGGCTTCTAGGAATAGGAATTTTGTGACTACAGGCCGTGCGTTATTCGGGAGGGAAGGAGGCAGAGAAGGAGGGAAGTAAGGGTGCAGAGAGGGGGGAGTGAGGGGGAGAAATGGAAGAGAAAGTAGACGACAACAGACAGACAACAGACAGACGACATATACAGAGAAAAACAGAATATATATATATTATATTATTATAATATATATAATATAATTAATAATAATTAATATAAAATTAATAAAAATCTTAAAACGGAAATAAAGATAGAATAGGTAAATGAGAGAGCGAGAGAGCGAGTCAATCTTTTGACTCACCACTTCAGAGAGGGGAAAGGAAGGGAGGGGGGGAGATATGATACGGTTTAAAAGGGGAAAGAGAGGGAGATGGGAGAGGGGGGAAATAAAGAAAAAAAAATAAAGGGGGACTGAAAATTAACGAGATAGGGAAAGAAAAACGGGAGCGAATGGGAAAAACAAAGGGAGAACGAGGGAAACAAAAACTTATGAGCGAAAGATTTGAAGAAAGAAAATGTAGAGATATGTATAGAAAGAAATTTATATCATTCTCCTTAATATTTGATCTGTAACGGCATATCTCACTAGTTATCGCTCTTCTTTCGTAAAATTTCAGAGTTCCTCTCTTACCCCCAACTTTCCAGCCCCCTCCTCCAAGCACAAGCATGTAAACACTGCCAAATACCTCCCCCTCCCACTCCCTTCCTCACCACCGCTTCCTCTCTATCCCCCCTCCCCTCAATTCCCCCCACCTCACCCCCCCCTTTCCCCCTCCCCCGTCCTCCCCCCCTCCCCCTCACATTTCCCTTACCCCCTACCCCTCCACCGTCCCTCACCCCCTACCTTTTCTGCTTCTCTCATCCCCCTTGCCTACCGCATTTCCCTTTCTACAAACTAGTGCAAGCAAATTTGGGCGGAGAGCGTCATCTCGCATGCAAGACTCGGCGGCCCGAACGCACCCCAGGAAGGACGTCCGATGGGGTTGAACTTCATCGCAAAGTATTGTTAATGGCGGCAGTGCTAAGCTCATTTATTTTAAATGTTGTTTTCATTGTCATCGTTCGTAAAAGAAGGTTAGAAATTACGCACCACACTACACACCCGCCGCACACACGGCCACCACACACACACACACACACACACCCACACACACACAACACAAAACACACACCACACAACAACACACACACCGCACACAACCACACGCACACCCCACCACACACCCCACACACACACCACACCACACACAACACAACCACACACACCACACCGCCACACACAAACCCCCACACCCCACCCCACACATACACCAACACACACACCCACAGCACCCCAACCACACAACCACACCACACCACACACACCACAACCCCCCACACCACAAACCACACACACCCACCCACACACCCACCACACACCCACCACAACAACACAAACACCCACCACCACACACACCACACACACCCCACACACAACCACACACACCCACCAACACACCCCCCACAACAACACCCAACAACCACACACCCCACACACACACCACCACCCCACACAACCACACCACACCCCACCCCACACACCCACCCCACACCCCACCCCAAAAACACACACACACCCCCACACACACCAACACCACCACACCAAAAACCACCCCACCACAAACACAAACACACATACACATACATACACACATACATATCATATACATACATATACATACACACCCAAACACACCCACACCACACATACATACTACCACACACACCACGCAAGCACCCGTACGCACACACAATGTGTGTAAATATTTTTGTTTTATATTGGTGTATTCTGGGGGGGTTGTTGGGGTGTGTGTGTATATTTGTTGAATGTATATGTTATGTAATGTATTGTATATGTTATGTTATGTTTATGTGGGGTGGTGTGTTGTGGTGGTTGGGGTTGTGTGTGTGCGTGGGGTGTGTTGTGTTGTGCGTGGGGGTGTGTGTGTGTGTGGTGTTGCGTGTGGGTGTGTTGTGGTGGTGGCGTGTTGGTGTGGGGTGTGGTGTGTGTGCGTGTGGTGTGTTTGTTGGTGTGTGTGCGTGTGGGTGTGGTTGTGGTGTGTTGCGTGTGGTGTGTGTGGTGCGGTGGTGTGTGCGTGGGGGTGTGTTGCGGGGTGTGTGGGGTTTTTGGTTGGTTTTTGGGTGTGTGTGTGTGGTGTGTGTGTGTGTGTGTTGTGTGGGGTGTGGTTGGTGTTGTGTGTGTGTGTGTGCGCGCGTGTGTGCGCGTGTGTGTACGTGTGTGTGCGTAATTCGTAACTCTCTTTTCACGAAACGATGACAATGAAAACAACATTTAAAATAAATGAGCTAGCACTGCCGCCATTAACAATACTTTGCGATGAAGTTCAACCCCATCGGACGTCCTTCCTGGGGTGCGTTCGGGCCGCCGAGTCTTGCATGCGAGATGACGCTCTCCGCCCTTTTTGCTTGCATATTTTAAAAGGGAAATGCGGTGGGAAAGGGGATGAGAGAAGCAGAAAAGGTAGGGGGTGAGGGACGGTGGAGGGGTAGGGGGTAAGGAAGTGTGTAGGGGTAGGGGGTGAGGGACGGTGGAGGGGAAGTGGTAGGGGTGAGGATGGGGAGAATTTGAGGGGAGGGGGGATAGAGAGGAAGGCGGTGGTGAGGAAGGGAGTGGGAGGGGGAGGTATTTGGCAGTGTTTACATGCTTGTGCTTGGAGGAGGGGGCTGGAAAGTTGGGGGTAAGAGAGGAACTCTGAAATTTTACGAAAGAAGAGCGATAACTAGTGAGATATGCCGTTACAGATCAAATATTAATGAGAATGATATAAATTTCTTTCTATACATATCTCTACATTTTCTTTCTTCAAATCTTTCGCTCATAAGTTTTTTGTTTCTCCCTCTGGTTCTCCCTTTCGTTCTTCCCACTTCTGTCTCCAGTTTTTTCTTTCCTCCCTATCTCGTTAATTTTCCAGTCCCCTTCACTCTCTTTTTTCTTTATCTATCCCCGTCTCCCATCTCCCTCTCTTCCTCTTTCAATCCGTATCACTATCTCCCTCCCTCCCTTCCTTCCTCTCTCTCGTAAGTGGTGAGTCAACAGATATGACTCGCTCTCTCGCTCTCTCTCTATTTACCTATCTATCTATCTTTATTTCCGTTTCGAATGATTTGTTTTTAATATATATATATTTATAATATAATTTAAAATATAATTAATATTATATATAATTTTATTAAATATATCTTTTTTCTCTCTGTATATGTCTGTCTGTCTGTCTGTCTGTCTGTCTGTCTGTCTACTTTCTCTTCCATTTCTCCCCCTCACTCCCCCCTCTCTGCACCCTTACTTCCCTCCTCCTCTGCCTCCTTCCCTCCCGAATAACGCACGGCCTGTAGTCACAAAATTCCTATTCTTAGAAGCCCTTAATATCGATATTTATGTTCGTGGGTATTGCCTACGCCCTTACAGCAGCGAGAGAGGGGGGGGAAAGGGGGGATGGGTAGGTGGGGTTGATGTGGGAAAAGGAAAGGGAAGGGAAGGGGGGAAAGGGGGGTGGGGGGGTGAAGGGACGGAGGGGGAGAGTATAGTGGGAAAGGGGGGGGGAAGGGGGGAAAAAGTGGGGGGAAGGGGGGAAAAAGTTGGGGAAAGGGGCAGGGGGGAAAAGGGGAAGGGAGTATGTGGGAGGGGGAAGGAAAAGAGGGGGGTGGGAAAGGGGAAAGCGAGGAGAGGGGGATGGGAAAAAGGGAAGAGGGAGAGGGGGGATGGGGAAAAGGGGAAGAGAGAGGGGGGGTGGAAAAGGGAAGGAGAGGGGGATGGAAAAGGGGAAAGGGAGGGGGGGAGGGGGAAAAGGGAAAAGGAGGAGAGGGGGTGGGAAAAGGGAAAAAGAGGAAGGGGGGGGGGAAAAGGGGAAAAGAGGAAGGGGGGAGGGAAAAGGGGGAGGAGAGGGGGGGGGGAAAAGGGAAAAGGAGGGAAAGGGGGGGGAAAAAGGAAAAAAGAGGGGAGGGGGGAGGGAAGTGGGAAACGGCGGATGGGGTGGGAGCTTTTTCATAAAAAT
Source organism: Penaeus monodon (assembly GCF_015228065.2). Lineage (NCBI taxonomy): Eukaryota > Metazoa > Arthropoda > Malacostraca > Decapoda > Penaeidae > Penaeus > Penaeus monodon. The sequence goes on along the minus strand of NC_051395.1, from coordinate 33,111,779 downwards.
TACGAGTGCATGCGGGTGCGGAAAGTCTCTTATTTATATTATGATTAGCTTTTTTTTTGCATTTAAACTTTTTTTTTTTTCCCTCTCCTTTGTCTATTGTCCCTCGCTCCCTTTTTCTCTTTCTCATGTCATCCCCTTTTCCCCCCCACCCCTTCTCTGCCCATTCTTTTCCGCATCTACCTCCTCTTCCTTCCTTCTCCTAAACCTATTTCTTCTTCTTTTTCTTTTTTTCTCACTCTACTTCCCTTTTTTGTCCTTCAACCCTCCTTCTACTCCAATTTCTAGCCCCCCCTCCAAACCACCCCCCCCTTCTCTCCCCATCTCCTTCCCTTTTTCTCCCCCATCTCCTTCCCTTCTCTTTCCCTTTTCTCTTTACCACCCCCCTCCCCTTTTTTCCCTCCCTCCCTCCCCCCCATTTCCCTTCCCCCCTCCCTCACTTCCCCCCTCCTCTCCCCTTCCCCCCTCCCCCTCCCTTTTCTTTCCCCCACTATCTCCTGTCCCTCCCCCTCCCCCCCCACGCCCCCCTCACCTTCCCCCAAAAATCCCATGAAAACATTACCCGCTTCATCCTTCTAACTTCAGTCCGGTCTCCTCCTTTACGCACACATACATACACAAACACAAAAGCACTACGCGCGCGCGCGCGCGTAGGCCCTAAAAAAACCCAGATCTGAGGAAAGGTTCTGGCTTTTTTAAAAATCTTTTTTAATGGGATGCTCACTCTCTAAAGGGATTCACCGGGTAAAAATAAAAGTCTGTTTGAAAACTAAGCTATTCTTTTTTTTCGTTTGTTCTCTATTGCTAAACAAATATCATCATCATTTTTATTTTTTATCCCATTATTCTATTACATTTAAAAATATCATCATTATTATTACCCTTTCTCTTTATTTCTATTACCTTTATAATACCAGCATTACTTTAATACAATTACTTAAGCAATAATAAAAAGACTCAGCATTATTTTTTCACTGTCATCGCCATTACACAACATAGCTATTACTGTTCCATTGTTTTTTTTGAAAGCTGTAAAATCATCACCATTTAAATTCTTAAAAAAAATACATCCTTAAATCCCACAAAAGGGTCAGGAAAAAATACAACGGGGGAAAGAGATGGAAGAAAACCGCAGAGAAAAAAAAAACAAAGTAAACAACAACAATAGAAAAAAACACAAAGGAAGGGAAAAATAAAAATAGTCCCTTTCCCCCCGACGAACGCAAAAGGGGGACCTCGGGGAGCGAACCGCGGAAAACCGGAACGAAAAAACAAAAGACATTTCCCAAAAAAGCAAAACCGGGGACTCCCCCCCCCCCCCTTTTGAGGGGGAAGGAAAGGGGGGGGAGGGGGAGGAGGAAGGGGGGAGGGGGGAGGGGGGAAGGGGGAGGAGGAGGAGGAAGGGGGGGGGGGGGAGGGAAGGGGAGGGGGAGGGGGGAAGGGGAGGGGGAGGAGGAGGAAGGGAAGGGG
>NC_051395.1:33107789-33110212 GCF_015228065.2 Penaeus monodon | reverse complement strand
TTGCTCCGCGATCAGTTCAATTGTCGTTTTCTTGTGAGGAAAGGTTCAAGTCTAAACTGCCTCTTTTTTAGGGGGGATGGGGAGGGGGTACTTTATGGTTGGGGGTCCATGGGTACGTTGCGTGTTGTTTTCTATTCGCTCTCTCTCACTCATTCTGTCCCTTCCTCTCTCTTTCTCTTCTCTCTACCCGCAGTGCTTGCCGTTGCCTGTGATGACCGGTATAAGATGCTCGTTGGCCCTCGCTGACGTGCAATCACTTATGTCATTTCGTATTTGGCCAGTCACACGCGCTGAACGTACCGCCGTTAACAGGAGAGACGAACGGCCTCCCCGGTGGGGATGGGAGGAACGTGTACCGGATGAGAGACGGGGGGAGGACGGGTAATGGGGGGGGCGAGTACTAGGGGTAGGGAGGGCGGGTATTAGGGGCAGAGGAGGTCGGAGTATTAGGGTTAAAGGGGTCGGATATTAGGACGATAGGGGTCTGGTCTAAGGGGCAGGGGGGTCGATTGTAGGGGGAGGGGGAGGGTGTCGGGAACACGGGGAAGGGGAAGGGATGGTGGCGCGTGATGGCGAGCGGGTATCGGCCGGATTGATGTTGCAACACACGTCGAGTGATTGCGACCTCATGTTCTATAGTAGAGAATAGTGCGGCGGCGACGGAGGATAGAGGGCGAGAGAGAGAGAGGATTTGGGTTGTCGCTTTTCGTTAGGAGGAGATATGTGGCTGTGTGTGAGTGAATGAGTGAGAGAGAGAGAGAGAGAGGGTGGGGTGGGGGAAGAAATATAAATAAATAATTTAATTATGTGCGTGCGCCCGTATTTGCTCGCGTGATTGTATGTGCTCATTCTTACCTGTATCAAATAGACTGAATCTCCACGTCTTTGCATATATGTATCACAAGCACACCTACATGTTTTTGTTTTTTTTAGCCATATCCATCCGTAGTAATCATATAACATGATAAGGTTAATTCGCAACAATGTAATATAACTAACTAACAATATAATAAAAGGCTTGTAATGAACGCATCCTGAAAACGTGCAAGTCAGAGTACTTGTGCAAGCGGCGGTTATGCTCAGCTCGTCTCAACGGTTTCCTTAACGACGATGAGATTTGAACATAAGTGCTTAGAATGGAAGAGTGTCGAAGCAGTTCTTTTTTTTTTTTTGTATGTATAGAGGATTTATGGTTAATCTTTTAGTGTTTGTGTTTGTTTTGTTATGGATAGTCATTTTTTTTTTAAATGGGGGAGGTATATAGGATTTGTGATTAATGTCTTGTTCTTTGTGTTGGTTTTTGTTATGTATGAATGTATGGTGGATAGGCCTATGATGGGAATCTGTGTTTTAGATTCCGTGTCGGTCATCGGCTTCAGTTACTTGTCAGTTACGTCTTTTTCGAGAACAATATTTGGCTGTGATTTTCCTACTGTCCCTCCCTCTCCCTTTCGCTTTTCCTCCCCCTTTCCCATTCCCTACTCGTCCCTCTGCCCCTTCATCTGCCCTGTACCCCTTCTATCCCTCTGCCCCTACCCCTCCCTTGCCCCCCCCCCCCCAGCCCCATGCCCTCATGTCAAAGGGTACGTCAGATTGGAATATTGGCGGAGGGGGGAGGTAGGTGAACAGTCACGTTGATTATGGCACCTGTCATTCTGGCAGCGAGGTCATAAGGGTTGCAGATGGCAAGTCTTGCCAGGTAGGGAAAAGGACGGCCCTCTTTGTCAGTGTTGCCATCTTTGGTTGGATGGTTGGACGACCGTTGTCAAAATATACTTATCTTTTTCCTTTTTTGCGTTCTTCGTTCTTCGTTCTCATCTTCTCCATTTCTTCTTTACTTTATTTAGCATGTTTTTTTCACATAATGAATCCGTTCGTCATTTGCTTATACAATTTCCCTTTCTCTTTTTGTTTGTCACATTCACTTTGTCATTTTACTTTACGTTTCCCTAATGATTTTTCCTTTCTTTATTTCGTGGTTATTTCATGTTTCTTTCTCCATATGTTGCTAATTAGGTGTAGGTTTCAGTCACTTTCTGCTTTCCTGTGTAGACCTTTTTTGCTATTTTTATGACGTGATAATATGCGGTTATTAGTCATTAAGGATGCTCAAAATTCGTATGTAGACCTAACTGTGTTGGGCCTCAAGTGCGTTCTTAGGACGTGTGAATAGCCTAGCATATTTGTGTCATATTGTTAGGGGAAATATTGATTTGCTTCATTACCTGTATCATAAGGTAGGGCTATTTAATGTTATGTTATGTTATTGTTATTGCCAGAACGATCGTCATAATCATCATCTTCATCTTCATTTTCTTCGTTATCATCGTTATCACTATCATCAACATTATCATCACCCCCATCATCGTCATTATGTCACGACCACCACCTACCATTATTATCATGACCATCACCATCACCAC
>NC_051395.1:33090289-33105289 GCF_015228065.2 Penaeus monodon | reverse complement strand
TTGAGGACTAGAACTTGTGGGACCATATATGAGTTAGCCAATACAAGTGAAATTGCTAAATAATGCAATCTAGCGACAGAGAAGTGCTAAACCCCACTATCTAACACCCAAGAGACGTGTTAGGTTCCCTACAGCGAGATGAGGTTTGATTTCCATCTTAGGGACGAGTATCTCCTCGTCTTCCTTTCCCTCAAACTTCATTTTTCAGTGTTTTTTTGGCGGTGCGGGTGCAAGAGGAATGGTTGTAGGGAGAGCTCGGACTTGTGTTATGGAAGTGTATATGCAAATTGGTACGCTATGTTCATTCTCTCAAACTCACTCACTCACTCGCTGGCAAGCGAGTGAGTGATATATGTGCACTTGTATATCCTATATCCTCCTATATACCTGCACTTGTACACTCACTCACACTGATACGCTGTCATCCTTCGAGTCATTCACGCCTCCCATTTTGACTCTAGCTCGTAGTTACACGCTCACTCACATTTAAACTCACGCACGCTTACTCACTCACCCATTCCCTCGCTCGCTCGCTCGCTTACTCACTCACCCATTCCCTCGCTCGCTCGCTCGCTTACTCACTCACCCATTCCCTCGCTCGCTCGCTTACTCACTCACCCATTCCCTCGCTCGCTCGCTTACTCACCCATTCCCTCGCTCACTCACTCACTCACCCATTCCTTCGCTTGCTCACTCACTCACCCATTCCCTCGCTCACTCACTCACTCACCCATTCCCTCGCTCGCTCGCTTACTCACTCACCCATTCCCTCGCTCGCTTACTCACTCACCCATTCCCTCGCTCGCTCGCTTACTCACTCACCCATTCCCTCGCTCGCTCGCTCGCTTACTCACTCACCCATTCCCTCGCTCGCTCGCTTACTCACTCACCCATTCCCCCTCGCTCGCTCGCTCGCTTACTCACTCACCCATTCCCTCGCTCGCTCGCTTACTCACTCACCCATTCCCTCGCTCGCTCGCTTACTCACTCACCCATTCCCTCGCTCGCTCGCTCGCTTACTCACTCACCCATTCCCTCGCTCACTCACTCACTCACTCACTCATTCATTCCTTCGCTTGCTCACTCACTCGCCCATTTCTTCGCTTACTCACTCACTCACCCATTCCCTCGCTCACTCACTCACTCACCCACCCACCTACCCACCCACCCACCCACCCACCCCACCACCTACCTACCCACCACCACCCCCCACACCACCCACCACCCCCCACCTACCTACCTACCTACCCACCCACCCACCCACTCACCCACCCACCCACCCACCCACCCACCCACCCACTCACTCACTCACCCACCCACCCACTCACCCACCCACCCACCACACTCACTCACTCACCCACTCGCCCACTCACTCACTCACTCACCCACCCACTCACCCACCCACCCACCCACCCACCCACCCACCCACTCACTCACCCACCCACCCACCACCCACCCACCCACCCACTCACTCACTCACTACCCACTCGCTCACACTCACTCACTCACTCATTCACTCACTCATTCACTCACTCATTCACTCACTCATTCACTCACTCATTCACTCACTCATTCACTCACTCATTCACTCACTCACTCACTCACCCACCCACCCACCCACCCACTCGCTCACTCATTCACTCACCCACCCACTCACTCACTCACTCACTCACTCACCCACTCACCCACCCACCCACCCACTCACTCATTCACTCACCCACTCACTCACCCACCCACCCACTCACTCACCCACTTACTCTCACTCTCACTCTAACAAACCTCTATTTTTCATCCTCTTTAAGGGGTTATGCAGTAGCCTCATTTGCCCAGTGTAGGTGTTCCCGGGTGTACATACCTACATGCACATGCTGTATCGGCTTGTATTACCGCTTTATGGCATCTGATCCGATAAGGCAGATAACGGCATGGCAACCGCGGGCCAGCCACCCGTTGCCGCCCATTTCAATAAATCGGCATTTTCATGGCCCATAAATATGAGATCGGAGGTGCGGATGGCTTATGTTTGGACTTCATCGTGTTTCAGAGGCGGCGACCCGGGGAGAACCTACGGCGCGGATCCTGCTTGAATAGGCTGTGTGGTGGGGTTTGGTGGGGTTCCTTTGGGATGGTTAGATATGTTTAGATGAGTGTTGGGGCATGTAGGGAAGAATCCTGCTGATTTTGAAGCCTTTCTGGGAGGTCCTATAATTTGAGGAGGAGTCCTACCGACAACGTGGTGGTGCGGAGGCTCTTCTAAAGGAATAGTTTATTGTCGGGAATCTTGCCTCGGGAGTTGTTGTTTTTCAAGCAGGATCCTACTACTAGCTGATGGAATCCTACCCTAGAAGCAGCAGTCTTACCGCTTGTCTAAAAAAAGGTAATTTAAAGAGTGGTGAAGTAGCGGGAAATTATCGGATTAAAAGTATAACAAGCCTGTTTTCACTAAAGGGTCTGAAACCACTAGTAGCGTCGGAGTTTGAAAATTAATATTAGTGATGGTGAGGGAGAAGAGTCTGAAAATGATACTGTAATTGACCGGCCAGGTGTTCGTACATGTCGGAATAGCCACTGTGTGCGTGTGTATGTACGCTAGTATTTGTTTGCTTGTGGTCGTTCCTGTACGTGCAGAGGCGATAGACTAACATATATTCCCACGTTCATTGAATAAATAATTAATTAATATTAAATGATATGTTACAAGTTAAGTCAATATTTAATGATCCTCGTTCTACCCAAACCATGTTATGGCAACATACACAAAGGTAAAGGACTCCGGAGGAAAGCCTCATCCAATTAAGGAGCTCGTCTGCCCAAATTTCCGTTCCCGCGCCGCCAGCCAGGGAAACGCCTCGCCTGGCCGGGGGCACGGACTCTCAGCAGCCATACTCGTAAGCAGCTGACCCTGACTCCGGACGCCGAACCACACTGCTCTCAGGCGGCTGGCTGGCTGCGGCATCGGACGCACGTGCGTTGCGGGCTGGGTGCCTTCACTTCGTTGTAGTGATCCTGTGTTTATATAACACACACACACACACACACACACACACACACACACACACACACACACACACACACACACACACACACACACACACACACACACACACACACACACACACACACACACACACACACATACATACATACATATCTATAAACTACATCATGTCAACATGAAACATGACGCCAAGTAGTTCGTCAAACACCGCATCAGTGATGGCACATTCGAACTACAACACAAACGCAACGTGCAAACTTTTAAGTACATGTCAAAGTATACATCATACAAGAGGTAAGCATACTCCCTCTTACCTTTAATCTCGCACTTAGTCTTTTTGACATTTTTTTTATATTGCACATTTTTTGGTCTCATTATCTTCATTCTCTGGCTCCGTTGTTCCCTAGAATCGGCTGGATGCCACGGACTTTTTCCCAGGAGCTGCTCGGGAAAGTCTGGAATGTTCCGCAGGCTTTAGAATGGGTGCAACTTCCTTATATATCGCATGCCTTGGGTTTGCATGGGCTGGAGTCGAGAACCGTCTGCAGCTGGTTCGGTTTGGTGTTTTTAGTTTTGATAAGTGCGTGTTTTTTTCTTCTTCTTCCTCTTCTTTTTTTGTTCTTGTCTTTTCTTCTTCTTTTCTTTCTTCTTCTTCTTCTTCATTTTTCTTGGATATAGAACTGTGTACGGGCTATCAAGTTTTGGAAAGAAAAAAATTGCTTTTCGTTTTTTTTTTCTTAGTTCGACCCCATCATGAATGAATAGGTTACGACCCCGAAAGAAAAGTATATTGAAAAATACTTGTCATGCCTTACAGTGCCAAGCCTTGTGGACAAACAACGGCAAAGAGACGATAAAGGCAACTTTTTTGTGATTTCGTCTGCGTTTGGGTGTTTGAGTGTTGATGGGACGACGAGGGAGATGTCGTGACTTTTCCCTCGTCAGTCGCGGTTCAGAGGACACGTCGAAACAGATGGCGGCGCTGCAGGCAGGTCGTGTGACCTTGCCCTCGCGTTGAGGGGGAAGGGGGGGCGGTGAAGGCGGTATGGGGTATGAGTAAAGGTAGGGGTATGGAGTGGGGTGGGAGTTTAGGATAGGGATAGGGGGAGGGTGGACCGACGGAGATGGTGGAGTTGGGGTAAGTGGGGAGGGTGGATGGGTGAGTGGGTGTGGAGGATAGGGTGGGGAGGGGCGACGGTGGCACAGGTACTTTCTCAACAAGACCTTGGTCCGGCTGATTTAGGATTTTTTGGTTTCAATGTCGCTGAGAAGTTGGTGGTTTGTGTGGGGTTTGCTTACGTTAGGCGAATGGGTTTATTTATCTAATCCCATTTGAATAGACGTTGGAATTATTTGTAGATTACAGCAGCTTCTCATGAATATTCCATTAGTCAGAGGGTTTAGTATCCAGGGCAGCGTGGTGCTTTCTGTTGGGACATTTTTGAATTGCCATGTTTCTGCCCATCTGTTTCCTTCTCCCCGTCTCTCTCTCTCTATTTAGCTGTCTGCCTATCTATCTCTCACTATCTCTGTGTCTCTCTCTCTCTGTCTAACTCTCTCTCTCTCTCTCTCCTCTCGCTGTCTCTCTCTCTCTCGCTGTCTCTCTCTCTCTCGCTGTCTCTCTCTCTCTCTCTCTCTCTCCTCTCTCTTCTCTCTCTCTCTTTCTTTTCCCCCTCTCTCTCCCTCCCTCTCTCTTCTTTTCTCTCTCTCTCTTTCTCTCTTCTCTCTCTCTCTCTCTCTCAATTCTCTCTCTCTCTCTCTCTCTCTCTCTCTCTCTCTCTCTTTTTCTCCTCTCTCTTTTCTCTCTCTCTCTCTCTCAAATTTCCTCTCCTCTATTCTCCTCTCTCCTCTCTCTCTCTCTCTCTCTCTCTCCCCCCTCTCCTCCCTCCCCTCCCTCCCTCCCTCCCTCCCCTCTCCTCTCTCTCTCCCCTCCCTTCTTCTCTCTCTCCTCTCTCTCTCTAATCCTCTCTCTCTCTCTCTCTCTCTTCTCTATCTCTTCTCTATCTCTATCTCTCTTTCTCTCTCTTGTAGAAAGGATGATGGAATGAAAATTTTTCATTCTCTTTCATCCCTTTTCTCTCTGTCATAGATCGTTCATCTCTCTCTCTCTCTCTCTCTCTCTTCCTCTCCTCTCCTCTCCCTCCTCTCCTCTCTCTCCCCTTTTCTCTCTCTTTCTCTCCTCTCTCTTTCTCTCCTCCTCTTCTCTCTCCTCTCTCTCTCTCTCCCCCTCTCTCTCTCTCTCTCTCTCTCTCTCTCTCTCTCTCTCTCTCTCTTTCTCTCTCTCTCTCTCTCTCTCTCTCTCTCGACGAACAAAAAAATGGAAACTGAGGGGAGATACGATGTCCTCAGTGAGAAGGACATTGGTAGGGCCCCATTGAGGATGAAGAGGAAAGCAAAGAGGCAGCTATCTGCTTCTGTAGAAGTTACTCGTCCCGGACACTTATGCGCCCACTTCAAGAACGATGCAAAGCTTCGCACACGGGGAAAAGTATCGCTGGGTCTCTCAGGCCCTAAAAATGGACATGTACAATAAGACACACGGCTCAATTGAATTGAAAATAGGAAGAAATATTGTATATGTCAGGTGCAAGAACAAACAAGTTCTTGCCCAAATAACAACTATTGGTGCAGGCAGTGAAGTACTTGAAAAAGCCAAGGTCTTTGGTAAGGGGAAATGCACTAACGTCATTGTATTCGATGTCCCAAGGGAAATCGAAACAGGAGAGATGACTCTATACAACGAAACTATCATCCATCACGCATGAAGATCAATGGAATGGTGACCCAGAGAATCATCATAACGTATGAGGGGGAGGTAATTCCCAAAAGTATCAAAATGGTTGAGGGTATGGCACCCTTTAGTGTGCCGTCTTCAAACCCTCTGACCCCTTTTTGCTCTAACTGCTCAAAGTGGGGCCACGGAACCGTGTCTTTTCCACGAGACGGGCCGCGATGCCGGTTCTGCGCTCTTCCCAAAACGGAACTCAGAATGTGCTGAAAAGATTTCTGAGGGAAAATTATCCCTCGGAAATTGTGTGAACTTCCGACAAGAGCACAATGCCAATTCCCCATTGTGCACTTACTACCCAAAGGACAGAAAACAATGATAAAAACAGGCAGCCCTCCCCCCCACAACAGCCCTCCCAGCCCGCGCGTTGATGTGTGGTGGAATTCCACACCTGCAAGGTCCATGGTGGCCCCCTGCGAGGAAGCCATGGCACCGGCCCAGTACCAGCACCAGCAGGAGTTCTAGCTCCGTCAATTCAGTATCAGCAACACTTCAGCACCAGCTGCAGCACCAACCCTAGCACCACATGCTGCATCAGGTTCAGGTATCCCAGCACGATACCACTAGTGTAAAAGTGCGTGTGTGGATGATCCCGGAGTGACGCCACTAGTGTAATGAGATGTGTGCCGTGTGGGTGACGCGAGAGCAGACGTGGGCCCCAAAGGGTGGTACTCTGTTCTCTGGTGGGTTTGTTTTGAAGGTGTTTGAGTAAGTTGTCGTGCTTCTATGGTTTATTAGCACGGAATATGGTAAGAGGACGGGCAAGGCAGGGAGACCTGCTGGGAGGCAGGGTCCGACCTACTGCTTGCTAGATAGAGCGTTCGTTTAACGCTCAGAAATTTTTATGAATTAAAAATCGTTTTGAAACATATCAATGAAAAACATGAGAATTTGAATGAAAAAAAATTTCGATACATTGGTCACATGGTGGGTTTCGTGTAAGGAACAAAAAGGGACCTTATACAGTTGTGTGTACGAAGAGAGCTATGGTGTTTACAAGACTAATATGGTTAGTGAAGGAGACAAAATTGTGAGTATTAACAAACATAAAATCATTTCGAATATCGATAAGATAGCGATAACATATATAGTGGTTCAGATTAAGCATTTGACAAATTTTGAGTATAAACAAAACATAATTGTACACCAAGACAATAAATAAAGCTGGAATTTTTACAAGCATAAGGGGGGGTTTTCGTGTTCTAAGGTCAAATACATTGTCACGGGTTTTAGACCTGTTGGTGTCGGCTGGGACAGTGGAGTTATTATCCAGAGAAGCACACACATGGCTTTTCTGGAATGTGAGGCATAAAGATCACGTATCCACTTCACTACACACCTGCTTCAGCATCAGTTATAGCTCAGCCCTCACTGCAGCAGGACAAACAAGAGTCCAACAGAGAAATTAAGGATCTGCTACAAATGCTACTTCGGCAGTAGAGCAAAATGATGCTCATGATCAACAGCAAATGGGCCCAACAATCTCACTTTCAGGAAGGATGTTTACGTTTCCTCCTCGGTCAACACAGGGATCACCCTGTAGTGGGCCTTAGAAATGGTTAAATAACAAAGTCTCAAAGTAATCTCTTAAATGTAAAATTACCGAACATAAACAGTACAGAACGCAAGCACTCTCTCCCAGTACCTTCATCCGAAATGTTTATGTGTGTTGCCTTTAGCAGTCAGAATATGTCTTCGTTATGGGAAAAAGGAGGATACACATATTATTACAGACCAAAATTGCTAATCCCTCTAGAGAGGGCTTGGCATTTACATAAAGAACTCAATTCCATTGAAAGTGATTGATGACAATCGTGACAACACCTGTGCTGAATATCTTAGTATCAAAATATTTCTTGATGGTAAATTTATCACCATCATTAATGTATACAATCCACATGATAGTGAAGTGGTACCTAAACCTCCTGACTGCATGATAAATAGTGATACTGTCTTATTGTGTGGGGATTTTAATGCTTTCACATCGATGTGAAAGAGGCGTTCTACGCCAAACTCGCATCTGTGGCAGACAATTGCCCCCGGCGAGACATTCGTATTGTTCTGGGTGACTTCAATGCTGTATCCGGCTGTGACCGAGCTGGCTACGAGATGTCTGTCGGCCCCCATGGCTCGGGAGCTGATCCCAGCAGCGAGAATAGCCTCCTCCGGGACTTTGCTAGGTCCCAGAAAATGAGGATCTCTGGCTCCTGGTACCAGCGCTCCAACCCTCATCGCTGGACTTGGTACAGCGATACGGGTACTGTGGCCAAGGAGATCGACCACATTCTTGAGTTCTGTGGCACCGACCATAGGCTGCTTGTGGCTACCTGCGGCTAATCCATTTCCCCATCCAAACTCCTGGGCCCCTCCAGGGCCACCTAAGGGGTGGGTTGCACTTGGACAGGACCTAAGCGAGTCGGAGAGTGTGCCTGTGGGTTCTCCACGCGATACTCTGACCGATCACAGAAACAGCAACCTTGGACGGGACCACGAGTTGGCTCTGTGGGAGTTTCTTCAAGCGCGTAACACTCGAAGCAGCTCAGGAGTCCACTGGCGTCGAAGGCCATTTCTTGGTAAATGACCTTCGCCCTGCCTACCAAGCCCTGAGAAAACTGAACCCTAAGCCCTCCTCACAGATGACTGCAGTCCGATCAGCGGATGGACGGATCATCTCAGATCATGTTGGGGTTCGTGAACGTTGGGCTGAGTATTTTGAACAGTTGTACCAGGTGGACCCTCCAACAGTTAGCTTGGATGCAAGGGATGTCGCAGTGCCTGTGCCGGACCCACCCATGAGCGAGGAACCTCCTACCCTAACAGAGGTTAGGCTGGCGGTTTCCATGCTGAAGAGTGGGAAAGCTGCAGGCATATGTGATATCCCTTCTGAACTGCTAAAGGCTGGGGGTGAACCTATGGCACGGGGCCTGCATACAGTCCTGACTGCCATTTGGCAGTCTGGTACCATTCCCCCTGACCTACTGAGGGGCGTGGTCATCCCTCTCTGGAAGGGGAAAGGGGATCGTTGGGAGCAACGATCCCCTGTAGCAACTACCGTGGCATTACACTGCTCAGCATACCAGGCAAGGTTCTCGCCCACATTCTTCTGAAACGGATCCGCAACCACCTACTGAGGCATCAGAGACTGGAGCAGTCTGGATTTACTCCTGGCAAGTCCACAATAGACCGTATACTAGCGCTTCGAGTAATTGTGGAACGCTGTCGTGAGTTTGGTCGTGGGTTGCTCGCAGCCTACATCGACCTCAAGAAGGCGTTTGACTCGGTGCATCGTGAATCGCTATGGGAGATCCTGAGGCTCAGGGGAATTCCAACACAGATTGGCCTGATAGCAAGCCTCTATACTGGTACTGAAAGTGCTGTAAAGTGTGGTGGGGGTATGTCGAACTTCTTCCCTGTTAATTCAGGGGTGAGGCAAGGCTGTGTCCTTGCACCAACACTTTTCAACACTTGTATGGACTGGATAATGGGCAGAGCTACTAGCCAAAGTCAGTGCGGAGCAACACTAGGCAATATTAAGGTCTCGGACCTTGACTTTGCCGACGATGTTGCCATCCTATCTGAGTCCTTGGAGTCACTTGTGGCGGCTCTTGATGCATTAGCAATGAGGCGAAGCCCCTAGGCCTAGAGGTCTCCTGGACCAAGACCAAGATTCAGGACTTTGGGGGCCTGTTAGGGGAACCCGTTCAGTCGATCCATGCTTGCGGCGAGGATGTTGAAATTACAGAAAGTTTTACATACCTTGGTAGCGTAGTCCATATCTCTGTGTTGTCAGACCAGGAAGTCAGTAGACGGATTGGTCTGGCAACAGGAGCCATGAACTCGATCAACAAGAGCATTTGGAGATATCGGTACCTATGCAGAAGGACCAAGCTGCGTGTCTTCAAGGCCTTGATACTTCCAGTTTTGCTCTATGGAAGCGAAACCTGGACGCTATCCAGTGCCTTGGAGTCTCGCCTTGATGCCTTTTGTAACAAGTCCCTTCGCCGGATCATGGGGTATAGTTGGCAGGACCATGTGTCCAACCGGCGGTTACACCGTGAGACTGGCATGGGACCTGTTACTTGCATAATCCGGTATCGCCAACTCAGGCTATATGGCCACCTAGCTCGCCTCCCTATGGACGACCCTGCCCATCAGGTTGCCTCTCTGTGAGACAACCCTGGGTGGAGGAGACCTGTGGGACGTCCTAGGAGATCATGGCTTGGGCAGCTCGACGAGAACTGTCGCGAGGAATTAGAGATGGGCCATGTGCCTGCCTGGAGACTCGCCTCGAGGGATCCTCGTGGCTGGAAGCGAATGGTGGATGCGGCCATGCGCCCCCGTCGGCGTTAGCCCCTTGATGATGATGATGATTTTAATGCTCGCCATCCTCTCCTAGGCTCCGAGGGAAGTACCTTTGGCAAAAACGGTAAAGTTTATTATGACCATCTCCAAAAAAAATAGTGACCCATACACCTATTATGCCCCTTAGAAAAAACTCATTATCTGGGCGGCAAACTGGACTATATAGCTCTATACAATCAGCACACACTACCAAGCACTGCAAAAGTGATCACTGGGCATTAAATATAACTGTTCCTTTTTACAAAAGAGCCCCACCCCAGCCACGCCTTCGGTACCACCTTGCTACTAAATATCATGATAAATTCATTGAAAGAATTACCTGCTGGTATGAAGACTTTATTCCTACCAGCCTGGATCACTTTAATGAAACTCTGTCAACAAGTTGGCAACATCAATACTTAGCTACAACCTAAAAGCCCTGCCAAGCACGGGTCTTTTATCCCCAGAGGTAGACGTGCACAACTGAACAAAGACCCTGAGATAAAACTTCTTAGAAGGCTCATACGATCTAAAGAAAGTCAACTACGACACCTGGGGAAAAACTCGTATTTGGCAAGGGATCTTGTGTTTTTTGGTAAAAAGATCAATGAGTTAATAACTTGAAAAACGGGAGGAAAGATTTTATGCCTGGGCAGAATCAGTTTACTCCATGACACCCATGAGTAAGGTATGGAAGCAAATAAGAAAAATTAAAGGCAATACATGGGAGTATAACCCCCACCCACATCCAGATAGGGTAGCCTAATCTCTCCTTAACAAATGGTGTGAGGACTCTTCTATTGATATAGTCTCCCATTATTCATACGCAGATGCTCCCTTAAATCAACCATAAAAACGAAATTGTTTATCAGTGCCACCTCTTAGATGAGGCTGATGCACTATTTGCAAGGGAAGAACTCCTTACAGCTATTAAGACTAGCAAATCCACTGCACCTGGGGATGATGGAATCACTTATGACATCATCCGACTTCTTGCAAAGGCACAGGTAGAGGGGGAAAATCCTCTTCTTGATCTCTTCAACTTAACCTACACAGCAGGCATCTTGCCTACCACTTGGAAACCAGCAACCATCATTCCCATCCCAAAACCAGGACGGCCTGATGAATATAGACCAATGTCTCTGCCTGTCTAAAACTTGAAAAGAATCCTCCTTACTTGTTTACTCCACCAGATCAGTAATGCAGAGTCTTCTTACTTCATAGATTTTAAGGGAGCATTCGACAGAGCCTCCCCTATTGCAATCCTAGCAAACTCTTGGGAGTTAAGGGCAAGCTTCTGCTATGGATTAAGGATTATCTATCTTTGAGAAGAGCAAAAGTGTAGTACCAAGGCACCTACAGTACTTATGGCGAATTAGAATTAGGCCCCTCCACAGGGGGATTATTGGGCCCCTACACTGTTTAATATACTTTTGCACTCTCTTTGCAAAATCAACCCAAAGAGTTAGGAAACCATGCGCATACATCATATGCTGATGACATTCTATCATGATTTGATAGGGTGGTCTACATTCTACGGAGGTTTAGCAAAAAGTGGTTGCTTCCCTCGTCTCATAATCAAAACCAATCAAAACTGAGTATATTGAGATCTCGTAAACTAACTACATTCAAGGTTAGGAGGACAACACTATGCAAGAACTGGACACCTATAAAATCTTGGTGTTAGGTGATTCTCCCCACCTCCTGTCCCGCGCTCTGTTTACCCTAAGCGATATTGTTCAAACATCAAGGAAACGTTGCCTTGAGCTTAAAACCATGCAATACATAAGTAAACAGATATATTAGGTGCCTGCCTGAGAGTCCTAAGGTTGATATGTATCTCCCCTTGTTAGGTCATGATAAAAATAGCAAGCCCAGTCTTAGTATCGTTCTACACCAAGTGCCCTCAACCCTTGAAGTTTTACAGGAACCAAGGCCATGAGAAATTTGTACTGGATGCCAATGACTGCCAAGTTCTCGTTCCTGAGAAGGCTAGACTCCCCTCTATTCACAGCGTGTCATCAAGTGAACACCATACTTGGCATAGAACTCGGCAGATTCTACCAGACAACAAATTCTCCAATATTCTCTCAAACGAGATAAATCTATAGGAATTGGCATACCCCAACCTCGATACTCCAATCTCATACATTCAAATTTGGAAGGAAAACTAAAACTGCTCATATATATGTTCTTCAATGTATGGAACAACGAAGCTATTAACATTCCAGAACAGATACTGCTCCTTGGCACAGAAACTAAGTAAAGTGCTTATATTGATAGCTAACAGGGCCAAATCACTTCAAAAACGGAAACTAAAAAAGCCCATTAACTTGAAATAATAGATGAATACTACATCCCCCTCATTTGCACACCCCCCACTTGCATATCTACGTGATGCCTCCATTGATCCTCATGGAAGCAAGCAGGTATTGGTGTACTAATTCCTGATATAGTTTTTGAAGAAAGTGTGGTATTTCAACTGGACAAGCACAAACTGATGCCGAGCAGTAGCCCATATAATCATGCCATTTAAGAAAGATAAGTGAGCAGCAGCGGACACCTGGCTGACTTTACGTGACAGCCAGGCGCTCTCCATAGGCTCATTGCATTAATGCAGACAACATGGTAACTCGAAAATATCCTTCACGAAATGTCAACTATCAGAACAGGGTATCAAGTGTCCAATAACGGATTACCGTCTCATATAGGAGTATCATTGTTGACAGGGTTGATCGTTTAACCAGATTAGCACTTTCCATGGAAGATCTATATTATGTAGTGCGCTATCTCTCAACCAAAGAAAAAAAAAACGCGTTGTGAATTAGTGTCTTCGAGATTGAGGATTAGGTATGGACCACTGAGATGAAAACAGACGGACAGGTACTATGGCATTACGAGAGTATTGCCTGGGACATCAGATAATAGACAATCCTATAAGTCTAGATGGACGTCTCGGAGACAGCGGTGACTTGACTAGACTACTGACATAGATATTAGTATACTATGAATATGTACATATATGCAGTTTGGGAGGCAAAACAGTTTCCATATCACCCTGAAAACTGTGCAAGGCGCCAAGTCGCATAATATAACCCCATTACTTACTCTGTGCACAAAAAAACTGCATCTAGCGATTAAATAGTACTGTTCACAGATTAGCACTGGTTGATTATATTAACTTTCTTATAGACATAGTATGTCTGACATGATTAGTGATATCAAAAGTTTTTTTACCAGCCAAATGATATTTTATATAGTGATAATAGCACAGCCCATTCAGGCATGTATATAACAATAAGTTTACTAATCGCCTACTACACGATAGAAGCACAGCCAGTGGGATTAGATACTTGGATCGTACCTGGCTTGTTGCAGGGCATGTTACACTATCTGTAAAATAATGTTCATCAAATCAAAATCTCCTCTCTCTCTTCTCTCTCTCTCTCTCTCTCCTCCTCTACTCGCTCTACTCTCTCTCTCCTCTCTCTATCTAGTATAGTCTATCTACTTCTCTTTCTATTCTC
Organism: Penaeus monodon; assembly: GCF_015228065.2. NCBI lineage: Eukaryota > Metazoa > Arthropoda > Malacostraca > Decapoda > Penaeidae > Penaeus > Penaeus monodon. The sequence goes on along the minus strand of NC_051395.1, from coordinate 33,091,635 downwards.
CATTCTCCCTTTTCTACCTCCTCTCTCTCTTTCTATCTTTCTCCCTCTTTTCCATCCTCTACTCTCCTCTCTCTACCTATCTCTCTCGCTATCTCTAGCTATCTTCTCGCTCATCTCTCTCTCTCTCTCTCTCTCCTCTCTCTCTCATCTCTTCTCTCTCTCTCTCTCTCTCTCTCTCTCTCTCTCTCCGCCCCCCTCTCTTCCGTTCTCCCATCTTCCGGGAATGGTTTAAGTAGAAGTTATTGGCTCGTTATCAGGATTTCAGCCATTGTAATTATTGTTGGATATAATGTCCAAGAATTGATTCTATATTATCTTAATTATCTATGCACACCATTGCCTCCGGAAACTCTGATTGACGCAAGAATGATAGAAAACGCTTACCTTAGGTTATTGGTAATATATGTATTATTATGGTGATATTTTTATACAGTTTGATGATAATGGAATCATTGTAGATACAGATCATAATAGCATTGACATTGATAAGAATATTACTACTACTATTATGGTTCTTGTTGTTTTGCATTATCCATACACACACACACACACACACACACACACACACACACACACACACACACACACACACACACCACACACACACACACACACACACACACCAGAGCACACACACCAGACACACACACACACACACACACACACACACACAGACACACACACACACACACACCAGACACACACACACACACACACACACAACAACACACATACACATACACATACACCAACACACACACACACCACACACACCAGACACACACACACACAGACACACACACACACACACACACACACACGCGCGCGCGCCGGTCGGTGACTCGAACCCTCGAACTCAGATTGCCGTCGTGACAGTCTTGAGTCCGATGCTCTAACCACTCGGTCACCGCAGGCCGGACATTTGAAATATGAATAGATATATATAATAGAATATAGTAATATATATATATAATATAGTAATATATAGATATACATACACACACACACACACAACACACACACAACACACACACACACACACACACACACACACACACACACACACACCACGCGCCGCATGCGAATACGGGGGTGCATCCATGCACACACGCATCGCCCTCGCGCGTATGGAGCACTGCACGATAGATAATTAGGAGGTCGAACTGGAGCGGTGATGTGGACTTGCATACTCCAAGCAGTGCGCCCAAGCCCGGATAAATAGAGAGAAGATTACCTAAAAGGTAAACGGCACTCCCGGGAAAGGAACGGGACCCTACCACGACTCACCCAAGATCACAACATGAAAAATAAGTACAGCAGCCCGGCGTCACCATAAAAAAAAAAAA
>NC_051395.1:33083686-33090189 GCF_015228065.2 Penaeus monodon | reverse complement strand
TTGGTTTTCGGAGTGGGGATGGGTCTGGGGCTGTGGGTCGGATATATCTGGTGGGTGTAGCCGGGATAAGGGGAGGGACATGTGTTCTTCGAAATATTTCCGGAAAGCTTCTCTCAGGCTTTGCGTGTAAAGTGAAATATTTCTCTGTCTATTCTGATCTTTCCCTCTCGCTCTCTTTCTATTTCTCTCTCTCCATCTCGCTTTTTCTTTTTCTCTTCTCTCTCTCCATCTCGCTGTTTTTCCTTTTCTCTTCTCTCTCTCCATCTCGCCCTTTTTCCTTTTTCTCTCTTCTCTCTCTCCCTCTCGCTCTTTTTCTTTTTCTCTCTCTCTCTCTCTCTCTCTCTCTCTCTCTCTCTCTCTCTCTCTCTCTCTCTCTCACTATATATCTACCTGCCTATTTATCTGTATATCTGCCTCTCTCTCTCCCTCCCTTTTCCTTTTCCTCTCTCCTTTTTTACTTACCTATCCATATCCATATTGTGTATCTGCTACCCTTATTCCGCCGCTATCCTATCTATTTATCTGCTTGTTTGTCTGTGCGGGAGTTGTGCGTGAGTTGTGCGTAAACCCCACAACACACGCACGTTTTTCATTCGAATCCTGGAGCTGGCCTCGGTGGTTGTGGCGCTGCGATCATGCCCGGAGGATTAAGGGCGCCGGGAAGATAATGAGGGGGGGGGGTAGGAGGAGGTGGAGGGGGGGGGGGAGAGGAGGTTAGGAGGAGGAGGAGGAAGAGGAAAAAGTGGTGGAAGGAGGGAAGAGGGAGGTGAGAGTTGGGAGGAGGAAGTAGGAAGGAGGTGGGAGGAACATTAAGGAATAAGGAGAAGAAAAGAGGGAAGAGAGGGGAGGAGGGAGGATTGATGAGGGAAGAGGGGGGAGAGAAAAGGGAAGAGGGATGAGAAGTAAGAGGAGGAGGGAAGAGACCGAGAAATATCCCACGGAGTTTTCATTGGGTCACGCCTTTGCAGTATGGGCTCCCCTTCGGTGTTTTTGGTTGGTGTATCGGAGGTTGGATATTTTTTCCTCGGCAGGTCTTTTCGTGTTGTTATTCTTACTACAGTGGGATCGGGTGGGAGGAGGAAGACGAGGGAGAGGATAGAGAAGAAAGGATAGAGAAGCAGGGGGAACAGGAGGAGAAGAGAAGAAAAGAATATTGATAGGTCTTTTATCCTGCGAGGTAAAGAAGTTACCTAATCCCTGGTTAGAATACTGATCATGATGGTTTCGCAAGACGTTATATATTGGATTCTTTGTGAGGTGAAGGGAGGGGGGGAAATACATGCAAATATCCTTAAGGCAAGACTTAATGTTTTCGGGAGTATTACTGGCGTGGCGTAATTTTTTTTTCTTTTGAAGGAGACGTGACAGATGCTGCTGAAGTCCCCGTGGACGAGGGCGCTCGACTGACACATGAGTGAAGGGTTCGTGTCTTGGCAGTGGAGGGGGGCTGGGGTTAGCATGATGGGCACTCCTTGTTCGTCATGCCCAGCCTTGGTGGGACTGCTGTCCGGGTCTGTGTGTGTCTCTCTTCCTCTGTCTGGCCATCTATCTGTCTGTTTCTCTGACTCTCCTCCCTAACTTTCGCTTGCTCGCTCGCTCCCTTTCCTTTTTTTCTGCTCCTCTCATTTCCCCCCCCCCCTCCCTCCCTCCCATCCTCAATTCTTCCCCTTCCTTCCTCCCTCCCTCACATCCTCAATTCTTCCCCTTCCTTCCTCCCTCCCTTTCTTGCTTTCCTGTCTCTCCTTCCCTCCTCCCCTGCATTTCTCCCTCTCCTCTCCTTCTCCCACATTCTCTCTATCTTTATCTCCCTCCCTCCCTCCCTCCCTCTCTCGCTCCCTCTCTCCTCATCCCAGCCACAAAAGTTAAAACTTTTCCGTATTCCAGCCCTGTTTTCCTACGAGTCGTAAACACCGATTGCAATGTTAACTCTTTGGGTCCCGTTATGTCTTTCTCTATTAGAGTGCGTCTGTGGAAGTAATATAATTTGCGATAAAAAAAACAGTAATATCAGTACTCGTAAGTCCCCCCGTGGAATAGTCCATGTTTTTTTTTCTTTTTCTTTTTCTTACGATAGGAAATTCCAAGAGTAGAAAAGAGTAAGGAGTAGATTGAGCTACATGATGAATGAAGTAGAGAAATGAAGTGTACAGAGACGTTCAAAAAAGTTTCATTATTTGCTTGTTAATGATGGCGGGGCAGTGACTCAGACTTCAGAATCTCTGTTTTCGCTTAAAGTATCAAGTCGCACCGGAATGAGAAAAAGAGGGAGGAGGGGAGTGCGATGGAGAAAAAGGAGGGGGGTGGTGATGGAGATTAGGGGATTATAGGGAGAGGGAGAAAAAGGAAAGATGAGGGAAATAGAGGGAGAGCAAGAGATGGATAAAGAGAAGAATGGAGGGGTATGGTGGGGGAGAAGAGAGGGAGAAGTGAAAGGAAGGTGGGGGTTGGAGGGAAGGGAGAGACGGGAAGAAGAGAGGGGAAAAGGGAATGAAGGAGGGGGATGAAAGGAAGGGGGATATACAAAGAGGGAGAAGGGGAAGAAAGGAGGGGATGGAGGGAGAGGCAGATGGGTAGGTAAAAGGGATCAGGAAAGTAGAAGGGAGAGGAAGGAAAAGAGAATAAAGGATAGAAAGAGAGGGAGAAGTGATAGAATTGGAGTTTATGTGAGAGAGGGAGGGAGAGAGAGGGAGAGGGAGAGAGAGAAATGATAGAATTGGAGTTGATGAGAGAGAGCTAGGAAAGGAAGGAGAGAAACGATTGGTAAGATGATCAAGGAAAAAGGGAGAAACACTTAGAAGACCGCGTTAACAAGGGAGCATTCCGCGAGAGCTCCCACTTCCCCGAAGCCAGCCACATGGCGCTCACTTGCACCCTGAAGCTTCGACGCCGAGTTCAGGATTGCACGGCGCTTTCTGTGGGGACTGTAGCCGTGCCAACTGCAGAGTTTCTTCTGAACTGAGGAGGATAATTTAACAAGTGGTGACGATTCTGCAAGTGTTTATTTTACAAAGATTAGGCGTATATATACACAAAGGTGAGGAATCACCGAACAAGGAATGACCAATCACGAGCGGCCACCCTTCGCGTGATTGGGAATCATCTGTTCACATGATCGTGGCGTGGCGAATAGCAAGCGGCCATCCACTCGTCCGATCATCGCTTGTTACCGCGGAGTTACAATACTCCCCCGTCAGCGAAGATGCCCCATGGTAAGAGGGGGCGGCCCGCCCTGGAGAACCGTACTGGAGGGGGATCGTCGTCCTGAAGATACGCTGGCTTTAGGCGATCTATCGAGATCCAATCGTTGGCGCCTTTAATCCACAGCAGGAATGCCTTCTCCATCCTCTCAATGACTTCATATGGGCTAGAGTAGGGAGGGGTTAGGGGAGGCGTGTGGGCGTCGGTGCAGAGGAAAACATACTTCGTCGTGCGAAGATCTTTGGTGACGTAACGGTGTTCGGGTGGCCTGTAGGTCTGTTTGCAGGGGGCGAACTTCCCGACGATGCGTCGTAGTCTGGCGATGTCGCTGGATGGAGCATTGGGGAAGAATTCGCCGGGAACCACGAGGGGGTCGCCGAAAACCATCTCTGCTGGGAGACGTTGAACCCTTCCTTTGGAGTCATTCGAAGGCCGAGGACCCAGGGAAGTTGCGAAAACCACTTTGAGTTCCTACATCGAGACATCAGGGCAGCTTTCAGGGTTCTATGGAAACGCTCTACCTTGCCATTAGCTTCCGGGTTGTAGGCCATGGTGTGCTGGATGGAGGTGACCAATAGCTGCCCCAGGGACGTCCAGAGCTACAAAGTGAAAGAGGTGCCGTGGTCGGACGTAATGTGGGCAGGGATGCCGAATCTTGAAATCCACCCGAAGAGCAGAGCGGCGGCGCAGGAGGCGGAACTGGTGTAGGACTTAGGAATAGCTTCAGGCCATCTAGTTGAACAGTCCACTATGGTGAAGAGGTTGCAATGTCCTGATGGCGGTAGGGGACCCACTATGTCGACGTGGATGTGTGCAAAATGCCTCTGCGGCTGGTGGAAAAGACCCGGGGCCATTTCGGTATGTCCGTGGAATTTTGGAGGTTTGACAGGCGGTGCAGGATCGAACCCAGTCCTTTGCGTCTCTGGAGATGTTGTGCCACACAAATTTCTGCTTCAGGAGGCGTGCTGTCGCTCGTCGAGTGGGATGGGACAAACCATGGATGAGGCTGAAAATGTGACGACGAGGGGAGGCTGGAATCCACACGTGACGACGGAGGGAGGCTGGAATCCACACGTGCGGTCGACCGGTGCTGATGTGGCAGAGGATTGTGGTACCTGCTTCGTCTACAGGGACGTCCTTCCACTTGAGGGAAGTAATGGATGTACTGCAGGCTGACGTCTCGGGGTCCTGTTTGGCTGCTCTTTTAGCGAGTTGGTTGTAGTCGAGCCCTATATGAACTGCGTCAATGGAAACTCTCTGGAGAAGGCGTTGGCTACGGGATCCTTTCTGCCTAGCAGGTGTCGAATGGAGCATTTTGAACTCGGCAATGGCGGAAAAGATGACGGCACTGGCGGAGGGACCATGCGTCGGCTCGTCTCGTGAAGGCGCAGACTAGGGGCACGTGATGTGTCTGAATTGTGAATTGTCTGGGAGGGGGGAGACACCTGCGGTAGAGAGGCGGTGCTCCAGGAAGTCCACTTCTCTGAAGCCGAAAACACTTGTATCGCACTACCAGGCCACTCTGCTGCAGGTGGTCTAAAACTGTAGAGATGTGTGGCAAATGTTCCTGTTTGGAGGAGGAAAAGATGAGGATGTCGTCGATGTAGCAGATGCAGAAGGATAAATCACCCAAGATGCCATCCATCCGCTGAAAGGTGGCTCCGGTTTCTGAGCCCAAAACAGCTGTAGTTGAAGGTGAAAGTACCAAAGGGCGTGGTGACGGCGGTTTTGGGGATGTCATCTGGGTGCTTTGGTAGTTGGTAGTACCCCTTCAGTAGGTCGAGCTTGGAAAAAATCTTGGCGCCATGGAGGAAGAATGTGACGTCGGCGATGTTAGGCAACGGGTAGTAGTTTGGTTCCATAAGCATATTGAGGCGTTTGTAGTTACCACACGGACGAAGGGAGCCATTCTTTTTTACCGCTATGTACAGAGGGGTAACACCGGCACTCTCCGTGGAAAGGAACTGGGGACCCTACCACGTACTCACTCCAAGAACATCACAACATGAAAACTACAATTAAGTATCATGCTGTGACCACGGCGGCTCAGACATGAACCTACCGTTAAAAAAAGGGGGATACCTAAGGACTTTTGACATATGCCTAGGCATTCCAGCTCTGCGAAGGTCTGCTTTGCTGTGACGAGTTTGTCGGGTGATAACCAACGAAACTTGGAGAACACTGGAGTGCGTGATGTCTTGATATAGTGATAGATCCCGTGCTTGGCTGGAGTCTGAGGTTGCTGGCAAAGTTCGGGTTTAAATACATCGGGGTAAGAGTAGCGGAGGTGTGCGTAGTCATCTGCGGCATCGGTCACCTGAAAGGCGAGGTTGTCCGGGGCAGCGGCGACGGGGGTGGCGGCGAGGGAAGCCGCATCGACCAATATGCCACTGGAGACGTCGACGAGGAGCTGGTAGTGGGCCAGGAAGTATGCTCCAAGCAAGGGGAGGGTAATGTCGGTCACCACGAAGCTCCATCCATACGTAAGGCTGCCGATGCTGAGATATTTGCGACCATATGTTGGGATCGGTGTGCCATTTAGTTTACAAAGATTAGGCGTATATATACACAAAGGTAAGGAATCATCGAACAAGGAATGACCAATCACGAGCGGCCACTCCTCGCGTGATCGAGGGGCGTGGCTCGCCTGGCGAATGACACGGGATCGTGGCGTGGCGAATAGCAAGCGGCCATCCACTTTTCCGATCATCGCTTGTTACCGCGAGGTCGAGCAAACTAGTGACCAAGCGGTTACAGGATACTTTTTTGAATTGGCATCTTTGTATCCTCCTCTCCGTTTCCCTCACTCACTCACTCACTCACTCACTCACTCACTCACTAACGCACTCACGCACTCACTAACGCAGTGGAAGGGAGGGAGGGAGGGAGGAGAAGAAGAAGGAGAAGGGGAGAGAGAAGGAGAAGGGAAAGGGGGAGTTCCGGTGGTTCCACATCTTCAGCGGGAGATTTGTGGAGGTTATTTGCTCAGGTGTGACGCTGTTTGCAAACGACCCGGGGAGTTATGAGTGTCGGATTATCGTTCTGTTTACTATTTGTTTAAAAGATTTTGAATTTCACTTTTTAACAGTCGCGAAAGATGGGGAGTGCAGATCAGATTTAGGATTTTGTTTTTCTCTGCATAGAGATATTTGAAAGAATTATTGATGTTTCTCCTTGATAAAATGTCATTTAAAATACAATCAAGCTAAGGTGGGCGGTCGTGCTTGACCCCTCAGTATCACGTGATATATGAGCCACTAGAACGGATACTGAGGGTCTTTAATATACTGAGTTATTGTGCCTCT
>NC_051395.1:33015079-33083586 GCF_015228065.2 Penaeus monodon | reverse complement strand
TTCCCCCAAAAAGCTTTCACTTGACTTGTGAATATTAAACTTTTTTAAAAACCTTTTTGTTTTTGAATTGTTTATATAAAAAACCCACCAAAGAATTTTTATATGGTTGCCAGCCCAAGGCATCCCCTTAAACGGGTTTTGCTATGCCCTCTACACGAAAAAGACCCGTTGGATGTTTTTTGGGGGATTTACCCTGGCGAGGGCGTAATATTTGAAATAATTTACAAATAAAATTTCTCCCTTCTCTCTCTCTCCTCTCTCTCTCTCCTCTCTCTTCCTCTCTCCTTTTCTCTCTCTCTCTTCTCTCTCTTCTCCCTTCTTTCTTTTCCCCCTTTCTCCCTCTTTCTCCCTTTTCCCTCTCTCTCTTTCTTTTTTTTCCCCTCTTTCTCCCCCCCTCTCTTTCCATCTCTCTCCCCTCTTCCCCCCTCTCCTCTCTCTCTCTTCTCTCTATCTTTTTTTTCCCCACTCTCTCTCTCTCTCTCTCTCTCCCTTTTCTCTTCTCCTTCTTTTCCTCCTCTCTCTCTCTCCGCCCCCTCTCTTCCGTTCTCCCATCTTCCGGGAATGATTTAAGTAGAAGTTATTGGCTCGTTATCAGGATTTCAGCCATTGTAATTATTGTTGGATATAAGCCCAAAGAATTGATTCTATATTATTTTAATATTATGCACACCCATTGCCCGGGAAAATTGATTGACGCAAGAATGATAGAAAACGCTTCCCTTGGGTTTTTGGTAATTATGTATTTTTATGGGGGAATTTTATACAGTTTGATGAAAAGGAAATCATTGTAGATACAGTCAAAATAGCATTGACATTGATAAAAAATTTATTACTATTTGGGTTTCTTGTTTTTGCTTTACCCCATAAACACACACCAACACACACACACACACACCACCACACCCCCACACACACACCACACACAAAACACACACACACACACCAACACCAAACAAACCAACCACACCACAAACACACCACAACCCACACCACAAACACACCCAACAACCCCCCCAACCCCCAAACAACCCCAAACCCACACAACACCAAACACCAACACACACAAAACCCCCACCCCAACACCACACACACAACACAACACCACACACACCAACATACAATAACAGAAAAACACAACACAACAACACAACACAACACAAAAACACACACAACCCAAAACCCACACCAACACACAAAACACACACACACCAAACCACACACCACCACACACACACACCACACACACACACACACACACCGGGGCCCAACCACCAACCAGACCCACCCAACCAACCAGCACCACCACAAAAGAAAAACACACAGAAAACAACAACACACACACAACCCCCTTATAACCCCTAATAAATTCCTTAATTTATTTTAAATTAATAATTTAAATTAAATATATATATAAAAAAATATAAATATTATATATATAAAATATTATATATATAAAACAACACACACACAAAACACAACAACACACCCAACACAAAACCACACACACACCACACACACACCACAACACAAACCACACCCAAAACACACACACACCACGCGCCGATGCGAATGGGGGGCATCCATGCACCACGCATCGCCCTCCCCGGATGGACACTTGCACTGATTTAGATAATTTTAGGTGGGTCGAACCTGGATGCGGTGATGTGGACTTGCATTACTCCAATCAGTTGGGTGGGCCCAAGCCCGGATAAAAAAGAGAATGTTACCTAAAAGGGAACCCGGCACTCTCCGGGAAAGGGGAAAGGGGGCCCTACCACTACTCATCCAAAGCATCACAACATGAAAACACAATAAGTAATGCGTACCACGGGGGCTCAAAAAACAAAATACCGTAAAAAAAAAAAAAAAAAAAAAAAAAAAAAAAAAAAAAAAAAAAAAAAAAAAAATTTTTTTTTTTATATTTTTTTTTTAATTTTTAAAATATAAATTTTAATTTTTTTTTTTTTTGTATATATAAAAAATATATATTAATTTTTTTTTTTTTAAAATTTTTATATATAAAATTTTTTTTTAAAAAATATATTTTTAAAAATAAAATAAATAATAAAAAATTTTTTTTAGTTATTTAATTTTATATATAATATATATATATTATATATTTTATTTATATAAATTTTATTTTTTAAAAAAAAAATTTTTTTTTATTTTTTAAAAAAAAATATGTTATATATTTATAGGGGTTTTATTTAAAAATTTTTTAAAAATTTTTAATTTTTTTTTTATATATAAAAAAAATTTTTTTTTTAATATTTTTTTTTTAATTTTTATTTAAAAAAATATTATTTAAAAATTTTTATTTTTTTTGGGTTTTTATATATTTTTATTATTTAAAAATTTGGTTTTTTTTTTTTAAAAAATTAAATATTTGGGTTTTTTTTTTTTTTTTTTTTTTTATTAAAAAAAAATTTTTTTTTTTTTTTTTTATATTTTTTAAAAAAAAAAAAAAAATTTATAATTTTATTAAATTTTAAAAAATTTTTTTAAAATAATTTTATTTATTAAATTTTTTTTTTTTTTTGGGGTTTTTTTTTTTTTGTATTTTAAAAAATTTTTTTTAAAAAAAAATAATTTTTTTTAAAAAAATATATAATTTTTTTTAAAAAAAATATAAAAAATTTTTTAAATTAAATATATTTTTTTATATATTAAAAAAAAAATTTTTTTAAAATATTAAAAAATTTTTTTTTTTTTTTTTTAATTTTTTTTTTAAAAAAAAATTTTTTAATTTTTATTAAAATAAAAAAAAAAATATATATATTATATTATATTAATATTTTAAAAAAATTAAAAAATTAAAATTAAAAAAATATTTTTATAAATATAAAATATTTTTATTAAAAAAAAAAATAATTTTTTAAAAAAAAATATTTTTTTTTTTTTTTTTATATATATATAATTTTAAAATTTTTTAAAAATTTTTAAAAAAATTTTTTTAAAAAAAATTTTTTTTTTAAAATTTAAAATAATTTTTTAAAAAAAATATTTTTATTTTTTTTTTAAAAAAATTTTAAAAATATTTTTTTATTATTTTTTAAAATATAAAAAATATAATTTATATTATATTAATATATTTATTTATAAAATTTTTATAAAATTTTTTTTAAATTTTTTTTATATTAAATATTATATATTTTTTAAAAAAAAAAAAAAAAATTTTTTATAAATTTTTTTATATTTTAAAAAATATATATATATATAAAATTTTTTTAAAAAAAATTTTTTTATATATATTTTTTTTTTTTTTATATAAAAATTTTTTTATATATAAAAAAAAAAAATAAAATATATATATTTTTTTAAAAAAAAAAAAAAAAAATTTTTTTTTTTTTTTTTTTTTTTTTTTAAAAAAAAAAAAAAAAAATTTTTTTTTTATTTAAAAATTTTTTATTATATATATATTATAATAAAAATTTTTAAAATATTTTTTTAAAAAAAAAATTATTTAAAAAAATTTTTTTTTAAAAAAAATATATTAATTTTTTAAAAAAATATTTATAATATTAAATTTTTTATTTTTTTTTTTAAAAAAAAAAAAAAAATAAAATATTAATAATTTAAAAATTTTTATATAAAAATTTTTTATAAATTTTTTTTTTTTTTAAAAAAAAAAAAAAATTTTTTTTTTATTAAAATATATATATATTTTTTAAAAAAAAAATTTATTTTTTTAAAAAAAATTTTTAAAAAATTTTAAAATTTTTTTTTTTTTTTTTTTTCCCCAAAAAAAAAAAATTTTTTTAAAAAAAGGGGGAAAAAAAATTTTTTAAATTTAAAATTAAAAAGGAAAAAAAAAAAAAAAAAAATTTCCTTTAAAAATTTTTTAAAAATTTAAAATTTTTTAAAAAAAAATTTTTAAAATTTTTAAAAATATTATAAAAATTAAAATATAATAAATATATATATATTTTAAAAAAAAAAAAATATATATTAAATAAAAAAAATTATTTTTAAAAAAAAAAAATTTTTTTAAAAAAATATAATTATAAATTTTTATTTATTTAAAAATATAAAAAATTTTTTTTAAAAATGAAATTTTTTAAATTTAAAATTTTTTAAAAAAAATTTTTAAAATAATTAAAAAATTTAAAAAAAAAAATATATAAAAATTTTTTTTAAAATATTTAAAAAATTAATATTTTTTTAAAATAATAATATTTTAAAAAAATTTTTTATATTTTAAAAATATTTTTAAAAAAAAAAATTTTATATTTATTATATAAAATTTTTTTTTATTAAAAAAAAAATTTTTTTTTTTTAATTTTTTTTTTTAAAAAAAAAAAAAATAAATTATATATAAAAAAAATTTTTTTTTTTTTTAATTTAAAAATTTTTTTTTTTTTAATATAAAAAAATAAATTTTTAAAAAAAATTTTTTTCTATATTTTTAAAAAAAAAAAATTTTTTTTTATAAAATTTTAAAAAACCCAAATAAAAAAAAAAAATTTTTATAAAAATTTTTTAAAAAACCTTTTTTTTTAAAAAATTTTTAAAAAAAATTTAAAACCCCCCCTTTTTTTTTTTCCAAAAAAAAAAATTTTGGGAAAAAATTTTAAAAAAATTTTTTTTTTTTTTTTTTAAAAAAAAAATTTTTTTTAAAAAAATTTTTTTTTTTAAAAAAAAAAAATTTTTTTTTTTTTTTTTAAAAAAAAAAAAAAAAAACCCCCGGAAAAATTTTGGGGGGGAAAAAAAATTTTTTTTTTTTTCCCCCCCCCCTTTTTTTTTTTCCCCCCCCTTTTTTTTCCCCCCCCTTTTGGGGCCCCTTTTTTTTTTTTCCCGGGGGGGGTTTTTTTTTTCCCTTTTTTTTTTCCCCCTTTTTTTCCGGGGGGGGTTTTTTATATTATAATTATATATATAATATATATATATTTAATATTATTTATATAAAAAATTTTATATTTATTATTATCTATATATTATTTTATATATTATATATTTTATTTTCATTATTATTATATATAATAAAAATTATATATATATTTAAAAAATTTAAATATTATATATATTCATATATAAATATATAAATATATATATATATATACCCACATTTATACACACACTAGATAAAAAGTGTAGGCAAAAATGGCGCCCCCCCTTATTGGAGCTTTTCCCCTTCCACGACCCCCGCCCATCTGTGGTTTTCCCCCCAAACCGTGATGGAGGAGGGGGCCCGATTCTGACGGGCGCCGCCGGTGCCCTGTATGGCGGGCATGGAAGAGGGCATTTTGGGCATCCATTTATCATCGGGGCTCGCGTTCAGTCCAGGCGGCTGGTATTTATTCATATGGAAAGTGGTGGGTCTTATGGGTGGGTGAGGGGGAGGGATGGGTCTGGGGCTGTGGGGCGGATATAGGGGTGGGTGTCCGGGATAAGGGGAGGGACTGTGTTCTTCGAAATATTTCCGGAAAAGTTTTCTCTCAGGCTTTCTTTAAAAGTAAAAATTTTTCTTGTCTATTCTGTTTTTTCCCTCTCGCTCTCTTTTTTTTTCCCTTTTCCATTCGCTTTTTCTTTTTCTTTTCTCTCTCTTCCTTTCCTCCTTCTTTTTTTCCTTTTTCTCTCTTCCCCTTCTCCTCTCGCTCTTTTTTTTTTTTCTTCCTTTTTCTCTCTTTCTCTCTTTTCTCCTTCTCTCCTCTCTCTCCCCTCTCCTCTCTCCCCTCTCCCTTCCCCTCTCTCCCTTCTCTCTCCTCTCTCTCTCCTCTCTCTCTCTAAACTATTTTCCTGCCTTTTTATTGTAATCGCCTCTCTCTCTCCCCCCTTTTCCTTTTCCTCCCCCTTTTTTTATTACCTATCCATACCCTATTGTGTATCTGCTCCCCTTATTCGCCGCATCCTTCTTTTACTCTTTTTTGTTTTGTGCGGAGTTGTGCGTAAACCCCACAACACCCACGTTTTTCATTCGAACCCTGGAGCGGGGCCTGGGTGTTGTGGCGCTGCGATATCCCGGGGATTAAGGGCCCCGGGAAGAAAATGAGGGGGGGGGGTAGGGGGGGTGGGGGGGGGGGGGAGGGGTTAGGAGGAGGAGAGGAAGAGGAAAAAGTGGTGGAAGGGGGAAGAGGGAGGTGAGATTTGGGAGGGGGAAGTGGGAAAGGGAGGGGGAGGAACATTAAAGGAATAAGGGAAAAAAGGGGGAAAGAGGGAGGAGGGAGGATTGATGGGGGAAAGAGGGGGAGAAAAAAGGGAAGAGGGAAAATAAGGGAGAGGAAGGGGGGACCGAGAAATTCCCACGGAGTTTTCTTTGGGGTCCCCTTTGCAGATGGTCCCCTTCGGTGTTTTTGGTTTGGTGTATGGGGTTGATTTTTTTTCCTCGGCAGGTTTTTTGTTGTTATTCTTATACAGGGGATCGGGTGGGGGGAGGAAGACGAGGGAGGGATAGAGAAGCAGGGGGAACAGGGGGAGAAGAGAAAAAGAATATTGATAGGTCTTTTATCCTCGAGGTAAAAGTTACCAAACCCGGTTAAAATACTGATCATGATGGTTTCGAAAAGACGTTATATTGGATTCTTTTGGGGGAAAGGGGGGGGGGGAATACATGCAAATATCCTTAAGGCAAGATTTAAATGTTTTGGGGAGTATTCTGGCGGGGGTAATTTTTTTTTTTTTTTAAAGGGAGACTGACAGATCGGAATCCCCGGGGACGGGGGCGCTCGACTGAACATGATAAAGGTTGTGTTTTGGGCATGGAGGGGGGCGGGGTTAGCATAGGGGCACCCTTGTTCGTCATGCCCACCCTTTGGTGGATGCTGCCCCGGGTCTTGTGTGTCTCTCTTCCTCTTCCCCCATCTATCTGTCTGTTTTTTTGACTCTTCCTCCCCAACTTTTCCCTTTCTCGCCCCTCCCTTTTCCTTTTTTTCTGCTCCTCTCATTCCCCCCCCCTCCCCCCCTCCCATCCTCAATTTTTCCCCCTTTCCCTTCCCCCCTCCCCACATCCCAATTTTTTCCCCCTTCCCTTCCTCCCCCTCCCCTTTCTTCTTTCCCCGCTCTCCTTCCCTCCTCCCCTGCATTTTTCCTCTCCTCTCCTTCTCCCACATTCTCTCTATCTTTTTCTCCCCCCCCCTCCCCCCCTCCCTCCCCCGGGCCCCTCTCTCCCATCCCAGCCACAAAGTTAAAAATTTTCCGTATTCCACCCTGTTTTCCACAGTCGTAAAAAACCATTGGGGGGGGAATTTTAACTCTTTTTGGGCCCCTTTTGTCTTCTCTATTGAGTCGTCTGTGGAAATAAAATTTTGCGATAAAAAAACAGAATATCATATGTAAGTCCCCCCCGGGGGAAAAGTCCATGTTTTTTTTTCTTTTTCCCTTTTTTACGATAGGAAAAACCAAGAGGAAAAGAGTAAGGAAATTGAGTACATGATGAATGAAGTAAGAAATGAAGTGTACAGAACGTTCAAAAAGTTTCATTATTTGCTTGTTTATGATGGCGGGGCGTGACTCAGACTTTTAAATTCTGTTTTTTGCTTAAATATCAAGTGCACCGGAATGGGAAAAAAAGGGAGGGGGAGTGCGTGGGAAAAAGGGGGGGGGGGTGAGGAATTAGGGGTTTAGGGAAGGGGAAAAGGAAAAATGGGAAATAAGGGGGAGCAAAGATGGATAAAAAGGAAAATGGAGGGATGGTGGGGGAGAAAAGGGGAGAAAGGAAAGGAAGGTGGGGGTTGGGGGGAAGGGGGAAACGGGAAGAAAAGAGGGGAAAAGGGAATGAAGGAGGGGGATTAAAGGGAAGGGGATATACAAAGAGGGGAAAAAGGGGAAAAAAGGGGGGGATGGAGGGAGAGGCAGATGGGTAGGTAAAAGGGGTAAAAAGTAGAAGGGAGAGGAAGGAAAGAGAATAAAAAAAAGAAAGAGAGGGGGAAGGATAGAATTGGGGTTATTGAGAGGGGAGGGAGGAAGAGGGAGAGGAGAGAGAGAAAAGATGAAATTGGAGTTGAGGGAGAGAGTAGGAAAGGAAGGAGAGAAACGATTGGGAAGATGACAAAGGAAAAAAAGGGGGAAACACTTAAAACCGCGTTAACAAGGGGGCATTCCCCGAAGCTCCATTTCCCCAACAGCCAATGGGGTCCTTGCACCCTGAAGCTTTTGACGCCGAGTTAAGGGTTGCACGGGCCCCTTTTGTGGGGGCTTCCGTGCCAACTGCAGAGTTTCTTCTGAAATGAGAGGTAATTTAACAAGTGGGGACGTTCTGCAAGTTTTATTTTACAAAGATTAGGCGTATTATACACAAAGGTGGGGGGAATCACCGAACAAGGAAAGCCAATCCGACGGCCCCCCCGCGGGGATTGGGATCATCGTTCACATGATCGTGGCGTGGGGAATAGCAACGGATCCCTCGTCCGATATCGCTTGTTCCGCGGAGTTACAATACTCCCCGTCAGCGAAAATGCCCCATGGAAGGGGGCGGCCCGCCCCGGGGAACCGTACTGGGGGGGGATCGTCGTCCTGAAGATACGCTGGCTTTAGGCGATCATCGAGATCAATCGTGGGTTAATCACAGCAGGAATGCTCTCATCTCTCATGATCATAGGGTAGAGTAGGGAGGGGTTAGGAGGGTGTGGGCGGGAGAGGAAAATACTCGTCGTGCGAAGACTTGGTGAGTAACGGTGTGGGGGCTGTAAGGCGTTTGCAGGAGGGAACTTCCGAGAACAGTGGGAGAATTGTAGGATCTCGCGACTAATAAGCAGTTCCGCAGACTTCTCATTTCTTAAGCTACTAATGCAAAATACCACCTGGACGTTCGGAAGCACTCTGAAGGTTTGGGCCGGGGTCTTGTCGAATTTGTACAGATGTTTACTAAATCAAGAGCTGGCACATCTATTTAAAAGGTGACGATCGTAAAGGATTATTACAAAAAGATATTTAATTAAGGGCAAGCGAGAATCACAAAAGGAATACATATCAAAGCTTGCTTAAACCTGCTATTGAATCTTATCTTACAAGTGTCTCGTCCGTCAATTCAAGCGATCACAAAAAAAAAAGCGCTCGAGTCGGCCTCCATACAATTCGTTCAGGAAGATCCCATTGGGCGTTCCGCCCGGCTCTGGCCGTTACTGGAGGGATGTAAAGTCTATGCTATACACTGCTCGTTGGCGTCTATCGAGGATACCTAGTTGGCGCCTTTAATCGCAGGAATGTCCCTTTTCTTACAGCAAGCACGTCTATCAAGGCGGAGGCAGCTAGGGAGGTTAAGGGGGTTGCTGAACGGGTCAGTTTTTCTTTCTCGTTTTAATTTTTGAGATGACGTATACGATTTCATACACAGCGCGTATTCAAGAACACGTTCAACTTCGCGGTCGCATCACGTAGTTCATGGCTGGTCCTGGTGGCAGCAGTGGGGAATGAATGCGGGCACCTCGCCACCAAAAGCATCCCTCAAGGAAGTTGATACATGTCGCTGATGGAGCATTGGAAGATTGCCGGGACCACAGGGGTGCGAAAACCATTGAGTCCTGGAGACATTGAGGCATCTTTGGGTCATGAAGCCGAGCCCAGATTGCGATAAACCCTTTGAGTTCCTACTGGCTGGGCTTTAGGGTCCTATGGAACGCCTGATCTAGCTCCGTAGCGTGTGTGCTGAGGTGCCATCGCCACAGAGCTACAAAGTGAAAGAGGTGCCGTGGTCGGACGTAATGTGGGCAGGGATGCCGAATCTTGAAATCCACCCGAAGAGCAGAGCGGCGGCGCAGGAGGCGGAACTGGTGTAGGACTTAGGAATAGCTTCAGGCCATCTAGTTGAACAGTCCACTATGGTGAAGAGGTTGCAATGTCCTGATGGCGGTAGGGGACCCACTATGTCGACGTGGATGTGTGCAAAATGCCTCTGCGGCTGGTGGAAAGACCCGGGGCCCATTTCGGTATGTCGTTGAATTTTGGAGGTTTGACAGGTGGTGCAGGATCGAACCCAGTCCTTTGCGTCTCTGGAGATGTTGTGCCACACAAATTTCTGCTTCAGGAGGCGTGCTGTCGCTCGTCGAGTGGGATGGGACAAACCATGGATGAGGCTGAAAATGTGACGACGAAGGGAGGCTGGAATCCACACGTGACGACGGAGGGAGGCTGGAATCCACACGTGCGGTCGACCGGTGCTGATGTGGCAGAGGATTGTGGTACCTGCTTCGTCCACAGGGACGTCCTTCCACTTGAGGGAAGTAATGGATGTACTGCAGGCTGACGTCTCGGGGTCCTGTTGCTGCTCTTTAGCGAGTTGGTTGTAGTCGAGCCCTATATGAACTGCGTCAATGGAAACTCTGGAGAAGGCGTTGGCTACGGGATCCTTTCTGCCTAGCAGGTGTCGAATGGAGCAGTTGAACTCGGCAATGGCGGAGAGATGACGGCACTGGCGGAGGGACCATGCGTCGGCTCGTCTCGTGAAGGCGCGGACTAGGGGCACGTGATGTGTCTGAATTGTGAATTGTCTGGGAGGGGGGAGACACCTGCGGTAGAGAGGCGGTGCTCCAGGAATCCACTTCTCTGAAGCCGAAAACACTTGTATCGCACTACCAGGCCACTCTGCTGCAAGTGGTCTAAAACTGTAGAGATGTGTGGCAAATGTTCCTGTTTGGAGGAGGAAAAGATGATGTCGTCGATGTAGCAGATGCAGAAGGATAAATCACCCAAGATGCCATCCATCCGCTGAAAGGTGGCTCCGGTTTCTGAGCCCAAAACAGCTGTAGTTGAAAGGTGAAAGTACCAAAGGGCGTGGTGACGGCGGTTTTGGGGATGTCATCTGGGTGCTTTGGTAGTTGGTAGTACCCCTTCAGTAGGTCGAGCTTGGAAAAAATCTTGGCGCCATGGAGGAAGAATGTGACGTCGGCGATGTTAGGCAACGGGTAGTAGTTTGGTTCCATAAGCATATTGAGGCGTTTGTAGTTACCACACGGACGAAGGGAGCCATTCTTTTTTACCGCTATGTACAGAGGGGTAACACCGGCACTCTCCGTGGAAAGGAACTGGGGACCCTACCACGTACTCACTCCAAGAGCATCACAACATGAAAACTACAATTAAGTATCATGATGTGACCACGGGGGCTCAAACATGAACCTATCGTTAAAAAAGGGGGATACCTAAGGACTTTTGACATATGCCTAGGCATTCCAGCTCTGCGAAGGTCTGCTTTGCTGTGACGAGTTTGTCGGGTGATAACCGACGAAACTTGGAGAACACTGGAGTGCGTGATGTCTTGATATGGTGATAGATCCCGTGCTTGGCTGGAGTCTGAGGTTGCTGGCAAAGTTCGGGTTTAAATACATCGGGGTAAGAGTAGCGGAGGTGTGCGTAGTCATCTGCGGCATCGGTCACCTGAAAGGCGAGGTTGTCCGGGGCAGCGGCGACGGGGGTGACGCCCCTCGCGTGATCGAGGGGCGTGGCTCGCCGAATGCAGCGGGACGTGCGATGGCGTAGCGCGGCCAGAAGTTTGTCACGGATAATGTCGGGTTACCACGAGTCACCAAACTAGTGCCAAGCGTTAGATACTTACTTTTGGATTGCCATTTGTTTCTCTCCGGTTTATACACCAAAGGTAAGGAATCATCGAACAAGGAATGACCATCACGTCAGCCCACTCCTCCGTGATCGAGGCGTGACCCTGCACAACAGGGAGTGGGTGGAGGAGAAGAGCAAGCGGCCATCCACTTTTCCGATCATCGCTTGTTACCGCGAGGTCGAGCAAACTAGTGACCAAGCGGTTACAGGATACTTTTTTGAATTGCCATCTTTGTATCCTCCTCTCCGTTTCCCTCACTCACTCACTCACTCACTCACTCACTCACTCACTCACTCACTCACTCACTCACTAACGCACTCACTAACGCAGTGGAAGGGAGGGAGGGAGGGAGGAGAAGAAGGAGGAGAAGGAGAAGGGGAGAGAGAAGAAGGGAAAGGGGGAGTTCCGGTGGTTCCACATCTTCAGCGGGAGATTTGTGGAGGTTATTTGCTCAGGTGTGACGCTGTTTGCAAACGACCCGGGGAGTTATGAGTGTCGGATTATCGTTCTGTTTACTATTTGTTTAAGAGATTTTGAATTTCACTTTTTAACAGTCGCGAAAGATGGGGAGTGCAGATCAGATTTAGGATTTTGTTTTTCTCTGCATAGAGATATTTGAAAGAATTATTTATGTTTCTCCTTGATAAAATGTCATTTAAAATACAATCAAGCTAAGGTGGGCGGTCGTGCTTGACCCCTCAGTATCACGTGATATATGAGCCACTAGAACGGATACTGAGGGTACTGTTATAAAATAATACTGAGGTTATTTGTGCCTGTGGTGTGTGTGTGTGTGTGTGTGTGTGTGTGTGTGTGTGTGTGTGTGTGTGTGTGTGTGTGTGTGTGGGTGTGGGTGTGGGTGTGGGTGTGGGTGTGGGTGTGGGTGTGTGTGGGTGTGGGTGTGGGTGTGGGTGTGGGTGTGTGTGGGTGTGTGGGTGGTAGGCAGAGTGAGGAGAATAATGAATGGATGATGAGGAGTAAGATTTTCTGTTCCGTGGTGAGGTTGTCAACGGAGCGGACCGAGTAGTGAATCTGCTGCTGGAAATGTAGGCGTTGGTATTCGACTGAGAGATCTTTTTAATGAGAGATAGGGCTACTTACTGTTCAACTGAGTGATGTTACTGCTTGCCTAGGTGGTGAATAAGTTACCCAGGTAGCGAAGGAATTTATAAGTGATGATTACTGAGTAGATGCACTCGCCTCATATATGCAGTGTGTGGAGGTTCCTTGTCAAGGGAGAAGGTGCGGCAGAGGCAGAGGAGCCACGCTGTCTGCTACGCGGGCCATAGTCAACACCTTCGCTCTCTTCCTTTCCTTTTTTCTCTGTATCTTTCTCTTTAGTTTTTTTCCTTTGCCATTGTCTCTGTCTGTCTCACATTCCCTTCCTCCCTACTTCCCTTCTTCCTTTCCCTCCTCTCCTCCCTTCCTCCCATCATCCCACTTTCCCTCTCCTCTCATACTCTCCCCCCTCTTTCTCTCTCTCTCCCACTCTCCTCACTCTCTCTCTCTTCTTCACCTCCTCCCCCTCCCCTTCCCCCCATCCTCCTTTCATCCCTCTCCCTCTCCCACTCTTCCTCCCCCTATTTCATACTACCACTTCCCCTCTCTCACAAAACTTAGAATAATTTGTTCTCCAATTTCTCCTATCGACACCCAATGTTATTGTTATTGTTCTTCCCTGTGCTAATTTGTCATTCCATCGCTATTCACTTTATTCAGAGACACCGCAAGTTCTGCTGGTAACTAATCAACTTACATTTTCTTTATTCGTATTTTATCTTGTTATTTATCTATTTCATATTATTATTCTTTTAACCACTTTCTCCCTCGATCCACTACTCCGTCATTTAGCAAGATATGCTAACTGGAAGTGACATTTAGTGCAGTGCCTGTGCCATTTCTCATCTTTCTTGCCTGCTGTTGTCTTGAGATAAAAAAGCGGTTCTCAGACAAGAGTAGGGGTGCAGACGTCTCCTGTTTTTATTATTATCATTATTATGATTATGATTAGGATTGATATTGTTATTACTAATATTGTTATTATTGTTATTTTTGCTGTTGTGCTGTTGTTATTAATGTTATCATTATTGTTTTTGTCAAGTCATTGTTATTGTTATTATTTTCATTATTGGTGTTTTTGATGTTAAATCATCATCACCTACCATAATCATCATCATCATCAGCAGCGGTATTGGTACCGTTATCATCATTATTGTTAATGTTGTTATTATTATCGTTATCATGATCATCATCCTAACTTTTGTTGTTGATGTTATTATCGGTAAAGAGACTACAGTTTTGTGATATTTGAAACCTCTGTGCGTGTAGTGTATTTATATAAAACGTTAGTGAATACCTTTTTTCGTTTTTTTTCTGCAGGTGCGTATTACGTGAGTGAGTTTTGCGGTCGACCGGCGGAGGGGAGGTAAGTGGAGAGATGGGGGAAGGGGAGGTGGAGGGGATGAGATTGGGGAAGGTGGAGGGGTGGAAGGGTGATCATAAAGGCTTTGAGGAGGGGGGGTCGAGGGATGTTGTCCTAAGGGCTCAGGGAAGAGGAGGGTAAGGGGTGACCTTAAGGGCATGGGGGAGGTGGAGAGGCGAGAGGGGGTATAAAATAGAATGGGATTGGCTTTTAGTTTGAAAGAGGGGGTGGGGTTGCCTTGGGGTTTGGTGGGGAGAGGCGGAGAGCAAAGTCTTAGAAGCTGGACTGAACGAAGGTTAGGGCAGGTGGGGAATTTTAACAAATAAAGGGAATATAGATAAAGAAGAGGATGTGAAGGAGGCTGGAAACGAGGACCACGTGCTAGAAAGAAAGAAAACCAAGAAAAATAAACATTCCAGGGGGAAGATGGCTATGTCTCTCCATTTCTTTTTCAGCCTTCTCGCTCCTATTCCTTTTTCTCCCTCTCCCTCATTCGCGTTCTTCCTTTCCTCTTCTTTTCCTTTTTTCCTTCTTCCCATTATAATTATCTTCTCTCTCTCTATTTTTTTCTTCTTTTACAGATTTCCGTTTCTTCACTCTTTTTTTTTCTGCCCCTCCCCCCCTCCCCCTTTAATCCTCTCCTTTCTTCTTGCCCTTTTTCTCTTTTTGTTTGTCTCCCATACTGTGTTTGTAGAGCTTCATCACTTTTCTCCCTATCTTGTGCCTCCACCTCAACCCTCTGCTCTCTTGCCCTTTCTCCCCTCCTCTCCCTTTTCCTTCCCCCACTCCTCCCACTCCTTCCCCCCCCACTCCCCCCTTCCTCTCCCCACTCCTTTCCCCTCTCCCTCCTTTTCCCCCACTTCCCACTCCTTTCCCCACTCTTCCCACTCCTTTCTCCACTCTTTCCCCCACTCCCACTCCTTCCCCCACTCCTCCCACTCATCTCCCCACTCCCACACCTTCCCCCACTCTTCCCACTCTTTCCCCACTCCCACTCCTCCCACTCCTTTCCCCACTCCTCCCACTCCTTTCCCCACTCTTCCCACTCCCACTCCTCCCACTCCTTTCCCCACTCCTCCCTCTCCTTCCCCCACTCCCACTCCTCTCCCCACTTCTCCCACTTTTCCCCACTCCTCCCACTCCTTTCCCAACTCCTCCCACTCCTTTCCCCACTTCTTCCCTCACTCCTCCCACTCCTTCCCCCACTCCTCCCACTCCTTTCCCCACTCCCACTCCTTCCCCCACTCCTTCCCCACCGAAAACCTCATTCTCGTCTTACCTTCCCACGTGTTTAGTTTTAGACAATGTACCATTACAGAGATACAAAATATAATTATCTCTCTCAACGACAGTGCTCCAGGCTATGATGAATTACCCGGGAAAATCATTAAATCTACTTCTAATACTCTTTCACCAATAATTACATCACTCTGTAATAGATCATTAGCACTTGGAGTATTCCCTGACCCCTTGAATATCGCTGTCGTGAGACCAATTTATAAATCTGGAGATGATACAGACTTGAATAACTATCGACCAATATCAGTCTTAAATTTCTTAAGTAAGATTTTTGAAAAGGTTGCTTACACCCGGTTAATGGGGCATTTAAAACAAAACAAAATATTCTTTCTACATGCCAGTATGGATTCCGCCCTTTAAGATCGACTGAAACTGCCTTACAAAACTTCGTCGACGTCGTATTGACAGCTTTTGACGAAAACAAGTTTACAATTAGTGTATTTTTAGACCTAAGCAAAGCTTTCGATACGATGGACCATACGATTCTTCTCAATAAACTGGAGCATTATGGGGTCCGTTATACAACACTCAAATGGTTTAAAAGTTATATAACAAGCCGTATGCAGAGTGTAAAACTGAATAAGGGCTTTTCATCACAATCTAAAACCTTGTGCGGTATTCCGCAAGGTTCAATTTTAGGCCCATTACTTTTTATATTATACATTAATGATATTGTCTATTCAACCGAGAAACTCAATTTCATCTTATATGCCGAGCCATCATAATCTCACAACCCTCATTAACACACTGAACAGTGAACTTGCCCAAGTATCTTGCTGGCTTGCTGCAAACAAACTAACTTTAAACATAAAAAAAACAAAATACATGATTTTACACAGAAATAAACGAATAATGAATCCATTACCACCAATATATATTAAGGATTGTATACTAGAAGAAGTAACAAAATTTAAATTCTTAGGTGTAATTATTTCAAAATCATTAAACTGGCATGGACATATCCACTTGAAATGTAAACTGTCTAAAGTCTGTGGCGTTTTACACTTATCAAAGTGTTTTTTAACCAGATCATCGATGTTATTGATTTATTTTGCCCTAATCTGTTCCAACCTCACCTACTGTAATACTATCTGGGGCACCGCGAGCAAAGAAGCTCTACGACCCCTCGAGGTGGTGCAGAAGCGTGCAATCAGAATTATCGATGGCTTATGTAAGAGGGAGCACACGAATGCATCTTTTTATAAATATAATCTACTAAAACTACATGATATCAATATATTCTCCTGTTCAAATTTTATTTTTAAATGCCTAAACGGATTAGCTATAAACATCTTTTTCCTTAACCAAATAAATAGAAGATACCCGACCAGAAACTACAATACCCTTATAGTACCATTCGTGTCCTCCTCTCAATCACAGACTAATGTAAAATTCTATGGACCAAAAATTTATAATGAACTACCATGTGATGTAACAAGTAAGACCACATTATACAGTTTAAAAAATAGTTTAAAGCAATTCTTGGTTGACAAATACAGCGCTATTGTTTAGCTTTTGTTAAAAGATTACATATTACTAAAGGATAGAATGTGTTTGACAACTCAGTCTTGAGAATTGGCTCTTATAAAATTTTTTAAAATAATATTCTACAACCTTATTAATGTTTCAAAAGGCTCTTATAAAATGATGCATAATCATTAAAGAGCCTTGTCTATATGTATAATTGTGACTACTAATGTAAAATCTTTAATAGACAAAATAAAGATTTCAATTTCAATTTCAATTTCCCCCACTCCCACTCCTTCCCCCACTCCCACTCCTTCCCCCACTCCTCCCACTCCTCCCACTCCTTCCCCTACACCCACTCCTCCCACTCCTTCCCCTACACCCACTCCTCCCACTCCTTTCCCCACTCCTCACACTCCTTTCCCCACTCCTCCCACTCCTTTCCCCACTCCTCCCACTCCTTTCCCCACTCCTCCCCCACTCCCACTCCTTTCCCCCACTCCTCCCACTCCTTTCCCCACTCCCCCACTCCTCCCACTCCTTTCCCCACTCCTCCCACTCCTTTCCCCCACTCCTTTCCCCACTCCTCCCACTCCTTTCCCCACTCCTCCCACTCCTTTCCCTACTCCTCCCTCTCCTTCCCCACTCCTCCCACTCCTTCCCCAACTCCTCCCACTCCTCCCCCCACTTCTCCCACTCCTTCCCCACTCCCACTCCCTTCCCAACTCCTACTCCTTCCCCCACTCCTACTCCTCCCCCCACTCCTACTCCTTCCCTCACTCCCACTCCTACTCTTTCCCCCACTCCCCCCACTTCTCCCACTCCTTCCCCAACTCTCACACCTACTCCTTCCCCCACTCAAACTACTTCCCCTACTCCTTTCTCTGCTCCTCTCACTCCTTCCCTCACTCCCACTCCATCCCCCACCCCTCTCACTCCTTCTCCTACTTCTCCACTTCTTCCCCCACTCCTTCCCCAACTCCTCGACCTACTCCTCCCGTTCCTCCTCCACCCCCATGACCCCCTACACTTCGCCTGCCATCCCTTAAATTCTCCAGGCAGAAGAGTGCGAGTGGCCCTGGAGTGTCACTCATGGCCCGGTGTCTTCTTGCCTCCAGTGCCAGCTCAGGTCAACCTCCAGTGCCATGAAGGTCCAGAGAGGCAACGAAGAGAGAGAGAGAGGGAGACAGTAGATAGAGGGAGGGAGGAGGGATAGAGGGAAGGGGAAAGGAAAATGGAAAGGGAAAGAGAGTAAGGGAGGGAGGAGAAATGGAAGGGGAGGGAGGAGAAAGGGAGGGGATGGAAGGTGGAGGTGTAAGGGAAAGGGAGGTAGGGAGGGAGCGTAGGAGGATAAGATAAGAGGGAGAGAGATAGAGGAGAGAGGAGTAGGGATGAGAAAGGAAGAAGGGAGGAGCGCAGGGAGATAAAAACAAAACAAAAAACAAAACCAGAAAGGAAGAAAGCGAGCGATAAGGAAAGGAAGGGAAGGTGGAGGGAAGGTGGAGGCGCCACGGCATAAGAACAAGGAGCCAAGTGGGCGATGAGCGTGGAAAGATGTCGGCGAGACGGATGTGTTGCGAAGAGGGTGAAGAAGGCTCGGGGACGCTTTAGGGCGGGCAGGAGGAGGAGGAGGAGGAGGAGCAGAAGGGAAAGTACAGCGAGACTGAGTGAGAGCAAGCGGGGAAGAGAGAGCTTGAGGGGAGAGTGTGAGCTTGAGGTGAGGGGAAGGGGGTGGGAGAGGGAGAGGGGAGGGATAGGAGGGAGGGAGAGGGTGAAGAAATAGGGACTTGGGGAAAAAGATATACCGGTAGATGAGAAAAGAAACGAGAGATAAGAGTCAGCGAGAGCAGAGATAGCATTCGCCCCATGTCTTTGTTTTAGTTTACTTGGTGTCACCAGATATTATCGGGTCACCAAGTCTTAATACATTTCACCAGGTCTGACGCAAGTCACCAAATGTCACCGGGTCTTGTGCGAGTCACCGGGTCTTGTGCGAGTCACCGGGTCTTGTGCGAGTCACCGGGTCTTGTGCGAGTCACCGGGTCTTGTGCGAGTCACCGGGTCTTGTGCGAGTCACCGGGTCTTGTGCGAGTCACCGGGTCTTGTGCGAGTCACCGGATCTTGTGCGAGTCACCGGGACTTTAGAAAAAGAGAGGGTAAAGGCGAGGAAAATGGGAAAGGGACGGTGGGAGGGACGTAGGAAAGGGAAAGGACGAGGATATGGAGATAGGAAGGAAAAGGGAGAGGGACAGGAGAAAAGGAAAAAACGGGGACGAGTAAGAAGAGTAGGGAAAAAAGGAAAATAAAAGAGAACGAAGGGAGTGGAGAGAAGGAAGTAAGTCAGAGAAACCAGAAAGGGGGATAAGGAAGAAGGAAGCGATTGAACACAGGGAGGAGGAAGTACGCAAGTTCTTTTCAGGAATGCGTAGAAGACGGAAGTAGAGAACGAATTTGCAGATACGTTTGTGAGGATGAAGGGGATAGGAGGGAGTGAGGGTGGGTGGGGAGGAGAGGAGAGAGATAGGATGGGTGGGGAAGAGGGAGGGAGGGTGAGTAGGGAGAAGGCATACAATAGATGCACCATCTGAACAAAAGCATTTTTTTAAAGATCTCATTTGCTGTCAGAACAGAAGGGACTAAAGCAAAGAAGGGAGAAAATAATATAGATCAGACAACGAGGAGTGCTCCTTGATGACGAGATCTGGACAGCCGTTGGTTCAGGGTGACTTACGATGAGAACCTCTCATCCTCTCGAACACATTCCTTCCGAAGGCCTCTCGGACCCCCCACCCCACCCTATTTCTCTCTCTCGCCTTCCCTCCATCCCTCCCTCTTTCCATCTCTCCCTTCCTCCTTCCCTTCCTCTCTCGGCCTATCCACCGGAGGCAGTCAAAGTGCGTATCCGTGAGGTCCGCAGGCGCTGATTCCCGCAGATCGCCGGACGTGATTTCCTGTCGGGGATCTTCCGTAGCGTTGCTAATGTCTCAAGGGTCCTCTCCTCTCTCTCTCTCTCTCTCTCTCTCTCTTCCTCTTTCTTCTCCCTCTCTTTCTTCTCTCTCTCTCTTTCTTTCTCTCTCTCACTTTCTTTCTCTCTCTCTTTCTTTCTTTCTCTCTCTCTCTTTCTTTCTCTCTCTCTTTCTCTTTCTCTTTCTCCGCTTTCTCTCTCTCTCTCTCTCGCTTTCTCTCTCTCGCTTTCTCTCCTCTCTCTCTCTCTCTCTCTCTCTCTCTCTCTCTCTCTCTCTCTCTCTCTCTCTCTCTCTCTCTCTCTCTCTCTCTCTCTCTCTCTCTCTCTCTCTCTCTTGCAAAGAGAGAGCTTTTAATAAGAACCGAGAGCATCATAATAACGTACCAAACGTTAATTTTAGGGCCAATAAACACTCGCGTGAGTTTAGGACTTAACAGTCAAGCAGCCATTTCCACGTATGATTAAACTGTGGGGAGTTCAACTCCCGACAGTCAAATAGCAGATTGACTGTAAATTCCTGCCAGTTGTATGGTCACAAAAGTAGACTTTATAGCTATTATAGTAAATAGGAATTTGGCCAAGAAGACGGTGAAGATAGTAAACCTGCACAGAATAAGGATCTCATAAACATTGCATATATAAATGCCCAGTCACTCTCACTCCTCTATACCAACAGAAATATAAATTCTAGTCCGTGAAAGCCATGTTATTTTATGCATCACTCAAACGTGGCTCATTATAGTATAAGTGATTCTGTAGTGAATATCTCTTCCTTTAATATCTACCGCCATGATCATGATCATGGGGGAGGTGTTTGTATCTATATTAGGGATGACTTAAAGGTGACCGAAATTGTATGCGCAAGAAACCTGTCTTTATTCTGGATGATTCAGTGATAATTTATCTGCATAAGATAACGATGTTAATGTGCAAGTTAAAATTTTTAACAAGTACTTTCCTGAAAGGTATGGACAACTATGTACCAATTGTAACAAGGAAATTAATCCGGCCTTCAGCCTAACCGATGATTCAGAGCTGCAATGAAGACTAGGGGCCAGCTTAGAAGAAAGTATAATGAGCAATAGGTTCAGTATGACATTGCGTAACAGTTGCAATGAAGAGAAAAAAGTCAGATGTTACTTGTCGGCAAAGGCAAAAAACAATACAACAGAGAAAAGTTACAGAGCAAAAGAAATGATATTACTGCAGAAAATCACCAGGAAAATAGTTCATGATGCTAAGAGTAATTATGAACATGCAATATTTCTAAAAATATTAGACTCAGACTCTTGGGTGATAGCATAGATTTCGACAAATACTTTCTACGGAACTGCTTTTCTTAAAGTAACCGATAGCATATATAATAATATTTGACAGTGTAAACCATCCTTCCAGGACTGTCTGACAAACAGATCACAGGCAGTAAGATTCAGTAACGTTGTATCTTCTCAAAGAAATATTTCCTTTGGTGTTCCCCAGGAATCTGTTCTAGGTCCTATTCTGTTCTTAATTTATGTGAATAGTTTATCTTAGAGTTCACCATGTCCTTTTGTAGTGCAGTATGCAGATGATACGCAATTACTTATGTCTGGAAATACCGACTGTATTAATCGAAAGAGCAAAATTATATTTTCAAAAGAATGACCTACTACTGAACGAAAAGAAAAGTCAATGTATATTATTGGACCACGACACTGTATTTCTCAATTGGAAGATGTTGTTATAAAATCTAATGTAAGTCATATAATGCTGTTGTTAAAGCTTGGGAGTTTATGTTAATCAACATATATTTTTTTAACGTACACACTATTATTATTACTCTCTCTCTCTTTCTTTCTTTCTCTCTCTCTCTCTTCTTCTTCTTCTTCTTCTTCTTCTTCTTCTTCTTCTTCTTCTTCCCTTTCCCGACCCCCTCCCATCCTCCCCCTTCACACACCCTTGCTTTTACCCTATCCCTCTCCAGTGCCCTTTACCCCCACCCCTACTTCTACCCCTCTTACCAGGAATGCATTTTTGCCTCATGCTTGCTCTGCATTTTTTTCTCTCTTGCCTGATTATTTATTATTATTATTATTATTATTATTATTATTATTATTACGTTTTTGTTTCTTATGCCGCTCTGCTTTTGTTGTACAACGTTACTTGTCAAGTTCCAAGTTTCTCCCCAGACGGTGTACAAAGTCAGCAGATTGCTCAGACGAAAAGTTGTATAATCAGGTTCGTCGTTAATAGATGGTGGAAAGAAGGGGTTTTCTCAGTATTATCCGATTGGCTAGTCCTTATTTTGCACAGGTCAGAGTTGGAACATCCGGCTGGCCCTCGTTCATGTATAAGAAGCGTTCTTTTATAAGCAATGTTTGTGTATTACCAACGTTTATGTAAAACTAGCGTATAGCCAACATTCATGTATTAGCATAACCAGCGTTCATATATATCCAACGTTTATGTATTTTCGCGTTCATGTGTAAACAGTGTTCATATATAAGCATCTTGGATATATAACCAATGTTCATGGATTAGCCTAACCACCATTAACTCATAACCAGCGATCATTTACAAGCAATCCTTGGCACCAGTGGAGGACTGTTTACTTGTACACTGAACCATGAGATTCAGTGTAATAAATTTAAATGGGAGGGCTGTCAACCTGGAGATTGAGAGAGAGAGGTGGAAGGAGAGCGAGGAAGGGAGGACGGGGAGGTTTGTGAGGGAAGCAGGAATAGATTGTAATTATGAATGAGGATAAGGATGAGGGTGAGGACATAGATAAGGGTGAGGATAAGGATAAGGGAGAGGGTAAAAATGAGAGTGAGAGTGAGGATGAGAGACAGAGGCAGAGTGCACACTCCGTAAATATACTGACCAAGCCGGCGACCGGTCTGGGACCCGAACGAGACAAGTAAACAGAGATATCGGATGTTAGTCAGTATGCGTGAGAGAGTTACGCAAGCGGAGGAAATCGCCCATAATGAGTCGGCAGCTGGGCCACGGGCTCTTTTGTCTGCCACTTCGCTCTCACACGCCGCCGACCCGCTGCAGGTTGCACGTTGCAGGCTGCTGGCAACCGTTTCTCTCGCAGAGACTTGTTCTCTGCGGGGCTTGTGTCACTTAGGAACTGCTTCCACTCTCTCTGTGGCCCTCTAGTTTATCGAGTCCTCTCCTCTCCTTTTTCCTCTTCCTCTCTCTTTCTATCGGTCACTCTCTCTCACTCTCAATCTCACTTTCACACACTCTCTCTCTCTCTCTCTCTCTCTCTCTCTCTCTCTCTCTCTCTCTCTCTCCTCTCTCTCTCTCTCTCTCTCCTCTCTCTCTCTCTCTCTCTCTCTCTCTCTCTCTCTCTCTCTCTCTCTCTCTCTCTCTCTGCCCCCCTCTTCCGGTCCCGAAAGGGGAATTAGCGCATGGAGAAGAAAAGTGCGGGATAAAAAAAGGTAGATAAGGAAAGAAGTCGGAAAAACAACGTAGGAGTAGATTAGAAAGGATGAATATATTTTATGTGTGTGTGGGGGGGGGTTGTATGTTTATGAATATGTATGTATGTGCATGTGTGTGTGTGTGAATACAAAAGAAAATAGCATTGGTGTTGAAATATACAAATAATATTCATTGTCTTTCTATTATATATGCCGCGACGCCTAATTGTACTCCATTCATAGAGCTGCAGTGGGGGTGGGGAAGGGGTGTTGCAGACATTGTAGCAGCACGACCCCGCAACCTGAAGTTCAGCATAGTTTCCCAGGTTGGGTCACATCAGGTCCACAGCCATGTCCGCGCTCATTGGACATCGGGCTCCTCTCGTTCCCTGCGCGCTTACACAGCGCTCGTGTACTTCAGCCGCAGAATCCGAACCGAGATCAGCCTCCGGGCTAGTACAGTGGTAACGTGTCGGCCTCTCATCCGAAGGGTCGCCGGTTCGCACCCCGCCCAGGCGCGAGAAGTTGCAACTGTCGCCTGTAGGTTACTGCTGTGGCTGGGCACCATGGCGGGTAAGGACTAGGTTCAGCCGAGTCAGCACCAGCTGACATACACGTGAGCGAGTTAGTCGACACAGGCCGGGCTCCCCTCATGGGCATAGCCCGGGCGAGGCTAAGCTTTGCATATCGGACTTATCCTTAACCGAGATCAGCATTCCCCAAACCTCCAACAGAACAAGACAACAGCAGCTAGGCAAGGACTGCTCAGTCCTTAGTCGACTGGGGAGCGTAGGCTCCCCCGTTGATCTCCGACTTCACCTCCAGCCATACCTGTGGGCACTCACACCCACAACAAACACTCCCTAAAGAGATAAGACTCCAGTACAAGATAGTAGATGACCAACCATTCATCTACTATAATATAAACAACTATCATGTTTTATAGATTTAGTTTTTGGAAATGGATAAGGGTTTTCTAACCGTCTGAGTATAATCAAGATATAAGTTTACATGTAGATATAAAATGATGGGCGGTAAGGGTTGGAATCACTAGCTCTGGATGCACTTCGTCAATGTCGTTTCGTTCCGGATGCAGGCCTAGTTGGCACTGGTGATAACCAGTAGAGTGCTGGGTACCATGGGAAGTTGAGGGTGATTAGAGGGGAGAGGTCATTAAATCACTCGGCCACCAAACCGGGATCGTCCGCGATCTGGGTACAGTGGTTGAAGTTGAAGTCCTGACGATGGTGATGCAGGGAGACTCGGTCCTGGCGTGGTACGCAGGTGGAAGGTAAGATGCAGTCTGGCAATAGGTGGAGCAGGTGCGGCATGACCCACGACTGAGATGGTTGTCTTCGTCATCTCTGGGCTGAAGGCGTCTGTGGAAGACCAAGGGAGTCTCACTCTCGGGAAGACAGTGGCTGTGAAGTAGCAGGTGTGGAATCAGGAGCAATATCTGTGGGAGTGAGACTGGTGAGGGAACGTTGTAGATTGAATTCATCCTCGTAGTGAGTGCTGGCTAGTTTGAGCATGTCAGAGTGATACCAGGCTTGACTACAGGTAATGAGATTTTGGCATAGAGCTTTGTTGTCGAACCTTAAGAACTTGTAATACTCCTTCGAAATCAGGGGCAAGTTTAGGCATAGGAGAGGACTTATCTGATACACGATGGAAGACGAGGACGACGTCGGCGATCTCCTTCCATCGGGCGAGCTTGTGTTGCTCGCAGGTGCTCACGGGCGATGCGGTAGGCCTCTTACTTCCAGGGATCACAATCTTTGCGTGGTCGCCTCCGTAGACGGGAGAAGGGCCCTGTTGCAGGAGTTGTAGGGGAGACGCTGATCGTCACCGTACACGACGTAGTTGAGGATGTCACCTAGAGAGGAGTGGAAGGTGCTGTTGATGGCAACCCGAGTGACGGGAATCCACAGTTCGTTTGTTTGAGATTTGCAAAGATCTGGCCTTGCCCGAGCCTTCATATATATGGCCTAGCCTGTGTCAGCTATTTATGGTTGTCTCATTTTATTCTCTGACACTCTATGCTTATCATGGTGGTGGGATTGCCAGCAGCCTCTCCTGTCACCATGATGTAAGCATGCGGCATAATCTCTTTACCAGCCCGGCGGCTGTTGTGGGTGGACTCTGTCTCAGAAATTGTGTGCTCACAATTCTGTAAGTAATGTACCAACATGATGTTCGGGTCACCACAGTGCATGCAACACCCTTCTTCATGGTCTATTGTATGATCTGCCATGCGCAGATCATACAGAGAAGGTCCAGACAGTGCTGGGCTCTACTTAGGCATTTTGCTCCAGTGGAGATGATTGCAAGATCATCAGCATAGGAGATGATCTTGCACCCCACTGGGAGGTGTATATTGAGGATGCAGGACATTAGAGTGTTGAAAAGAGCTGGACTGAGGACCCCACCCTGTGGTGTTCCGTTTTCTAGTGGCATGTGCTATGATAGGTGACCTTGGAATCTGACTTTGGCTGTTCTGTTCCTGAAATAGTCACCTATCCAAGCCATGAGCTTTCCTCTGATTCCCTTCTGGATCAGGGTCTCCTGAATAGCAAGAGGACTTGCTAATTCAAAAGCCTTCTCTAGGTTTAGGAATCCTACCACAGAAGGAGCAGTGGTGATTGTGCTTATGAGTGTGGCTATGCTATGTGCTGTGCTCATGCCCCTTGTAAACCCATGGAGGTGTTCATGTGGGGGTCCCATTTTCCATTGGAGTCGGTTTAGTACCATTTTCTCGGCTGTCTTGCTGAGGAGAGAGATGGGGGGGGGAGGTTACTTCCCTGGCTCCTTTGGTTTTGGGATGGGAACTATGATAGCCCTCTTCCAGCCCTGGGGTAGAGTGGAATTTTCCCAGGACTTGTTGATGAATTGCAGGAATGCAAGTTCACCTGCCAGTCCTAGGTGGGAAGTAATGGGGTATGAGATCCCATCAGAACCCAGGGCTGTGTAGGAACTGTTTTTGTAGGTTTTTCTTAGTTCCGTCAGAGAGAAGATAACATCTGAATTATCAGGTTCGGCTGCCCTTTCTCTGATATGAGCAAGTCTGCCTGGTTGTAGGCATTCTTGATTTGCCCTCAGTTCAGCTGGCAGACTGTTGTTGCTTGTTCTCGCAGAGAACTCCTGCACCAATCTATTTGCTTCTGCTTTAGGGTCGTGGTGTGTACACATCGGGGCTGAGCGTCTAGTAGCTCGCCTGACCCATTGCCACAGCTCTATAAGGGTGGTTCAGTGGTGAAAGGCCCCTACAGCCACTTTTCCTGCCTGATTCTTATGGCAGTTTCCTTGGCATCCCTGACTGCTTCCCTTAGGAGGGCTATCTCGTCATTAAAGTACCAGGCATCCTTATAACTCCTGGACCATGGGCGAGTTTTAGGTATAGTCTATGAGGCTGCTTGATTTATGGCACTGATAAGTCTGGCTTCAAGCACTTCCACGTTTTCACTTTGCTTCTAAGACAGTGGGCCCAGGCATCCTGTAAGTGTCTTACATTTAATATTTTTTGTAGTATTGTGTTCATCAGAGTTTCTTTTTTGTGTTCTTGTCTTAATCTTTTGATATGTTCTTGTATTACGCATCAATGTATTTGTCACGTTCATCATATCTTACGTAAATAAATTAATAATTCGATGGTTGGTTTGTCTAATCCCTCGTACTAATAAAGCCTCCAGAGAGCACAGCACCAGACTCCGTGATCGTTCGAGACATTGAAAGTCTCGCGGTGGCAGCGGGAACTAATGATAGATATTCATTTAAA
Organism: Penaeus monodon; assembly: GCF_015228065.2. Lineage (NCBI taxonomy): Eukaryota > Metazoa > Arthropoda > Malacostraca > Decapoda > Penaeidae > Penaeus > Penaeus monodon. The sequence continues at coordinate 33,056,757 of NC_051395.1, read as the reverse complement.
AATAAGGAGTAATTTTACAGTAATGAGTAATGCTATTGAGTATTGGGAGTGGTAAGGGCCCAGTTTCATTTAGGCATCTTTTTATATTGAAAATAATATATGCAAACGATAGAGCAAATCAATCTAAGAAACTTATCTTCTATATACTTCCGTCACAACGCAAAAATTACGGAGTTGTTAGACACGCAAGTGTCAGTGCCCAATATTTAAAAAATCGCCATCCGATAAACTTTCCTACTTTTTGTTAACAAAATAATGATGCCGTTGTATTTTTCCATTTTATTGTAATATCTTAATTTCGTGCGTATATAAAGCCCACAAAAAATTAAATAAAGCAGAAATTGTTTCATGGTATTCAAGAGTAATACCATGATGATATCAAGTATTTACAGTAACTTATTAATTTTTTACTCTGAGCAGATCGATGTGTTTGAGCAAGAAGGGCATAAAGAATTGAGCGGGAATTTAAAGAAGTGCGTAAGTTTGTCGGTACTTTTAAAGCATTTTACTGTTTATATTATATATGTGATATCCATAACCATCAGTACTGATTAGAGCAGTTCTTATTCGGAGGTAACATTCAGATTTCATGAGATACACCCCGAGTATAACATCGATAGAGGGCACAGGCGAGTTAATTGTCTTTGACCGTATTTATGTTGTATAAAAGATATTAATGAGAATGAATATTTTCACAATATAAGAGATGTATTATACCGGTTTCGATTGTATTGAAACCGGTCTTTGAGGGTATTGAAGATGACGGGAAATCGTGGCAGACATGCTCATTAGCTAATAAATTAATTAAATCGAAATCCATCATAGCAACAGCTATGCAAACCGCGCATTAAAGGATTGTAGGTATATTTTAATGTAATGGTGTCGTCAAAACCCCCTTCAGATGGGAAAGAGAAGGCCCTACCGCTGCCTGCCCCAATTTCTTTTGATGAGACAGTGAATGAGGGTAAGAATTTACCAAAAAAAAAATTATAGGGTGGTTATTAAAATAATTTTTATTCATTTCAAAAACTCTACTGAAAGCATATTAAATAATATTGATATCTGGATGTGTTGAAATGTTTCGCACAGGGTACAACAATAGCACATGAAATGACGATAGTAAATGCTTCATAAGTGAAAATTTAAGAAATGGACACCATATGTAATGGCTAGTTGCTGGTAAATTAGCGGATTATAGTGTTTAGAAAAGCGGCAACAAATCCTAGCCAATGAAAGCTTTAGACAATGATGTCAGTCTTTTCTAACCAATCATAACTCCATTTTTTCGGAAAGCTCTGCCCTCGCCCACAAAAAATGTTCACTCTGTGTCTGACCGCTGTCAATTTTAGTGAATGTGTGAAAAATATTGAAAGCCGGCCGAGTTTTACAAATCGAGAAATACATCTGCCCCTGGAAGTAGTACCACATTGAGGTCAACGTATGGTGAAGGGTAATAACGGAGGCGCGACGATATAAGGTTTGTATAATTAACTTACATATAACGAGAACCGGTAAAATCTACATATTTATTGCACGAAGTAATTTTCAAGTAATAAGCAAATTCATGGCAATTAAAAACTCTTACTTCTAATAGGAAAATAATACATGCAGCATTGATTTAAAAAAAATATTACCGTTTGGCTATTGCAACCGACCGCAGTTGAATGACTGGGTTTTCCGTCACCGAGCGCGACGAAATCGGACTCAAGCTTTCGTAGTTATGTGGGACAGGTAATAACTTTAAGCTGCACGGCATAAAGTCCCGCCACGGCCTCCGAAGTATGTTGGGCTCGAGCAAAGGTCAATAAATTCCATCTTACATTTTAAGACAAGTATAAGTATTGAACTGTTGTCATATTTAACGATAATCGTCACTAAGCTCTGTTATTAAAATGTGGCAATTGTTACCAAGAGCGACGCACCCTCCCAGAGACCAAGTTCAAAAATCACATTTTTTATATCTTCCCTCTCCCCAACGATCTTGGGGGATGCGTGGGGAACCGGGAGTTGGGGGGGAGGGGATTATGGATAGCACTGGATGTCAATAGGAAGCTGCAGAAATCGAAGAAAGTGATTTATGAAGCGTTAAAAAGTCGATTTTTCGAAAACCCGAGCCAAACATTGTCCGACGAACGAAGTAAACAATCACAAAAAACGATTAAAATCGGCAGTTGAAACCTTTCCCCCACCATCTTCGAAAGTCTACGGACCGACGCGCCAATTTTCGAAAACTCTACGGGAATAAAACCCGTTGTTCAGCAAAAATCTACGGAGGTTTCAGAAGCTAAACCACATGGCAGTGTCAGTAGTAGGTCTTAACCATTATTATTACTTCGATTGTAATTCAGATCTTAGGATACTTAAGATTAACCTACGCAGCCCCCTCCCCAAGATCACCAGGAACGCCCATAATAGACAATGTGTCACCGCGCTCTAAATATGTGTTCCCATCGCGTCGGACTGCGAGAAAGAACCAGAGTTTATTAATCTTACTCATTTACTCACCATTTACTCGTTTACTCACCGCTAACTCATCTACTCATCGCTCACAAACTATGCGATTCTATATGTATAGATACAAATGCATAGAAAAAGAAGCGATAAGAAGGTAAGTAATGAGTAAATGAGTATGCGAAGAGTAGATACTACTCTTCGCATACTCATCTACTCATTACTTACCTTCTTATCGCTTGTCTTTTTCTATGCATTTGTATCTATACATATAGAATCGCATAGTTTGTGAGTGCGCGAGCGCGTTCTTGCATGTCAGATGTAGCAAAGGAAAGAAAAAGCGGCACAAGAGGAGGAACGAATGCCGTCACAGGTGTATCATTTCTCGGTCCGTCCCCGTCATTACAGCCCCGAGGTCGCCGGAGACTCCAGTCAGCGCCCGGTTCGGAAAGGCGGTTCTTTGAAGGAGACGTTTTTTCGCCATAGTTTTTATCTATTTTTTTCATTTTTTTCCCATCGTGTACTTTGTTATCTACGCAGTCTTTCTAAGTTTTTATTCTTCACCATTTTCGTCGTTAGTAATATCACCCCCTTTTATATTACAGGACCATAACACTATATTTTTTTTTGCTTTCGTCGTCCTTTTTTCGTTATAGTAGTAGAGAATTTTTAGAGTGTTCCTCTAATTTTCCATATTTTTAATTTTATTTTTTCGTCATTTCTCTATTCGTCTTACTCCATGTAGCCTGATATGAAAGGGGCCGTGGACGATACTGGAAAGAGAGTTAGTATTTTAGGGTCTCCAGTGTCCAGAGAGAGAGAGAGAGTGAGAGAGTGAGAGAGAGAGTGAGAGTGAGAGAGTGAGAGAGAGAGAGAGAGAGTGAGAGAGAGAGAGTGAGAGAGTGAGAGAGAGTGAGAGAGTGAGAGAGAGAGAGAGAAAGAGAGAGAAATGCTTCTTCTTGCCACTGCAGAAAAAGAAAGAGAGAGGGAGAAGGAAAGAGAAAAAGAAAGAGAGAGAGAGAATTTCCAAATAATAAGCAAATTTTAGGCCCAAAAAACTCTTATTCTAATGGAAAATAAAACATGCAAACATTGATTAAAAAAAAAATTACCGTTTTGGGTATTGCAACCGACCCGCAGTTGAATGACTGGGGTTTTCCGTCACCGAGCGGACGAAAAACGGACTCAAGGTTTTTGTTATGTGGGGCAGGGAATAACTTTTAAACTGCACGGCAAAAGGGCCCCGCCACGGCCCCGAAATATGTTGGGCTCGGCCAAAAGGTTTAAAAAATTCCCCTCTTACATTTTAAGGACAAGTATAAGTATTGAACCGTTTTCTATTTAACGATAATGTCACTAGCTCTGTTATTAAAATGTGGCAATTGTTCCAAGAGCACGCACCCTTCCCCGAGACCAAAATTCAAAAAATCACAATTTTTTTTATCTTTCCCCCTCCCCAAAAGTTCCTTTTTTGGGGGTGCGGGGGGAAAACCGGGGGGTTTTGGGGGGGGGGGGATTATGGGTAGCATGGATGTCAATAGGAAGCTGCAAAAAATCGGGGGGAAGGAAAAGTGGGAAAAAAAAAGGGGGGGATTGGGAAACGTTTAAAATTTTAAAAAAATCGATTTTTCGAAAAACCCAGCCAAAAAATTGTCCGACGAAAGAAGTAAACAATCACAAAAAAAAAAGAAATTTTTAAAAACGGCAGTTGAAACCCTTTCCCCACCAAACTTCGAAAATCTACGGACCACGCCGCCAATTTTGAAAAAACCCCCTACGGGAAAAAAAAAAAACCCGTTTTTTCAGCAAAAATCTACGGGGGGTTTCAGAAGCAAAAACCCAAAGGCCCTGTCAGTAGAGGTCTTTTAACCCTTTTTATTACTTCGATTGTAATTTGATCTTAAGGATACCCCTTTAAAATTTAAACCCACGCAGCCCCCTCCCCAAGATCACCAGGAAAAGCCCATAATAGACAATGGGTCACCGCGCCTAAGTATGTGTTCCCAAACGCGTCCCGGGCTGCGAGAAAAAAACCCCGGTTTTTTAATCTTACTCATTTAATCACCAAATTTTTCGTTTTCCACCCCTAAAATCATCTACTCATCGCTCACAAAAAATATTCGATTTATATGTTTTGATACAAAAGCATAGAAAAAGAAGCGGGTAAGGGAAAGGGAAGTAAAAGAGTAAAAAGAGTTTTGCAAGAGTATAATATTTTGCTACTTTATTTCTCATTAATTAACCCTTTTTCGCTTTTCTTTTTTTATGCATTTTTTAAATTTTAAATATAGAATTCGCTAGTTTGTGAGGGGGGCCCCGAAGGGGCGTTCTTGCTGTCAGATGTAGAAAAAGGGAAAGGAAAAAAACGGCGCAAAAGGAGGGGAAAGAATGCCCCTCACAGGTTTTAACATTTTCGGTCCCTCCCCCCCTTTCAGCCCCGAGGTCGCCCGGGGTCCAGTCAGCGCCCGGGTTTGGAAAGGAGACGTTTTTTGCCATAGTTTTTTTTTTATTTTTTTTTTTTTTCCCCTCGTTTTACTTTGTTAAACACGCAGTCTTTTTAAGTTTTATTCGTCCCCATTTTCGTCGTTTTTTTTTAATACACCCCCTTTTTTATTACAGGACCCTAACACTATATTTTTTTTTTTCTTTCGTAAGTCCTTTTTTCGTTATAAATAGTAGAGAATTTTTTGAGTGTTTCCCCTAATTTTTCCCTATTTTTAATTTGATTTTTTTTTTATTTTTCTATTGTTTACTCCATGTAGGGTATGGGAAAAGGGGGGTGGACGATACTGGGAAAAAAAGAGTTAGTATTTGGGTCTCCCGTGTCCCGAGAGGGGGAGGAGAAGAGAGAAGGGCGAGAGAGAGGGGGATGAGCGAGGAGAGGAGAAGGGGAGAGGAGAGAGAACGGGGAAAGAAGGGGGAAAGGGGAGAGGAAATGTTTTTCCCGGCCCCCTGCAGAAAAAAAAAAAGAGAGAGGAAGGGAAAGAAAAAAAAAAAAAAGAGAGAGAGAGAAGGAAAAAAGAGGGGAGGAGAAGGAAAGAGGAGAGAGAGAAGGAAAGAGGGGAAAAAGGGGAGAGAGAAGAAAGAGAGAGAGGAAGGAAAGAGGGCGGAAGAGAGAGAGAGAGAGAGAAAGGGGGAAAGGGGAGAAGGAGAAAAGAGAGAAGGGGAAGGAGAGAGAGAGAAAGGGGGAGAGAGGGAGAAAGGGAAAAGAGAGGAGAAAAAAGGAGAGAAGGGGGGAAGGGGGAGGGGAGGGGGAGAGAGAGAGAAGGGGGGTGAGAAAAAAGAGAGAGAGGAGGAGGGAAGGGGGAGAGAGAGAGAGAGGGGGAGAGGGGGAGAAGGGGGAGGGGGAGAGAGAGGGAGGGGAGAATGGGACGAGGGGGGAAGGGGAGAGAGGGGGAAAAGAGAAAAAAGGGGAGAAGGGGGGGGGAGGGGGAATGGAGAGGAGGAGAGAGAAAAGGGGGAGAAAAGGGGAAGGGGGGGAGAGAGAGAGGAAAAGGAAAAAGAGGAGAGAGAAAGGGGAGAGGGAGAGAGAGAAGGAAAAAACAAGGGGGAGAGAGAAAAAGGGAAAAAGGAGGGGAGAGGAGAAAAAAGAGAAAAGAAGAGGGGGAGAGAGAGGGGGAGGAAAAGAAAACCCAGAGGGGAAAAGAAGGGGGGGAGGGAGAGAGGGGGAGAGGGGAGAAGGGGGAAAGGGGGAAGGCCCAGAAGAAAAAAGGGGAGATGGAGAGGGAGAGAAAGGAAAAGGGGGAGAGAGAGAGAGAGAGAGAAAAGGAAAAGAGAGAGAAAAAAGAAAAGGAAAGGGGGAAAAGGAAAAAAGAGAGAAAAAGGGGGGAAAAAGGGGGAGAGAGGAAGGGGAGGGGAAGGAAGGGGAAGGGGGGGGGAGAAAGGGGAAAAAGAGAGAGAAGGAGAAAAAAGGGGAAGGAAAGAGAGAGAGAGAGAGGGAGAAAAAGGACAAAGGGGAGAGAGAGGGGAGGGGGGAAGGAAAAAGGGGGGAAAGAGAGAGAGAGGGGGAAAGGAAAAAAGGGGAGACGGGGGAAAAAGGAAAAAAAAAAATAAAAAAGAAGAGAGAGGAGAGGAAAGAGAAAAGAAAAGGGGGAGGGGGAAAAAGAATAAGGAGAGAGAGAGAGAGGGGAGAGAAAGGGTGGAAGAAAGAGAGAGAGAGGGGAAGGAAAAGGGAAAAAGGGAGGGGCGAGAGAAGGGAAAAAAGGAAGGAGAGAGAGAAGGGAAAGGAAAAAGAGAGAAGGGAAAGGAAAAACAAAAGAGAGAGAGAGAGAAGGAAAGGAGAAGAAAAAGGGGGAAGGGGGAAAAGAGAGGGGAGAGAGAGAGAGAGAGAAAAAGGGGGGGAAAAGGAAAAAGAGAGGGAGGGGAGGGGGAGGAGAGAGAGAGAAAGGAAACGGGGAGAGAGAGGGGGGCCCCAGAAAGAGAGAGAGGGAAAAGGGAAAAGAAAGAGAGAGGAGAGAGAAAAGGGAAAGGGGGAAGAGAGAGAAGGAAAGGATAAAAAGAAAGAGAAGAGAGAGAGAGAGAAGGAAAGGAAAAGAGAGAGAAAAAAGAGATAGAAGAGAGGAAAGGGAAAAAAGAAAAGAGGGGGGAAAAAAAGAAAGAGAAGGAAAAAGAAGAGAGGGAAGGGAAAAAGAGAAGGACAAGGAAAAGGGAAAAGAGAGGGGAGAGGGGGAAGGGGGGAAGAGGGGAAGGAAGGGAAAAGAGAAAAGGAACAAGGGGAGAGAGAGAGAGAGAGAGAAAAAAGGAAAAAGAAAAGAGAGAGAGAGAGAAAAAGGGGAAAAAAGAGAGAGAGAGGGGAAGGGGGAGGGGGGGGAGAGGGGAACGAAGGGGGAGGGAAGATGAAGAGCGGGGGAGAGAAGGGAGGAAAAGAAGGGGGGGAGAGAAGGGGGAGAGGAAAAGAAGAGAGAGAATAGGAGAGGAGGGGGGAAGGGGAGGGGGAAGAAGAAGGGGAGGGAGACCCGGAAAAGAGAGGAGTGAGGCGAGAGAGACCGAGAGAGGGGAGAGGGGGAGAAGACCCAAAAAGGGGGAAAAAAGAGAGAGAGAGAAAGGGGAAAAAAAAAGGGGGAGAGAAGGAAAAAGAGGGGGAGAAGAGAGAGAGAAGAAGAAAGAAGGGGGATGAGAGAGAGAGAAAGGGGGAAAAAAGAGGGAGAGAGAGAAAAAAAGGAGAGGAGAGAGAAGGGGAAAAAAAAGAGAGAGAAAAAGAAGAAAAGGGGGAGAGAAAGGGGAAAAGGAAAGGGGAAAGGGGGAAGAGGGAAAGGAAAGAGAGGGGAGGAAAAGGAGAGAAGGGAAAGAGGGGGGGGGAGAAGGGGAGAGAGAAGGGGAAAAAGAGGAGAGAGAAAAGAAAAGGAAAAAGAGAGAGAGAGAAAGGGGAAAAGGAAAAGGGGAAAAGAGGGGGAGAGAAAGGAAAAGAGGGGAGAGGAAGGAAGGGGAAGGGGAGAGAGAGAGAGAAGAAAGAGGGGAGAGAGAAAAGAAAAAGGGAAAAGAGAGAGAGAGAAGGAAAGGAAGGAAAAGAGAGAGAGAAGGGGAAAAAAAGGGGAAGAGACCCAGAGAGGGAGAAGGAAAAAAGAGGAAAGGGGGAAAAAGAGAGGGAAAGGGGAAGGGAAAAAGGGGAAAAAGGGGAGAGAGGGGGAGGGGAGAGAAGGAAAAAAGAGAGAGAGAGAAAGGGGAAGGAAAGGAAAAGGATGAAGAGAAGGAAGGGGAAAAGGGGAAAGGGGAGAGAGAAGGAAGGAGAAAGAGAAAGGGAAGGGAGAGAGGAAGGAAGGGGAGATGGGGGAAGAGGCAAAGGGAAAGAAAAGGGGGGGAAAAAGAGAGAACGAGAAAAGGGGGGGGGCGAGGGAAGAGGGGAGAGAGAGAGAGGAGGGGGAAGGGAGAGCCGAGAGAGGAGAGGAGGGGAGAGAGAGAGAGAGAGAAAAGGGGAAAAAGAGGGGGAAAAGAAGAGAGAGACCCAGGGGAGAGAGAGAGAGAAGGAAAAAAGATAAAAGAGAGAGGGAGAGGGAGGGGGGAGAGAGAGGGAAGACGAGCGAGAGAGAGAGGGAAGAAAAAAAAAAAGAAAAAAAGGGGGGGGAAAGGGAAAAAAAAAAAGGGAAAAAGAGGGGAAAAGGGAAAGAGAAGGAAGGGGAAGGAAGGAGAGAGAGAAGAAGAAAGGAAAGAGGAGAGGAGGAGAGAAGGAAGGAAAGAGAGAGAAAAGAGAAGGGAAAGGGGAAGAGAGAGGGGAGAGAAGAGAAAAAAAAGGGAAAAAAAACGAAAGGGAGGGGGAAAAGGGGGAAAAAGGGGAGAGAGAGGAGGAGAGAAGGAGGGGCGGAGGGGGAGGGGGGAGGGAGGGGGAGAACGGGAGAGGGGAGGAGAGATTGAGAAGGGGAAGAGGGGAGAGGGGGGGAGGAAAAAGGGGGCCGGGGAAAAAAGGAAAGAGAGAAGAGAGAGGGAAGGAAAAAATAAGAAAGGAAAGGGAAAAGATAAAAGAGGGGAAGAGAGAGAGAGGAAAACAGAGAAAGGGAAAGGGGGCGAGGGGGGAGATTTGAGAGAGGGGAAAGGGGAGAGGAGGAGAGAAAAAGAGAGGGGGGAGAGAGAGAGGGGAGAGGGGGAGAGGGGGAAGGGGGAAGGAAAAAAAGGGGGAAAAAGGGGGAAGGAAAGAAAGGGAAAAAGAGGGAAAGGAAAAGGAAAGATGAGAAAGGGGAAAAAGAGAGAGAATGAGGGAAGGAAAAAAAAGAGAGGAGAGAAGGAAAAAAGGGGGAGAGGAAAAGAGGGGGAAGGGGAAAGAGGGGAGACGGGAAGAAGGGAAAAAAAATGGGGGAGGAAAAGAGAGAAGGGGGAAAAGAGAGGGGGAGGGGGGAGGGGGAAGGAAAGAAAAAGGGGAGAGGGGAGAAGGAAGGGAAGGGAAAAAAAGGGGAGGAGGGGAGAGGGGAGAAGGAAAAAAAAAAAAAAAAAAAAAGAAAAAAAAAAAGAGAGAGCAGAGAGGAAAGGAAAGAGAGAGGGGAGAGAGAAAAGAGAGGGGAAAGGAAAAAAAAAGAGAGAGAAGGGGAGAGAGAAGGAAAGAGAAGGGGAGAGGGGAGGAGGGGGAGAAGGGGAAAAAGAGAGAGGAAAGGAAAGAAAGAGGGGAGGGGGTGAGCAGAGAGAGTTGGGGGAGAGGGAGGAAGGAAAAGGGGAGAGAAAAGGGGGGAGAAAAGGGGAAAAGGGGAGAGAGGGAAAGGAAAAGGAATTTAGAGAAGGAAGGAAAAAGGGGAAAAAGGGGGAGAGAGAAGAAAAAGAAGGGGGAGAAAAAGAGAGAAGAGAGAAGGAAAAAAAAAGGGGAGGGGGGAGAAGGAAAAAAGGGGAGAAGAGAAGGGAAAAAAAAGGAAGAGAGAAGGGGAGAAGGAACGGGAGAGAGGAGAAGGAAAGAAAAAATCTGAGAGAGAGAGAGAGGGGAGAAAAGGAAAAAAGAGAGAGGAGGAGAAAGGAAAAGGGGAGAGGAGAAAAGAAGGAAAGGAAAAAGAGAAAAGAGAGGAAAAAGGAAAAGAGAAAAGAGAAAAGGGGAAGGAAAAAAGAAAAAAGAGGGAGAGAGGGGGGAGAGAGAGGGAAAGGGAAAAAGGGGAAGAAGGAAAAAAGAGAGCGGGGGAGAGGGGGAGGAGAGAGAGAGCCGAGAGGGAAAGGAAAAGAGGAAAAAATAGGAAAAGAGAAAGAAGAAGGAAAGAGATAAAGAAAGAGGGGAGGAGAGAGAAGGGAAAAAGGGTAGAGAGAGAGAGAGAGAGAAAGGAAAAAGGGGGATAGAATGGGGAGGGGAGAGAAGAAGGAAAGAGATAGATAGAGAGAGAAAAGAGGAAGGAAAAAAGATAAAAGAGAGAGGGGAGGGGGAAGGAAAGAGATAGAGAGAGAAGAGGGGAGAGGGGAGAGAAAAAGGAAAGGAAAGAGAGAGAGAGGGGAAGGGGGGAAGGGGGGAGAAGGGGGAGAAAATGAGAGAAAAGGGAGGAGAGGGGGGAAAGGGGGGAGGGGCCCACGGGGAAGAGAGGGGGGAGAGAGAAAAGGGGAGAGGGAAAGAGGTAGAGGGGAGAGAGAGAGAAGATTTAAAAGAGAGAGAGAGAGAAGGAAAGACAGAGAAGAGAAAAGAAGGGAAAAAAACAGAGAGCAGAGAAGGAAAAGGGGAGGAGAGGGGGAGAGGAAGGGGAGGAGGGGAAGGGAGAGGGGAAAGGAAGGTTTAGGGGGAAAAGAGGGGAGGGGAGGGGAAGAGAAGGAAAAAAAAAGAAGACGAGAGAGAGGGAAAGGGAAAGAGGAGAGAGAGGAAGGAGAAAAGGGGGGAGGGAAAAAGAGAAAAAGGGATGGAAAAGGGGGAGAGGAGAGAGAGAGAGAGAGAGAGAAAAAAAGGGGGATAAAGAGAGGAGAAAAGGGGGGGAGAAAGGGGGGAGAGAGGAAAAGAGGGAGAGGAAAGGGGCCGAAGAGAGGGGGAGAAGGGGAAAAGAAAGAGGAGGGTTAGATAGGGGAGGGGAGAGAGGAGAGAAGGGAGGAAAGGGGGGGGAAAAAATTGCGAGGGGGGAGGGAGAGAGAGAAAGGAAAAGAGATTGAGGGGAGAGGGGAAAAGAGAAAGGGAGAAAAGGTGGAAGAAAAAGGGGAAGGGAGGAGGAGGGGGAGAGAAGGGGAGAGAGAGAGAAGGAAAGGGGGAAGGGGGGAAGGGGAGAGAGAGAGAGGGAGGGGGGAAAAGGAAAAGGAAAAAAAGGAGAGAGCGAGAGAGGAGAGGGGTAAGTGGGTGGAAAAGAAGGGGAAAAGGGGGGGGAAGGGGAAGAAAAAGAGAAAAGGAGAGAGAGAGAAAGGGGGGAAGAGGGGGGAGAGAGAGGGGAGAGAGAGAAGGAAGGGGGAGAAGAGAGAGAGGAAAAGGGGGGAAAAAAAGAAGGAAAGAGAGAGGGGAGGGGGGGAGAGAGAGGGAAAAGGAAAGGGAAAAGGGGAGAGAGAGAGGAAGAGAGAGAGAGAATGAGAGAGAAGAGAGAAAGACGGGGGAGAGGAAAGGGAAAAGAGAGGAGAGGGGGGAAAAAGGGGGAGAGGGGAAGGGGGATGAGGAGAGAAAGGAAAGAAGAGAGAGAGAGAAGGGGAAAAAGGGGGTGGAAGGGAAGGAAATGGGAAAAGGAAAAAAGAGAGAGAAAGAAAGAGACGGGAAGGGAAAAAAATAAAGAAGGAGGGAAAAAAAATAAACCAGAAGAAGGGGAAAAGAGCCCGGGGCGGAGAGGGGAAGAAGAGGAAAGGGGAAAGGTAAAAAAAGGGGGAAGAGAGAGAAAAAGGGGGGGGAAAAAGAGAAAAGGGGAGGGGAGGGGGGAAGGAAAGAGGGGGAGGAGAGAGAGAAGAAAAAGAAAAGATTTAGAGAGGGGAGAGGAGAGAAGGAAAAAGGGGGGGGAGAGAGAGGGGAGAGAGAGATGGGGGGAAAGGAGAGAAGAGAGAAGAGGGAAAAAAAAGAGAGGGAGAAAGGGGAAAAAAAGGGGAAAAAGGGGGAGGGGAGAGAGACGAACAAGAGAAAAAAAGGGGGAGAGGGAGGAGAGGAGGAAAGATTGAGAGGCGAGAAGAAAAAATGAGAAAAGGAGGGAAAGGGGGGAAAAAGGGGAAAAGAAACCGGAGAGGGGGAAGGGGGGGAGAAAAGAGAGAGGGGAGAGAGGAGGGGAAAAGAAGAGAAGGAAAAAAAAAATAGAGGGGAGAAGAGGAAAGAAGGGGAAAAGAGAAAAAGAAGGAAAAAAGAAGGAAAGGGGGAAAAGAGAGAGGAAAGCGGGGAGAAGGAAAAGAGAGAGGAGAGAGAAGGGCGAGAGGGGAGAGAGAGAGAGAAGGAAAAAGGGGGAGAGAGAGAGAGAGAAAGGGGAGAAGAGAAGGGAAAAAAAAGAGAAAAAAAGGAAGGGGGAGAGAGAGAAAAGGGGAAAAAAGAGAGAGGGGAGAGAAGGGAAAAAAAGATGGGGGAAAAAGGGAAAAAGGGGAGGAAAAGGAAGGGGAGAGGGGAGGGGAGGAAAAAGGGGGCGGAGAGAAGAGAAAAAGAGAGAAGAAGGAAAGGGGAGAGGGGAGAGAAAAAAAGAAAAAAGAGAGAGGGGAGAAGGGGAAAAAAAAGAGAGAGAAGGGGAAGGGAAAAAAAGGGGGAGAGAGAGGGAAAAAGGGGAAAGAAGGAAAAAAGGGGAGGAGAGAGAGAAAAGGAAAGGGGGGAGAGAGAGAAGCCCAAGGAAGAAAGACGAGGGGAGGAGAGAGAGGAGGAAAGGGGAAAGGGGAGAAGGGGAGAGGAAAGGGGGAGAGAGGGAAAAGGAAGGAAGGGGGGAAAAGAGAGGGGAGGGGGGAAAGGGGAAAAAGGGAAGAGGGAGAAGGGAAAAAAGGGGGGAGAGAAAAGGAAAGGGGAAGAGAGAGAAAAGAGAGAGGAAGGAAACAAAAGGGAAAATGAGGGAAAAAAGAGGAAAAGAGAGAGAGAGAGAGAGGAGAGAGAGAGAGAGAAAAAGAGAGGGGGGAAAGGAGAGGGGAGAGAGGGGGAAAAGGGAAGGGGGGAAAAAGAGAGCGAGAAAAAGGAAGGGGGAAAAGGGGGAGAGAGAGAAAGGGGGAAAAGAGAGAGAGGGAGAGAAAGGAAAAAAAAGAGAGAGAAAAGAGAGAGAAGGGAAAAAAAGGAGAGAGAGAGAAGGGGGGGAAAAAGAAGGAAAAGAGGGGAGAGAGAGGGGAGGGAAAAGAAAAAGAAAAAGGAAAGAGAGAGAGAAAAAAAAGGGGAAAAACAAAAGAAAAGAAAGGGGAAGGAAAAAGAAAAGGGGAGAAAGAGAAGGAAAGGGAAAAAAGGGAAAAAGGAAGGAAGAAGGAAAGAGAGAAGGGGGGGGGGGGGGTTTAAAAAGAGGGGGGGGAGAGGGGGGGAGAAGGGGAGAAAAGAGAAGAGAGAGAGAAGAAAAAGAAGGAAAGAGAAGGGAAAAAGGGGAGAGAGAAGAGAAGGGAGAAGAGGGAAAAAAAGGGGGGGAGGGGGAGAAGGAAAGGGAAAAAATAGGGGGAAGAGGGGAGGGGGGGGAAGGGAAAGGAAGAAAGAAGAGAGAGGAGAGGGGAAGGGGGGGGGGAAAAAAAGGAGAGCGGGGAGAGAGAAAAAGAAGGAAAGGGGAGAAAAAGGGGAGAGAGAGAAAGGGAAAAAAAGAAAGAGGAGAAGAGAGGAGAAGAAAAAAAAGGGGAGAGAGAGAAGGAAAGGGCAGAGGAAAAAGAAGGAAAAACAGAGAGAAAGAGGAAAGGGAAAAAAGAGGGGAGAAAAAAGGGGAAAAAAAAGGAGAAAAAGAGAGGGGAGAGGGAAAAAGAGAGGAGGGGAAGGAGAGAAGGGGGACGGAAAAAAGAGAGAGAGAGGGGAGGGGAAAAGAGAGAGAAAGAGGGAAAAAAGGGGAAAGGGGAAAAGAAGGGGGAGAGAGGAGAGGAAAGAAAGGAAAAGGGGAGAAAAGGGGATGGGGAAGGAAAGAGAGAGAGAGAGAAGGGGGAAAAAGAAAAAGAGAAGAAAGGGGTAAGGGGGGGGGGGGGGGGGGGGGGGGGGGGGGGGGGGTTTCGGGGAGGGGAGAAGGAAAAGAAAATAAAAGGGGGAGAGAGAGAAGGAAAGAGAAATAGAAGCAGAGAAAGGAAAGGGGGGAAAAAGATAGAAAAGAGAGGAGAAGGGGAAAAGGAAAAGAAAATAAAAGAGAGAGAGAGAGAGAAGGGGAAAGGAAAAAAATAGAGAGGGAGGGGAGAAGGAAAAGGAAAAAGTAGAAAAGAGAGAAGGAAAAAAGGGGAGAGAGAGAAGGAAAGAAGAGAGAGAAGAGAAGGGAAAAAAGAGAGAAAAGGGGAAAAGGGAAAAAGGGGAGAGAAAGAGAGAAGGAAAGAGAGAAAAGGGGAGAGAGAAGGAAAGGAGGGGAGGGGGAGAAGGAGGAAGAGGGGAAAGAGAAAGAGAGGAGAGAGGTTTAGAGAGAGAGAGAGAAGGATAAAAAAGGGGGAGAGAGAAAAAGAGAAAAAAAGAGAGAGAAGAAGAGGAGAAGGAAGGGAGAGAAGGGGAAAAGAGAGAGATGGGGAAAGGAAAGGGGCGAGGAGAGAGGAAAAGGGGGAAAAAGAAAAGAGAGAGAGAGAAGAAAAGGAAAAAAAGGGGAAAAAGAAGAGAGAAAAAGAGAAGGGAAAAGGAGAGAAAAGAGAGAAGGAAAAAGAGAGAGAGGGGGGAAAAAAGGGGGAGGAAAAAGAGAGAAGGAAAAGGAAAGGGGGAAAAAGAGGAAAAGAGAAAGGGAAGAAGGAGAGGAGAGAAGGGGAGAGGAGAGAGAAAAAGGAAAAGGGAGAGAGAGGGGAGAAAGGGGAGAGGAAGGAGAGAGAGAGGAGAAGGAAAAAAGGAAAGGAAGAGAGAGATTTTTGGGGGGAGAGGGGGAGAAGGAAAGGGGGAGAGGAGGAAAAGGGGAGAGAAAAAGAAGGGAAAGGGAAAAAAGGGGAGAGAGAGGATGAGAGAGAAGGAAAGAGAGGAAAAGACAGAGAGAAAGAGAGAAGGAAAAGAGAGAAGAGAGAAGGAAAAAGAGAAGGAAAAAAGAGGAGAGAAAAGGGGGAAGGGAAAGAGGGGAGGGGAGGAGAGAGGAAGGGAAAGGGGAAAGAGAGAGAGAGAGAGGGGGGAGAGAAGGAAGGAAGGGGAGGGGAGAGAGAAAGGGGGGAATGGAAAGAGAGAAAAGAGAGAGAGAAGGAAAGAGGGGAAAAAGAGAGAGAGAAGGGGAAAAAGAGAGAGAGAGAGAAAGGGGAAAAAAGAAGGAAAGGGGAGAGAAAGGGAAAGAGGAGAAAGAAGGGAAAAAAGAAGGGGAGAGGGAGAGAGAAGGAAAGAGAGGGGAGAGAGAGAAGGAAAAAAAAAAAGGGGAGAGAGAGAGAGGGAAAGGGAAAAAGAGAGAGAAAAGAGAGGGGAGAGAGAAGGAAAAAGAGAGAAGAGAGGAAGGGGAGAGAAGAGAGGGGGAAAAGGAAAAGGGAGAGAGAGGGAAAAGAAAGAGAAGGGAAAGGGGAAAGAGGGGAGAGGGGAGGGGAAGAAAGAAAAAAGAAGAGAGAAAAAGAGAGAGAGAAAAGGGGAGAGAAGGAAAAAGGGGGAAAAAGAGAGAAGAGGAAGGAAGAAGAAAAAAGGAAAAAGGAAAAAGAAAAAGAGGGGAAGAAAGGAAAGAAGGAAGGATGAAAAGGGGGGAAAAAGGGAAAAAGAGGGGAGAGAAGGAGGAAAGGAAAGAAGAAAGAGAGAGAGAAGGAAAAAGGAGAAGAGAGGAAAGGGAAGGGGGGAGAAAAGGGGGAGAAGGGGGAAAAGAGAAGAAAAAGGGGGGAGAGAGGGGAGAGAGAGAGAGGGAAAAAGGGGAAAGATGGAAAAGGGGAGAGAGAAAAGGAAAAAAAGAGGAGGGGGGGAGAGAGAGAGCGGGGAGAAGGAAAGAGAGAGGGGAGAGAGAGGGGAAAAAGGGAAAAAGAGAGAGAGAGAGAGGAAAAGAAGAAGGGAAAAAGGAAAAAAAGAGAGAGAGAGAGAGAGAAGGAAAGAAAGAGGAGAAAAGAGAAGAAAGGGAAAGAGGAAGAGAGAGGGGGAGAAGGAAAGGGGGAGAGCCGAGGAAGGGGGGGAAAAAGAGGGGGAAAAGAGAAGGAAAAAAAGAGAGAAGGGGGAGAGAGGGGAAGGAAAAAAGAGAGAGAGAGAGAAAAAAGGAGGAAAAGGGGGAGAGAGAGAGAGAGAGAGAGAGACATAGAAAAAGACGAAAGAAGGAAAGAGAGAGAGAGAGAAAAAGAGAGGAAAGGGGGAAGGAAAGAGAGAGAGAAGGGAAAGGGAAAAAAAAGAGAGAGAGAGAGAGAAGGAAAGAGAGAGAAGGGGAAAAAGAGAGGGGGAAGGGAAAAGAGAGGAAAAGAGAAGAGAGAGGAAATGAAAAGGGGGAAAGGGGGGGGGGAAGGGGGGGGGGAAAAAAGGAAGAGAAAGAGAAAAAGGAAAAAGAGAGAAGAGAGAGAGAGAGAAGGAAAGAGAGAGAGAGAGGAGAGGAAAGGAAAGAGGAGAAGAGGGGAAGGGAAAAGAGAAGAAAAAAAAGAAAGAGAGAAAAAAGGAAAGAGAGAGAGAAGGAAAAAAAAAAAGAGAGAGAGAGAGAAGGAAAAAGGGAGGAGAAAAGGAAAAGAGAGGGGAGAGAGGAAAGGGAAAGAGAAGGGGGGAGAGAGGAAGGAAAGGGGGGAGGGAGGGGAAAGGGAAAGGGGGATGGGGAGAGAGAAAGGGGAAAGGGGAGGAGAGAGGAAAATGAAGAGAAGGAAGAAAGGAAAGAGGGGAGAAAGGGGAAGAAGGAAAGAGAGGGGAGAGAGAAGGGGAAAGAGAAAAGGAGAGGAAAGGAAAAAAAAGAGAGAGAAAGAGAAGGGAAAAGAGGGGAGAGAGAGAAAAAGGGGAAAAAAGGGAGAGAAGGAAGGAAAAAATGAAAGAGAGGGGGAGGGGAGACCCCGGGGGAAAGGGGGAGGGGGAGGAGAGGGGGAGGGGAGAGAGAGAAGAGTTAGAAGGGGAAAAAGAAGGGAAGAGGGTGAGAGAGAGAGAGGAAGGGAAAAAAAAGAGAGAAGGAAGAGAAAAGAGGAGAGAGAGAAGAAAGGAAAAGAGAGAGAGAGGGGAGAGAAAAAGGAAAAAAAGGAAAAGGGGGGACAAAGAGAGGAGGAAAAAAGGAAAAGAAATCAAAAGGGGAAAAAAAAAAAAAGGGAAAAGAGGGAAAAAAAGATAAGATTAATAGAAGGGTTAGAGGAGGGGAAAAAAAGAGAGCCCCCCAAACAAAGGGAAAAAAAAGGGGGGAGGAAAGGGAAAAAAGGGAAAGGGTTTTAAAAAAGGATTTGGCCCCCCAAATGGGGGGTAAAGGGGAAAAAGAAAAGATTGTGGGAAAAAGGGGGGAAAGGAAAGGGAAAAAAAGGGGAAAAGAAGGAAAAAAAGGGGAAGAAGGGGGGAAAAGGGGAAAGGGAGAGCAGGGAAGGTAAGAGAAGGAAAAAAAGGGGAAAAGGAAGCAAAAAGAAGGGAAAAAAGGGGATAAAAAGGGGAAAGAGAGAAGGAAAGGAAGAGAAAGAAATTTAAAAAGAAAAGGAAAAAAAAAAAAAGAAAAAAGAGAAGAAAGGGAAAGGGAAAACCCCCCCCCTTTTGGAACAAAAATATGAGGGGGAAAGAAAAAGACCCCCCAGGAAAATTTTAACCAGGAAGGGAAGGGGAAAAGGCTTTAAGGGAAAAGGGGAAAAACCCCCAATTTAAAGAAGGAGAGGGAAAGGAAGAGAGGGAGGGGTGTCGGGAGAAGGGGCTGGGTAAGGGAGAAAGGGGCCAACGGGGGGGACTTAATAAGGAAGGGGGAAAAAGGAAGATTTAAAAAAACAAAAAAACCCCGGATTTGGGGGTTCAAAGGAAAAGAAGGAACCTGTTAAAAGGAAAAAAAAAGAATCGGGGGAGATACCAGAAAAGGGGAAAAAAACCCCCCCAGAAGAAGGGGGAAGGGTCCCGGGAAACCTTTAAAAAAAAGGTGGTGAGTCACCTCCCCCCTCTTATGAACACACTCGGCTATCCCCTCCCCAGATTTTGATGAAGGCTATGGGATCTTGTCTCGCCTCTTCCGGGAATATCCCTTAACTGTTGCCTTCTGGGTCTCGACCCCTTGGCAAGACTGATTCTCCTACAACATGAGATTAACCTGGTTCCCAATGCTCAGCCTGGTTTCAGTTAGAACTCCTAGCCCCGCTCTGCTCTGACAAGGCTACTGCGATTACTCCGATCTGTACTCACAGAAGGTAGAATTGTCTATGAGTTTGAGAACAGCGTCGGGTCATATCTCAAGTTATGAAGTTTTCTATTTTAGTGTTTTGTCCACTTCGTTTTCGTATTTTCTCCCTTTTCTTCTCCCTTCTCCTCTCTCCATTTATTGCCTTGTTCCTCTTCCTCTCTCTTTTCTTCTTCTTTCACTCCCTCCCTCTCCCTCCTTCTTTCACTCCCTCCCTCTCCCTCCTTCTTTCACTCTCCTCTCCCTTCTTTCACTCCCTCCTCCCCTCTCTTTCACTCCCTCCCTCTCCTCCTTCTTCACTCCTCTCCCTCTCCCTCCTTCTTTCACTCCCTCCCTCTCCCCCCATCCCTCCCTCTCTCCTTCCTCCCTCTCTCCTTCCTCCATCCTCTCCCTATCCTTCTCCTCTATCAGCATCTTTATCTTTTAACCGCGTTACGCAAAAGGAAACCGTGGTGACCTGTTTGGCGGTCTGTCTCTTTCCACATTGTGAATTTCATGAGCTTAGTCCTGATTTTTGGTGAAGTTCTGCTATCTTTTATCTGGTTTGGTTATTTAATCCGTCGTGTAGCATTCTTCTTTTTTTTTTTTTTTTTTTTTTGGGGGGGGGTGATTCTCTGGAGTTTGAATAGTATCCGTTTGGTCGAAGATGAAGAAATTGATAAGTTCCTGTAACGGATTTGCGTAATGGTGAAAGAATTTAAATAAGTGATCACAGCGATAATGATGATAATGTTATAATCATGGCAATGATAATGATAGTGATTATGATGATGCATTATTATAAGTATGATTGTTGCAGAAGTAGCAGTAGTAGGCTAATAATGATAGTGATAGTGGTGATGATAATTATAGTCATGAAAACAATGATTATGATATGCTGGGGCACTGATGATGATATAGTAATAATAGTAATAATAGTTCATTATCATCACTGTTATTATCATTATCACTCTTACACGCTTAACGTCAGAACGACATCGCACTTCTGCCACGTCTGACACTGATAGCCCCTTACAATTGCGACATGTAACCTGAAACACCTTGCCTTTGACACTTGACACCACGAAGGAGGAGGAGGAGAATGGGCGGAGGTGCCATCGGAGACACGCTAGAGTACATGACGAAAATTTGGTATCCGGAGTCCGGTGTCGTTTTTTTTTTAAGTGGTATCATTACGAGAGAGATAAGAGGTCGTTGCGTATTGTACTGCATTGAATTTCTAATTGAATTGGTTGTTTGGTTTTCTGCATTATCTTAATTGTTCTGTTTTTGTTTTTGTAACGGGGGGGGGGATTTATTAAGAGCCCAATGCATCGAAGCTACAAGGTGAATTGTCGACGCATACATACAAACGTTTATTATGTTTTTTGTTTCGATTATCATTATTAATCTCCTTCATGTTGTATTTAATTCTTTATTGATATCTTTGCAGGTGAGTTGGATGACGAGTCCTGTTGCCACGAGGAACGAAGGTGGTCTTTGTGAAGTAAGTTTGTTTGTTCTGGGGCGCGAACTTAGTGCGTCAAGAAAGATGAAGGGTGACTGAACAGGTATTCGTAATATTATTTACTTATTTAATGTCGGGTGGTGTTATGAAGTACTTGTTACATTTAATCTTTATGCTTTATGATAGTATTTAGAGAGGGTATTCAGCTGGAATGAAAAGCAAGACTGATCCGCGGTTGATCGCCGAAGTCGGTATGCTTTTATTAGACTTTTATTTTAGGGCAAAAGCGTACAGGACTTTCTGAGTTCTGAGCCACGGGCAGCACCTCGCCTTTCACTTTCCCGTTTCTTTGTACTCGCAGTCGTTCTCCTGCCCTAAACCCTGGCCCTGTACGTGCCCCTACCTTCATCTCTTCCCCTGCCCCTATTGTTACCGCTGCCCCTTGCCCCCTTTCCAACCCATGCTCTGACCCCCATCCCTAGTCTGCCCCAGCCCTTATCTCAAAGCCCCCTCTGGGTTCCAGGAGTTTAGCACAAGGGTCAGTCACACCCTGGGGCGATCTCATGCCTAATGCCTGGTCTGGGGGGAGGCGAAGGAGGAGGAAGAAGGAAGGATGGGGAGAAGGAGCGAGAGGAGGAGGAGGAGGAGGAGGAGGAGAGATATAGGAGGAGGAAAGAGGAGGAGGAGAAGGAGGAAGGGGGGAAGAGAGGATAAAGGAGGAGGGAGAAGAGGAGGAGGAAGAGGAGATGAAGAGGAGGGAAGAGGAGGAGAAGAGGAGGAGGAAAAGAGAGAGGAGGAAGGAGGAGGAGGAAGAGGAGGGAGGAAGAGGAGGAGGAGGAGAGAGATATAGGAGGAGGAGGAGGAGGAAGAGAGATATAGGAGGAGGAGGAGGAGGAGGAAGAGAGATATAGGAGGAGGAGGAGGAGGAAGAGAGATAAGGAGGAGGAGGAGAGGAATGAGGATAGGAGGAGGAGGAGGAGGAAGAGAGATATAGGAGGAGGAGGAGGAGGAGGAGAGAGATATAGGAGGAGGAGGAAGAGAGATATACGAAGGGAGGAGGAGGAGGAGGAGAGAGAGATATAGGAGGAGGAGGAGGAGGAAGAGAGATATAGGAGGAGGAGGAGAAGGAAGAGAGATATAGGAGGAGGAGGAGGGAAGAGGATAGGGGAGGAGGAGGAGGAAGAGGAATATAGGAGGAGGAGAGAGGAGGGAAAAGAGATATAGGAAGGAGGAGGAGGAGGAAGAGAGATAAAGGAGGAGGAGGAGGAGGAGGGAGGAAGAGAGATAAGGAGGGAAAAAGGAGGAGAAGGAGAGATATAGGAGGAGGAGGAGGAGGAGGAGGAAGAGAGATATAGGAGGAGGAGGAAGAGAGATATAGGAGGAGGAAGAGAGGAAGAGAGATATAGGAGGAGGAGGAGAACAGGGGAGACGACGAGAACATCTAGGGAGGAAGTAAATAAGTAACACAGCACTTGTTAAGGTAACCACGAGGGAAAACCGCAACACGACCTCCTTCCTCTCGATTCTGAAAGGCAGAGGAAGAGAGCAGGAAGGATCAGGGAAGGGAAGAGGAAGAGGAAATAATAGAAAGAGGAATGAGAGGGAGAAGTTGTGAATGTAAGTTTGAGGGAGAAAGCTAAAAAGAGAGGGAGAGGGAGAGGGAGACAGCTGAAAAGAGGGGGAGAGTTTGTGAGTTTTTTTTCGTTTCCTCTCCCACTCGAGAGCAGAAAGGAAGAAATGTAAAACGAAAGACAGACACAGACAGAGACCGATGGAGCGGGGCGAGTATTTTGCAGAAGGACACTTAGATCGGAAGTTGTATCATCAGTGAATAAGAATTGTCAAGTGTACCGGATAGAATGAGTGCCCCCCCCCCTCTCCCTCTCCGCCTCTCGTCGTCTTCTCTTCCCCTCGTGATCTTACTTTAGGCATTTTGGTGTTTCTTTGTTTTTATTGTATTTTTCATTATTTGTTAATTTTCATTTTTGTTTGTTTGTTTTTGGAGATCTTACATTTCGTAAGAGAGGGGTACGAGAATGAAGTGAAGGAAGGAGAAGGAAAAAAAGAAGAGTCAGAGAACAGAAAAGGGTGAGAGGGTAAGAGAAAGAGAAAGATCGGGGAAAGGGGGGGTTGAGGGGGTGACCTTCTGGCGTGGGTGTCGACAGTCCCTCGAACCACGGTGCGTCCGTCACGTGGTTGTGACTTGTTTTTGTTTTTGTTTTTGTTGTGTGACAAGGTCGTATTTTTTCTTTTTTTCGGTTTTGGATTGTGAGGTTTCCCTTTTGTTTTTTCGTTTGTTTTTATTTTGGTTTGATTTTTTTTTTAGGTATTTTGTATTAGCGTTCATTTATTTTTGTGTGGTTTACATTTTTTCTTTCATTTGCCAGTCTCTTGGAAGTCAATTTGTTATTGTATCTGATTACTTGATCAGTTAATTAAGAGTGATGCATATATTGATAATTAACAAATGCGACCTGATATATTCATGATATTTATTAATTAGATTCTTTTTAACATGGTTGATTCGTACCCATTTCCTTGATCTGATACTCGTTAGAACATGTTAGAGCTGGTATTTGAACAGGAGCTGATAACGAACAGTCACCGTCATGATGATACGTGTTGTGGATATGATCGGGGCTGTTATAGTGACTGTGGTGACGTTACTGTACATCATCAACATCTCTGTTTAGGATTCGGTTGTCGATTGGCACCATAGAGGCTAGGGAAATGGAGATATTTTACTGAATAAAATTATGGGACCAGCAACTTGCAACACTGATCTGAAAAATGTGATTGTAGTATTTGTCATTATACCGCCAAACTATAAATTCTTGAAAGGGTGTTTATTCGCGCTGTAAGGTTTATTATCTACGAGAGTGTACGTGAATGGTGATATGTATTAGCATATGAGTGTGGCTAATAGAAAGGCGGTTATTTTCTCTCTCTCTCTCTCTCTCTCTCTCTCTCTCTCTCTCCTCTCTCTCTCTCTCTCTCATCCCCCCTCTCCCCCCCTCTCTCTCACAATCTCTCGCTCTCTCTCTCTCTCTCTCCTCTCTCCTCCTCTCTCTCTCTCTCTCTCTCTCTCTCTCTCTCTCTCTCTCTCTCTCTCTCTCTTTCTCTCTCTCACTCACTTTCTCTCTTTCTCTTTCTCTCTCTTTTTCTGTGCCTGTACTTTTCCGATCCTTTGGGACCCCCCCATACACATTTTTCATTACTTTACCTCCTCGCCGCCCACACGTCCTCGCAGTCTCCCATATTTCCACGCATTCACCCCCACTAACTTTCCTACCTCAAATGTCCCCGAGATTTGCATTTTGATGGAAACTTCCGCGTGCGTTGTTGGTCTTTCGTGTTGGGGGAGGGGGAGGCAACGACCTCCTCCTCCTCCCCTTCCTCTTTTTCTTTCCCTTCTTCTTTTTCGTCTTCGATTTTCTCATCCCCTTGCCGCTTCCACATCTTCCCTCCCCTTCTTTTCCTTTTTGTATCATCTTCCCTTACCTTGTTGCTTTCCCCTTCCCTTTCCCCTTCTTCTCTTATTCCATTCCCTTCCCCATCTTCTCCCTTCCCATGTCCCCTTACCCCATCCCCCATTCCCCTCTCCACATCACGCTATTCCCCATTCCCTTCTGTAATGAGTAGAATTATGTCATCCATTTTTTTCTCATAATTATTTAAAGTTAGTCTTTTTAATCTTTTCTTGAATTACTCATTTTTTCTCTGTTATCTATATCTACCCCCCCCCCAACTCCTCGTATCCGCAGCTGTGATCTTGTAGGTGAGATGAGGGGAGAGGGGAAGGTCAAAAGGAGGAGAAAGGAAGGGGAGATGAAGGGGGAAGATAAAAAGGTAGAAGAGAGGAGGGATAGAGGGAGGGATAAGGGAGGATGGATGTAGAAGAGAGTGAGAGGGAAAGGTGGAAGAGAGAGAGAGAGTGGTGAAAGAGATGGAGAGGTTGAAGGGAGGGGGAGGAGGAAGGGAGGAGGGACAATATGGCTTTTCTAGGACTCAAATCTCCACAGGCATTTCCGCTCCTTCTTTCGCTCCCGTTATGACGTTGTTACTTTTGCTTACATTCTTTTGTTTACATGGCGCTTGTTATGGCCATTGATTCATTGGCTGCCGTATTGATATACTTGAGTGCTTATTTACACATTTACTTGTAGTAGTTATTTGTTCATTTTTCTATTCGTTTGTGTATTTAAATTATTGCTCATATACTTATGTTTGTAATTTTCATATCAGATGCAATTAATTCCGGTTTTGAAGCATTTCTCTCTTGTTTTCATGTTTTTATTTCGTTGATTTTTTAAACGGTACGAGGGTGTGGCGCTAAACGTTGCCAAACATTTTCCACAAAATAAAATGAAAGGTAGCTTGTCTTACCGTTTTGCTTTATTCAGATAACGTTTATAAAGTCTGATGCTTTAAAGGATATGTATATATATATATATGTATGTATGTATGTATGTATGTATGTATGTATGTATGTATATATATATGTATGTATGTATATATATGTATGTATGTATGTATATATATGTATGTATGTATGTATATATATATATGTATGAATGTATATATATGTATGTATGTATATACATATGAAAGATCGCGTGGTATTGAGAGTGGACGATCGTGAGAGAATGTGAAGGAGGAGGAGGAAGAAGATAAAGAGAAGGAGATGATAATGTTTATGTTGATCATAATAGAATATATTAATATTGATGACAATGGTAATGATAATAGTAATGATGGTAATAATAATAATATGAATAATGGTAATAACAATAATAAAGGAGGAGAAAGGGGGGGAAATGAGGATGAAAATATAGAAAAATACGTAACACATGGAACTGAAATCAAGAAAGGTCGTCAAAAGACAGGGGAGAGAGGGAGGGAGGGGGAGGTGGAGAAGGAGAGAAGGACAGGGAGGGAGGGAGGGAGGAAGGAAGGGAGGGCGGGAGGAAGGAAGGGAGGGAGGGAGGGAGGGAGGGAGGAAGGGAGGGAGGAAGGAAGGAAGAAAGGAAGAAAGGAAGAAAGGAAGAAAGGAAGAAAGGAAGAAAGGAAGAAAGGAAGAAAGGAAGAAAGGAAGAAAGGAAGAAAGGAAGAAAGGAAGAAAGGAAGGGAGGGAGGAGGGAGGGAGGAAGGAAGGGAGGGAGGGAAGGAAGGAAGGAAGGAAGGAGGAGGGAGGGAGGAGGGTGAATACAGAGCTTGTGAAGCTGACGTGTTATTGGGCGATCGGTGCAGCTGCCACGGCGGTTGTGATTGTGTTCCTTGCTTGCGTTGAAGGAGACCGGGTGCTTGTGGTGGAGTGACTTCTCTTTTTCTCCTTTGCTGAGGTCTCCGTGTAGGGTTGTTGGGACGTTTGCTGAAGTTCTGTTTGTGGTGTTTGTAGGTGTGTGTGTATGAGGGGGGAGAGGTGGATGGGCGTGTGTGCGTGTGTGTGAATGTAATTGTGATTGTGTGATTATGTAACTTTGTGTATGTTTGAGAGTGATTGCGTTATTGTGTGTGAGAGAGAGAGAGAGAGAGAGAGCAGGAGAGAGAGCAGGAGAGAGAGAGAGAGAGAGAGAGAGAGCAGAGAGAGAGAGAGAGAGAGAGAGAGAGAGAGAGAGAGAAGAGAGAGAGAGAGAGAGCAGGAGAGAGAGAGAGAGAGAGAGCAGGAGAGAGGGAGAGAAAGAGAGCAGGAGAGAGAGAGAGAAGAAGAGAGAAACAGGAAGAGAGAGAGAAAGAGAGCGGGAGAGAGAGAGAGAGAAAGAGAGCAGGAGAGAGAGAGAGAGAGAGAAAGAGAGCAGGAGAGAGAGAGAGAAGAAAGAGAGCAGGAAGAGAGAGAGAGAGGAGAGAGAGAGAGAGAGAGAGAGAGGAGAGAGAGTGAGGGAGAGGAGAGAGAGGAGGCGAGAGAGAGAGAGAGAAAGAGAGCAGGAGAGAGAGAGAGAGAGAGAAAGAGAGCAGGAGAGAGAGAGAGAGAAAGGGCGAGAGCAGGAGAGAGAGAGAGAGAGAGCGAGAGCAGAAGAGAGAGAGCGCGAGAGCAGGAGAGAGCGAGAGCTTTACCGTTAGGTCTGTTGCACTGAGATTGCACATAGAAAAACGAAAATACACAACTATAACACGAATTATTATTATATTATTTGCATCATCGCCGTCACCATCATCATCTTCATCGTGATATCATCACCACCACTATCGTGATCATCACCTTCATCATAATATCATCACCATATCATCATCACACCACCACCACCATCATATAATCATATCACTACCATCATCATCGCCATATCACCATCATCATCATCAAAATCATATCATCGTCATTATCATCATCATAGCATCACCATATCATCGTCATCATCATCATCATAGCATCACCATATCATTGCTACCATTACGTCACCGTCATTATTTATTACATTTATAATTATGATTCTATTTTTTCCCACGCCCCTTGTTCACAAACCTCCTCTCAACCTCTTGGACTTTTGGGCACCTTTAGTCTTTGCAGGTGTTCGCATTTCACTTTTTCACCTTCATTTTTTAAAGTTCCGGTTTTCCTGCCTCTCTCTCTCTCTCTCTCTCTCTCTAATGTTCCTGAAGACGAAGGTCAAAACGGACGCATAAATACGAGAGAAAGGATGGGTGCCTCATGCGCAAGGTGACGTGAAGCGATGGTGTGGTAGCCTAGATAGTGTTAAGTGCTTGCATGCCTTCTCGCTTGCAGCTGCCACCGCTGGCTAATCTAGTGCGAAACAGGGCGCAGCTTTGCATAAGTCTCCCCTGCCAGGTCACAGCCTCTCCGTAGAGGTATGGAGCTATGGCCCACTGGCATGTGGACACGCCCTGGCTTCATACCAATTCCTGCCCCATAGCCACCCTGGGGTAATTGGGCGGCTCAGGGGAGGTGGGCCTTGCCAATCCTCCTCCCAGATAACTCTCTGGCAACGCCCTCAATAAATGGATATGCTGGGGGGAGGGGTGCTGTCCCTCCCACCCAGCAAGCAAGGTGGGCTGTGGGTCCCATTGGGAGGGTAAATGTCGAGGTGCAGAATGGGAATGAGAGTTACTTGTCCTGCCTGCGCCCCAGTAGGAGCCAACCCACCATGAAGCTTGTGAGGCAAAGCCCTCGGGAACCCCACAGTCCGCTGACCTCCTTTATTTGGACCAGCGTCGGCGGGAGCGGCAGAGGTGGCGTGCACCTGGAGTAACAGCCCGAGGCTTAACCTCAGGCAAGCTGTCTGGGTAGGCGCTTGGAATATCCGGTTCTTGTAGCAGGATGAGTGGTTACCTCTGCTATCGAGGTAACGAATTAGAGCGACTGGGAGTTGAGGTGGCTGCCCTCTTGGAGGTGAGAAGACCTGGTAGCGGCACGATCAGTGGTGCACCTACTACTGGTCAGGCCGCAGTGATGGTCACCACCTCCAGAATGTAGCCATAGACATCTCCAGCTGACTTGAGCCCTCGGTAGTTGAGGTGACACCGGTTGATGAGCATATTATAGCATTGAGACTGAAGCATGCCTCTTATTGCTGTATATGCCCCTACTGATGTTTGTAAACGCAATGTGAAAGAGGCATTCTATGCCAAGCTCGCATCTGTGGCAGACAATTGCCCCCAGCAAGATATTGGCATTGTTCTGGGTGACTTCAATGTGGTATCCAGCTGTGACCAAGATGGCTATGAGATGTCTATCGGCCCCTATGGCTCGGAAGCTGATCCCAGCAGCGAGAACAGCCTCTTTCTCTGGGACTTTGCTAGGTTCCAGAGAATGAGGATGTGTGGCTTCTGATACTAGTGCTCCAACCCGCATCGCTGGACATGGTATAGCAATATGGGTACAGTGGCCATGGAGATCAACCACATTCAGAACTGTCGGCAGTTCTGGAGGATCCTCCAGAACTGACGAGTTCTGTGGCACTTGTTGTTGCCTCTTTGCATCAACATAATATATTATCTCCTCAATATCTGATATAATCTTAATAGTTCATACTAGTCATATTTCTCTCACAGATCTTACTCTTTCAACTTGTATTAATTTGTTTAGACAAATGTGAAGGAAAGTTCACAACTTATTAGAGAATTTACAACTAATTTATTAACTGTAAAGTATTATATATAGTAAACATGTAAAGTCAATCACATAAATTTATATGTCAATAATATAACATCTGAGTT
Source organism: Penaeus monodon (assembly GCF_015228065.2). NCBI lineage: Eukaryota > Metazoa > Arthropoda > Malacostraca > Decapoda > Penaeidae > Penaeus > Penaeus monodon. The sequence goes on along the minus strand of NC_051395.1, from coordinate 33,029,034 downwards.
CATTATAATTCAATACAATAATTATACCATATTAAATATCCATCTTTTAACTTTAACAAATAACTTGTCACTTTACTCTAATTGTTAACATACAAACTACATAATATAAATTTAAGCAAGCTGTTATTAATTAACCAATGTCAATGCTTAAAATAGATGTAAGCAGTTAATAAAAGAATTCCTTTCTTCACATACAATGATTGAAATCATAAAAATATTTGTAAGCAAATTGAAATACAGAAATTAGTGAGAATTATATTTAGGCAAGATGAATTACTTATACCAAGCAATTTAAAATACTAAGTTAATGTCTTTACACAATTCAAACTTTAACCAATATAAAAAAAAAATTCTGAAATGGACATAAAATGTCTTGTGCTTAATCAGGCAATCATAATACTGAATTAATATTGCTAAGCCACAATTAACTCAAGCAAACTTATTCTAGGAAATACTTAATGATTACATACAAAATACAAACTTATTCTTACGCTCTACCGGAAATTAACAATCATCACTGTTAAGTCACACTTCCGTAGAGCTGAGATCTCTTAAAAGTAAATAATTAATTCCTTACTCTCTATGCTAACTCAATATATCAATACACTTAGAATTCAAATCTATATGTCTTCAATTATATCATTCTTCAAACTTGACAATCAAATCTATAATTATTCCATTATATAATTATTACTTCTAAAATGAACTTAGTCAAATACAATCCTTGGTCCTTTATATAGTCATATCTCAATCAAGAAATACCTATAACCTACTTAATACACATTTTCCATAGCACATTCCCGTCCACCATGTTCCCCCTTAAACAAGAAACACTTAAACTGCTTCAATAGGGCTTACCCACAAATGCCACCAAAGTGACATGGCTGCAAGGTGCTACCAGGGATGACTTTCAAGACCAACTCCAAACTCCTACTCCTCCGTTGGTCTGTCTCGACCCGTCTTTTATCCCCGCTATGGGGGCCCTTCCTGTCACTTTCCTATGTCCCAGCAAATTTTCAACACTGTATTTATCACTTTAACTTTTGTCTATCTACCTTCTGTGTTATTTTCTTGATACCCGACTTGAATATTGTGATATATCTAGTGATCGCCTCCAACTAGTTGTTTTCGTATTCGTGGCTTCTAGAAGCTTCTGTTAGTCATGGCGTGAACCACGCGCTCAGTTTGACGTCATGGGTCATCTTCCTGTTTACCATCTTTTCATCTGACCATTTTTTCTGGATTTCGCCCTCATCTTCGCCGTATTGTTCTATTTTTTGATGTTGCGACCGGATGGTGCGTCCGCTCTGCCTCGCGTTGTTTACGAATAATGCGTATCTGTCCACGACACACTGACCATAGGCTGGTTGTGGCTACCCTACGGATCCACATCAAAACTCCCTGTCCCTCCAGTGGCCACTCTAAGGTGTTCCACCTGGACAGACTAAGGGAGGAGGAGTGTGCTCGTGGGTTAATCATGGCAGTCTCGAACCGATTCACAGAACTTGACAACATGACGGACCCAGTTGCTCTGTGCGAGTTCTTCAAGCACGAAACACTTGAAGCAGCCCAGGAGTCCCTTGGCGTACACCTGAAGGCAATACAGAAATCCATCTCCCTAGAGACATTAGAGGCCACTGAAGCATGTCATGTGGCTCGGCTGAATGGCAATCAGGTCTTGCATTGCTCCTTGGTGCATAGGGCTCAGACACTGCTGAGAAGGGACAAGGAACAGTTCATCAGGAATCTTGCTGAGGAGGTTGAAGGCCATTTCTTGGTAAACGACCTTCACCCTGCCTACCAAGCCCTGAGAAAGCTGAACTCTAAGCCCTCCTCGCAGATGACTGCAGTCCGCTCAATGGGTGGACGGATCATCTCAGATCATGTTGGGGTTTGGGAATGTTGGGCTGAGTATTTTGAGCAGTTGTACCAGGTAAACCCTCCAACATTTAGCTTGGATGCAAGCAATATCACAATACCTGTGCAGGACCCACCCATGAGCGAGGAACCACCTACCCTAACGAAGGTTAGGATGATGAATTCCAAGCTGAAGAGTGGGAAAGCTGCAGGCATAGGTGATATCTCTGCTGAACTTCTAAAGGCTGGGGGTGAACCTATGGCTCAGGGCTTACATACAGTCTTGACTGCCATCTGGCAGTCTGGTACCATTCCCCCTGACCTGTTGAGGGCATGGTCATCCCTCTCTGGAAGGGGAAAGGGGATCGTTGTGATTGTAGCAACTACCGTGGCATTACACTGCTCAGCATACCAGGCAAAGTTTTCACCAACATTCTTCTGAAACAGATCTGCGACCACCTACTGAGGCATCAGAGACCGGAGCAGTCTGGATTCACTCCTGGCAAGTCCACAATAGACCGAATACTAGAGCTTTGAGTAATTGTGTGACACCGTCATGAGTTTGGTCGTGGGTTACTTACAGCCTACATCGACCTCAAAGAAGGTGTTTGACTCAGTGCATCGTGAATCGCTATGGGATATCCTGATACTCAGGGGAATTCCAACACTGATTATTGGCTTAATAGCAAGCCTTTATACCGGTACTGAAAGTGTTGTAAAGTATGGTGGGGGTCTGTCAAACTTCTTCCCTGTTAATTCAGGGGTGAGGCAAGGCTGTGTCCTTGCACCAACACTTTTCAACACCTGTATGGACTGGATAATAGGCAGAGCTACTAGCCAAAGTCAGTGTGGAGTAACACCGATCATGTTGCTATCCTATCTGAGTCCCTGGAGTCACTGGTGATGCTTCTTGATGTATTCAGCAATGATGCGAAGCCCTTAGGCCTAGAGGTCTTCTGGACCAAGACCAAGATCAAGATTCAGGACCCATTCAGTCGATCCATGCTTGTGGCGAGGACGTTAAAGTTACAGAGAGCTTTACATACCTTGGTAGTGTAGTCCATGTCTCTGGGAAGTCAGACCAAGAAGTCAATAGACAGATTGGTCTAGCAACAGGAGCCATGAACTCGATCAAAAAGAGCAAATGGAGATGTCGGTACCTATGCAAAAGGACCAAGTTAACTGTTTTCAAGGCCTTGATACTGCCAGTTTTGCTCTATGGAAGTGAAACCTGGATGCTATCGAGTGCCTTGGAGTCTGTCTTGATGCATTTTGTAACTAGTCTCTTCGCCAGATCATGGGGTACAGCTGGCCAGACCACATGTCCAGCTGACGGTTACACCGTGAGATTGGCATAGGACCTGTTACTTGCATAAACCAGGATCGCCAACTCAGGCTATATGGGCACCTAGCTCGTTTCCCTGTGGATGACCCTGCTCATCAGGTTGTCTCTTTGTGAGACAACCCTGGGTGGAGGATGCCTGTGGAACGACCCAGGAGGTCATGGCTTGGGCAGCTCGACGAGACCGGTCGCGAGTAATTAGAGATAGGCCGAGGGCCTGCCTGGAGACTCGCCATGAGAGACCCTCGTGGTTGGAAGCGAAGGGTGGATGCGGCCATACACCCACGTCGGCGTTAGCCCCTTGATGATGATGATGAAAGGATGATAAATGAGGGGGGTTTAAGATGCAGCTCGAGATGAAAGATAGGGAATGGGATAGAAATTAAGAGGGCGACGACGAATAAATACAAAAGGGAATACACGATAGAGAAGAAGGAATTGAAAGGAGAGGAGGAATATGAAGAGGGAGATACCGTGTCAAATAGGTTGTCAATTGGCATTTATGGGCATTTTACAAGCTGTTGGCGTGGGCATTTGTGTGTGCGCGCGCGCGCCTCTTGAATGGTGGAATTATATGATTATTTACCTGTTAATTTTTGTTGTCCTGTTGTTCTTCTGCTCCTTTGCTAATGACAGTATTTATAGTAAGCTGTTGTAATGAGACATCCTGAGGGGTAATATGGTTACTATAACTACTGTAACAACTAAATATCTACTCTAGCAACCATTGCTATCGGGCATTGCCAATGTTCTCGGGCAAATGAATATCCTCGATTCACAAAAAGGGAAAGCAAGTTAAACGCCAAATGCTTGCACGTTTTGTTTTTTTTGTGTTAATTTGATAACGTGGAACTGGATCCCAGCTTGGGTTTCCCTGGAAGTGTAGTTGGGCTCTTGCGCGGGGAATAGATCGGCGCTAACAGACTTTTTGTGGGGAAGGGGTAGGGTAGGGGATATGGGGAGGCGGAGTAGGGGAAGGCGTAAGAGTAGGGAGAACGGGGAAGTAAGGAGGAAAAGGAAGAGGGGAAGGAGAATGAGACTGGAGAAGAAGTTGGGGGTAATAAGATGAAGAGGAGGTGCAGGAGGAGAAGGGGATTGTGGAAAAGATGGGGGGAAGAGGAAGAGGAGGGGAGAAGAGGAAGAGAAGAAAGAAGAGGGTTTTAAGGACCGGCGTAGACTGCGACAAGGGAGGGAGGGGAAGGATGTGAAGGGTGGAGTGGGGAGAGGAGCAGCTGGAGGGAGGGGAAGGGGCAGTAGTAAGAGGAGAAAATCATAAACAAAAGTAAAAGGTAGAGCAGGAGAATCGGGAAGAAAACAATGAAGACACCGAAGTAAAAATATATAAAAGTAATTATTTATGAATATGGTAAAACAGGTGTTATCGGCGAACGCAGCGAACGGCGGGGCGTACATAAATCGAGAGGCAGATGGCGGCCGGTTGGCAGTGGTTGAGTTCCTAGGTATTTGGAGCATTTTTGTAAATTTTGTTTTGGTGAACGGATTTTGAGCTGGGCATATCTATTCGACTCTCTGGTTCTGTATCTTTGGCTCTGGTTGGCTCTGTTGTCTTGGCTATCTCCCCTCTCTATCTATGTATCTATCTATATGTCTCTCTCCCTCCCTCCTTCCTTCCCTCCCCCCCACGCTCTTTCTCTCCCTCCCTCCCTCCCTCCCTCTCCCTCTTTTGGCCCCCCCCCCTCCCTCTCCCTCTTTTGCCCCCCCCCTTCTCTCCCTCCCCGCTAGCACGTCTGTCTTTCAATCTTCCTTTTTCTCCTTTCCTCTGTTCTCTTCTTTTTCTCCTTTCCTCTGTTCTCTTCTTTTTCTCCTTTCCTCTGTTCTCTTCTTTTTCTCCTTTCCTCTGTTCTCTTCTTTTTCTCCTTTCCTCTGTTCTCTTCTTTAATCCTCTATTCTCCTCTTCTTTAACTCCCTTGTTCTACTTGTATCCCAACCGCTTTTATATCCCCGCATGCCCTTCCTCGTGATCTTTCTCCCTCCTCCATCTCTTCCGTCGTTGTTTTTTTTTGTTTTGTTTTTTTTGTGTCCGAGTGTGTGTCTTAAGAGCTCTCTCCTCCTGTAGCCACAACATGGTTTAGGATAATGTTGTTGATGTTGCTGGTGATGAAATAGGGGTGTTAATTGTTTTGTTGATGTAGGTATCAATGTTCTTGTTTCTGCTGTTGATGTTTTGTTATTGATGGTGTGGTGGAGGTGGTTGTATTGTTGTTGGTGACGGTGGTGGTAGCAGCGTTGCTAGTGGTGTTGACTGTTCATGTTGATGAAGTTGGCGTTGTTGTCAGTGTTGTTGTGGCGTGGCAAGATGATTAGGCAGCTGCTGCATCGCTGTTGTCATCACGCCAGTCTCTCACGGGATATCATCAGTAATTTCCATGTGAGATTGGAAGATGAGGTAAAGGTGAGAGTAAGAGGCGAGGAGAGAAAGAATGGAGAAGGAAGGAGAGGGGAAGGGGAAGGGGAAGGGGAAGGGGAAGGGGGGAGAGGGAGGGAGAGCATGGACGTGGAAATGAGGAGTGGGAGGAAAGAGAGGGAGTAGAAAGATGTAAGAGGTAGGAAGAGGGGAGAAAGAGGAAGAAGAAAATTAAAAAGTGGAGAGAAAGAGATTAATAAACTCCATACTTATTGTTATCATTGTTTTAATGGGAAACTTTAAGCATCCCCGATGAGAGCGCGCGTGTGTTATGGACGCCCTCGACGGTGTAACTGATGTGTACTTCATGCAGGAGAACCCCTGGAGATGGCTGGCGGTCACGTGGGACGGCGGTAAGGGCGAAAGTCCCCTTGGTTGGCAACTGCGGAGTAGACCATGCGGCGACAGGTGGCGGGGTGGAAGGGGGGTAGGGCGATGGGGGGGGTTGGATGGGTGGCAGGGTGGGGGGTGGGTTGCATTATTGTGGCCGAGGGGGCAGCGAGCGAGCCCTTGTTGCGAAAAGAGGAAGAGGGCAAGTGAGGAAAAGTGGAGAAGGTGAGTTGGAGAGGGAGGGAGAGGAGAAAGAACGGATGAGGTGAAAGAACGGATGGAGAGGATGAGGAAGAGGAAAATGAAAAAGACGAAGAATGCGCAAGAGGGTGAAAGAAAGGGAGAGTGAGTAAAGTTAAATTTAAAAGAGCACAAAAGAAGAACTGGGGAGAGAGGAAAGATAAAATGGAGGGAACGGGACCCGACCCCAAGAAAGCGAAAGATTGTTGAAAGGAAGAAGGCAGGCGAGGAACAAAGCTTTGTTAAGAACCACGACAAAGAATTAAAAAATAACATGGAGGTGCACAGCTACTAACACGCTAAATGGAGGAAAAATAGATAACTGTGAAGATAAATAGCTGGGCGACGTTGGGGGGGGGGGCAAGAGATGAAGAAGAGAGACATATGATACACAAGATTTCAAACCGTGCATGACAAAAAAAACTCAGGATATTTAAGACCTAATGAAAAATCGCGTGAAAGAACGAAGAAAAAGAGTAATTAAGAAGAAAGATCCAAGTAGGGGAAGACCGGAGGAACAGCAACATTAAGAATCAGGATTCCCCCGTCGTGACGCCGGACCTACAAAGTCAGTTCGGGTGACCACAGGCGAGCGAGGTCATGAAGCGGGGAGGGTGGCAAGGAAGGGAAGGACAAGGAAAAGTACGAATGAAGGAGAGATGAGAAAATAAATGGAAAACAGAGGGGGGGGATGGGTAAGAGAATTACGCAAGTAAGAGAAGAAGGGGGGTTATATGAAGTGTGTGTGTTACTGTATATGTAAGAGTTAGTTATCAGGTTGAGTAAGCTCAGGTGAGAGAGGGTGTTAGCGAGTGTATTTTAATGAATCAGGACTCAGCAAAGTGAGACAGTAGGAGAAACAGAAGCTCTAAGATAGAATAAGAAATGAGTGTCTATATTAAATCCGTACTTGGTGTGCCGAGATAGATTTTCACCAGCACCTTATATATGTTTATTATGCGAAAGAGGACTAGAGTGGGATGTGGGGCAGTAAGAGTTTATATATGAGGGAATGACCCCCGTGCTTCTTCATGTATTATATACAAGGGCTCCGTCTTAGCCCGAGATAACATACTATGAAGGCCATATAACGAGGATCCGGAGAAACAGCTCGTGTGAACCTCTTAACGCTTCCCCTCCCACCTCGTCTCCTTGTTTTACTCCGCTTTCAAAACGCTCTTTACCTCTTCCTCCTCTACTTTATTTATCTCGCGTACTACCCCCATCTTCTCTTCATCCAGCCCCTTTTCACACTCCTCACTTGCTTTACACTCTACTCTTATCGCCCCCTCCTTCTGCCTACACCTCTAAACCTACCAAAAATCTTACCTGCCTTTTTACGTCTCCCGTAGGCTTACTTTAGGTAGAGGTAGCAAGGGAGACTCATCTCAGAAGGGCTTCAGGAACCGACGGCCCCTTTGTTTGTGTTCACGTGAGGTTGAGCGCCGGTTAGCTTGTCACCTGTTTTCGCCTGTCTTTCGGTGCGATTCTGTTTTTCTCCTTGGCTTTGTGTGTGTATTTCTCTCTCTCTTCCCCTCTCTCTCTCTCTCTCTCTCTTCTCTCTTCCCCTCTCTCCTTCTCTCTCTTCCTCTCTCTCTCTCTCTCTCTCTCTCCTCTCTCTCTCTCTCTCTCTCTCTCTCTCTCTCTCTCCTCCCTCCCTCTCCCAGTCCTAGTCCCTCTTCTTTTTCCTTCTGTCTCTCCTTCTCCCTCCCTCCCCACCCACATAAAACCTCCCTCCTACGCCCTCCTCCTCCCCCGATCCATTCCCCATACCCCCGTTCCCCTTAACTTACCACCATACCATTCCCCTCGTCTGCCCTTCGCCTCCGCCCTCTTCGTCGCCTGCCTCATTCGGGGAGTTCAACGCCTTTCCAGCACTGATCCTGTCTGTCTCTCTCTCTCTCTCTCTCTCTCTCTCTCTCTCTCTCTCTCTCTCTCTCTCTCTCTCTCTCTCTCTCTCTCTCCTCTCCATCCTCTCCCCTTCTCTCTCCTCCCCATCCTCTCCCCTTTCTCTCTCCTCTCCCTTTCTCTCTCCTCTCCCTTTCTCTCTCCTCTCCCTTTCTCTCTCCTTCCCTCCCTCCCTTGGCTCCGCAGGCTGTCGCAACGAACGGTTTTGTCGACTGGCCCCCGGAAAGTGATGGTGAAAAAAGAAATGTGGATTTTCGTGATTATTCCTTTGTGGTGATTTTTTTGTGACTTGTTTTTGTTGTTATTGTCTTCTTGTGTTATCGTTGTTTTTTATTTATTTATTTTGATTATAAATTTGATTTGTAAAGTATGTAGAGATTAATATTCCTCGTAACATCAAATACAAGTTTGTTTAATAATTATCAGTATCAGTTTATTAACCAGTCGATATATAATTCTAATAAACACATTATATCCAGAATTAATGAATAAGCAAATTGCCGGCAAGCAAAACTCACAAAGATAAAAATGAATTTAATATCGCTGCGCCAAGTTGAAAAGCTTTACCATGTTGGCAACACTACGGGACCTCTTTACACGTCGTTCTCGGGGGGAAGCCCTGAGCATAACCTCTCTCTGCATGTTTAAAAAAAAAGTGTGTGGATTTGGACACTGTAGGATGGTAGAGAGAGAGGGATTGTAGGGTGATAGGATATGCGGCTGCTTGTGGATGAGTGGGTAACCGTATGTTTGAACAAGTGAGTGGCTGGGTGGACGAGTGGGTGAGTGAGCGAGCGTTTGGGCAGTTAATCGAATGGATAAGCGAGCTGTTATCTTTTCACGTGGGCGAGTGACTGAGCGATTAAATGGATGACTGAATGGAATGGATTGCAAAAGATTGTAGTGCAGAAAGGTAGGCAAGCGGACAGGCAAGCAGGCAGAGGTAAGAAGGCAGGCAAGAAGACGGGTATTCGTCAAACAAACATAAATTCAAAAGACTGGACTGAACTGCACTGTGAATAAGCCAAGTTGAGTGGGTGAAAAGAGCCAATGATTAGGGATTAGGGATTAGGCAAGCGAGCGAGTATCACACCAACCACCCCTCGCCACCCACGCCCACAACTTAACCCATAAACACACCCGATCGCTTGTCCACGCACACATACATCCAATCACATGTGCTTGGCCGTAAGCCTACATGTATTCTGGCATAGGCCATTACACAAAGATACACATACACGTAAAACAGACCACACAATTAGTAGTAATACCGAAGGGAACAATAACAGTAACTGTAATAGTAACATACTATAACAATACCAATAACAACAACAATAATAATAATAGTAAAGTATACTATTAAGCCTACTAAAAAGGAACAAGACAATATCAGAAAGAGTAAAATTATTTAGAACAAAAACAGAAATCGCAAGAACGCCAGAAGATAGAGGAGAAAGAGAGAGAGTGAGAAGATAGAGGAGAAAGAGAGAGAGTGGGAAGATAGAGGAGATAGAGAGAGAGTGGGAAGATAGAGGAGAAAGAGAGAGAGTGAGAAGATAGAGGAGAAAGAGAGAGAGTGAGAAGATAGAGGAGAAAGAGAGAGAGTGAGAAGATAGAGGAGAGAGAGAGAGAGTGAGAAGATAGAGGAGAGAGAGAGAGAGTGAGAAGATAGAGGAGATAGAGAGAGGGGTGAGAAGATAGAGGAGATAGAGAGAGAGTGGGAAGATAGAGGAGATAGGAGAGAGTGAGAAGATAGAGGAGGAGAGAGAGGTGAGAAAATAGGGAAAGGAGAGAGAGAGTGAGAAGATAGAGAGATGAGAGAGAGTGGGAAGATAGAGGAGAAAGAGAGAGGGAAGATAGAGGAGAAAGAGAGAGAGTGGGAAGATAGAGGAGAAAGAGAGAGAGTGGGAAGATAGAGGAGGGAAAAAGAGAGAGTGAGAAGATAGAGGAAGAAAAGAGAGAGAGTGAGAAGATAGAGGAGATAGAGAGAGAGTGAGAAGATGAGGACGAGGGAGAGAGAGAGAAGTTGGAAGATAAGGAGGAGAGAGAGAGAGAGAGTGAGAATGATAGAGGACGAGAGAGAGATGAGAGTGAGAAGAAAGAGGAGAGAAGAGAGACCGAGAGTGATAAGAAGATAGAGGACGAGGCGAGAGAGAGAGTGAGAAGCTAGAGGAGAAGAGGATGAGAGAGAGAGTGAGAAGATAGAGGAGAGAGATAGAGAGAGAGAGAAGATAGAGGAGAGAGAGAGTAGAGAGAGAGAGAAGATAGGAGAGAGAGAGGAAGATAGAGAGAGAGAGAAGATAGAGAGACGAGAGAAGATAGAGGAGTATAGAGATAGAGATGAGAGAGAAGATAGAGTAGAGAGAGGAGAGAGTAGAGGAGAGAGAGAAGATAGAGGAGGAGAGAGATAGAGGAGAGAGAGGAAGATAGAGAGGGGGAAAAGAGGGAGAGGGGGGGGGGGGGGAGAAAGGGGGGGGGAAAGACTAGAGGAGAGAGAGATAGAGAGAGAGAGAAAATAGAGGAAGAGGAGAAGATAGAGAGAGAGAGAAGATAGAGGAGAGAGAGAAGATAGAGGAGAGAGAGAAGATAGAGGAGAGAGAGAAGATAGAGGAGAGAGAGATAGAGAGAGGAGAGAGAGATAGAGAGAGGAGAGAGAGATAGAGAGAGAGAGAAGATAGAGAGAGAGAGAAGATAGAGGAGAGAGATAGAGAGAGAGAGAAGATAGAGGAGAGAGAGATAGAGAGAGGGAACAATAACAGTAACTGTAATAGTAACATACTATAACAATACCAATAACAACAACAATAATAATAATAGTAAAGTATACTATTAAGCCTACTAAAAAGGAACAAGACAATATCAGAAAGAGTAAAATTATTTAGAACAAAAACAGAAATCGCAAGAACGCCAGAAGATAGAGGAGAAAGAGAGAGAGTGAGAGATAGAGGAGAAAGAGAGAGAGTGGGAAGATAGAGGAGAAAGAGAGAGAGAGGGAAGATAGAGGAGATAGGACGAGAGAAGGCGAGTGGGGAAGATCGAGGGCAAGAGAGAGAGTGAGAAAGATAGAGGAGGAAAGAGAGAGAGTGGAAAGATAGAGGGAAAAGATTAGAGAGAGATGCGAGAACATAGAGGAGTAGAGAGAAGGAGAAGAGTGAAGAAGATTTAGAGGAGATTAGAGAGAGAGAGTGAGAAGATAGAGGAGAGAGAGAGAGAGAGTGGGAAGATAGAGGAGAGAGAAGTGGAGAAGATAGAGAGAGGGAGAGGAGAGAGGAGAAGATAGAGGATACAAAGAGAGAGAGATGTGAGAGATAGAGGAAGAAGATGAGAGAGAGTGAGAAGATAGAGGAGAACGAGAGAGAGAGAGAGAGTGAGAAGATAGAGGAGATAAGCGAGCGAGACGTGGGAATATAGAGGAAAGAAAGAGATGAGAGAGGAAGATAGAGAGGAAGAGAGAGAGTGGGAAGATCAAGATAGAGGAGAAAGATGAGAGAGAGTGAGAAGAAGAGGAGACGAAGAGAGAGGAGGAGTGAGAGATAGAGGATGAGAGAGAGAGAGTGGAAGATAGAGGATGATAGAGAGAGAGTGAGAAGATAGAGGAGAAAGAGAGAGAGAGTGACGAAGATAGCAGGAGAAAGAGAGAGAAGTGAGAAGATAGAGGAGACGATGAGAAGAGTGAGAAGATAGAGGAGATGGGAGAGAGAGAGAGTGAGAGATAGGAGGAGAGAGTACCGAGAGAGCCCCAGTGAGAAGATAGAGGATGAAGAGAGAGAGAGTGAGAAGATAGAGGACTGAGAGAGAGAGAAAGATAGAGGAGAGAGTGAGAAGATGTGAGAAGATAGAGGAGAGAGAGAGAGAGTGAGAAGATAGAGGAGACGAGAGAGAGAGTGAGAAGATAGAGGAGAGAGAGAGAGTGAGTGAGAAGATAGGAGGATGAGAGAGAGAGAGACGTGAGAAGTAGAGGAGGAGAGAGAGAGTGGAGTGAGAAGATAGGTGAGAAAGATCAGAGGAGAGAGAGAGAGAATAGAGTGAGAGATAGAGGAGAGAGAGAGAGAGAGTGAGAAAGATAGAGGAGAGAGAGAGAGAGAGTGAGAAAGATAGAGGAAGAGAGAGAGAGAGAGTAGAAGATAGAGGAAGAGAGAGAGAGAGAGTGAGAAGATATGAAGAGAGAGAGAGTGAGAGTTTTAGAGATAGAGGAGAGAGAGGAGAGAAGATAAGAGGATAAAGGAGAGAGAGAGTGAGAAGATAGAGGATAAAGGAGAGAGAGAGTGAGAAGATAGAGGAGAGAGAGAGAGAGAGTGAGAAGATAGAGGATATGAGAAGAGAGAGAGAGTGAGAAGATAGAGGAGACGAGAGAGAAAGAGTGAGAGCATAGAGGAGAGAGGAGGAGATGAGTGAGAAGATAGATGAGAGAGAGAGATAGGATGAGAGAGAAGATAGAGGAAGAGGAGAGAGATAGAGAGAGAGAAGATAGAGGGAGAGAGAGAAGATAGAGGGAAGATAGAGGAGAGAGAGAAGATAGAGGAGAGAGAGAGAAGATAGAGGAGAGAGAGAGAAGATAGAGGAGAGAGAGAGATAGAGAGAGAGAAGATAGAGGAGAGGAGAGAGAGATAGAGAGAGAGAAGATAGAGGAGAGAGAGAGAGATAGAGAGAGAGAAGATAGAGGAGAGAGAGAGAAGATAGAGGGAGAGAGAGAGAAGATAGAGGAGAGAGAGAGAGATAGAGAGAGAGAAGATAGAGGACGAGAGAGAGAAGATATGATGAGACGAAGAGAAGATAGAGGGAGAGATAGAGAAGAGAGAGACGAGAGATAGTAGAGGAGAGAAAGAGAGAGAGAGATAGCAGAGAGAGAAGATAGAGGAGAGAGAGAGATAGGACAGAGAGAGGAGAGAAGTAGAGGGAGAGAGAGATAGATGAGCGAGAGAAGACTAGAGGAGAGAAGATAGAGAGAGAGAGAAAAATAGAGGAGAGGAGAGAAGATAGAGGAGCGAAGAAATAGGGAGAGAGGAGGGAGAAGGATAGAGGAGAGAGAGAGATAGAGGAGAGAGAGAGAAGATAGAGGAGAGAGAGAGATAGAGGCGAGACGAGAGATAGAGGAGAGAGAGAAGATAGAGGAGAGAGAGAAAGATAGAGGATGAGGAGAGAGATAAGGAGAGAGAGGACAGATAAGGATGAGAAGAGAGAGAAGATAGAGGAGAGAGGAGCGATAGAGGAGAGAGAGAGAGATAGAGGAGAGAGAGAGAAGATAGAGGAGAGAGAGAGAGAGAGAGGGAGAGAGAGAGAGGGAGAGAGAGAGAGAGGGAGAGAGAAGATAGAGGAGAGAGAGAAGAGAGAGGAGAGAGAGAAGAATCCGAAGAGAAGATAGAGGAGGAGATAGAGAGAGAAGATAAAGGTGAGATAGATAGATAGATAGAAAGAGAGAGAAGATAAAGGAGAGATAGATACATAGATAGAGAGAGAGAGAGAAAAAGAAGAAGATAAAGAAGAGAGAGAGAGAGAGAGAGAGAGAGAGAGAGAGAGAGAGAGATAGAGATAGAGGGTGACCTCAGAGTGCCAGAGAAGAGAGAGACGAGAGACGCTGAGACGAGAGAGAGAGAGGATAAGGAGAGATAAGATAGATAGATATATCTATATATATAGAGAGAGAAGATAAAGGAGAGATATAGAGAGAGAGAAAAAAAAAAGATAAAGGAGTGAGAGAGAGAGAGAGAAAGAAAAGAAAAGATAAAGGAGAGAGAGAGAGAGAGAAGATAGAGGAGAGATAGATAGAGAGAGAGAAAGAGAGAGAAGGTAAAGGAGAGATAGATAGGAGAGAGAGATGAGAGAGATAGAGGAGGAGAGAGGAAGGAAGAAGAG
>NC_051395.1:32987579-33012579 GCF_015228065.2 Penaeus monodon | reverse complement strand
GGGGAAGTCGATGAGGTTTCGGATAGGGGGTTAAGGGTTGGGTGGTTAAGTAAAGAAAGTGTTAAGTCAAGGTAAAGTAGACTAAAGTAGACTTTTGAGTGGGGTTGAGGGGCAGGGAGGAGTAGGGGAGAGGGGGAAGGAATGGGATCGGTAACGAGGGTAAAGGGAAGCCAGGTTAAAAGGGTATTAAGTCTGGGAAGAGATCGCATCTCGAAAAATAGGGTTTCCTTTTGAAATTGCGCATCTTCGCTGGAGAAAGAAAAGGGAATAGGGAAGGGAGAAGGAGAGCAGAACGATGGAAGAGAGGGAGAGGGAAATAGAAAGGGGAAAATGAAGAAATACACTGAAATGTTTTTGACGAGAAAAAAAGATAGAAAAAAAAAGAAAGAGGAAAGGGAAAAAAAAAATAGAGGAGAGACAGAGAGAGAAAAAGAAAGAAAGAAAGAAAGAGAGAGAGAGATCGCACATGAGAAAGAGAAAAGAAGGACAAAGAAAGTAAGAAGTGGGGAGAGGCAGACGAGATAAAAGCAGAGAGTTGGCGCACGCAATGACATATATCGCTCATTCTTTTCATAAAGGAAAGTCGACGTGGGACGGAAAGCTCTCTCGAGCGATTTAGCTTCTGCGAGAGGGAGAGAGAACAACGAGTGGGAGAGGGATGGGCAAGAGAAAGGGGAATGGGGATGAGAGGAAGAGGTGGGGATGGGGGCAATGAAAGGGGAAGGTGGGGGAGGAAGAGTCGAATCGAAAGAGAGGGAGGGGCCTGTTTGAGAGCCTATTGCTATTTTTTTCTCTCCAGTAGTAACGTTGTAGTTTCATTCTCGTCATAAGCGTTCTTCCTCTGATTCTTCTCCATTTCTTTATGATCTTCCTCCTCCATTTTTTCTCTTCGTCTCTTCCTTATTCCAATTCTTCTTCATCATCATCATTTCCTTCTTCATCTTCTCCTTCTCCCCCCTCCTCCCCTCTCCCTCCTCCCTTCTCCCTTCACCCTCCTTCCCTTCCCTCCTCCTCCCCCTCCTCCTTCGTCAGCAGGGTAGTTAAACTGAGAGAGAGTGCTCTTCGTCTATACTGTATTAGCATGGATAACTAGGGTGTTGTAGGTGGTGGTGGGGGAAGGTTCCGGGGTTTTGGGTAGGGTGGATGGGGGTCGAAGGGGGTCAAGCTGCTACTAGGTTAAGAAGGGCGAGTTTTGTGTATATTGTAACCGAGTAGAGGAATACGAGGAATGCAGCCTCCCTACTATGCCTAGGGAATTGCCACTCGAGTGTCCATAGATCTCGACATTTTACAGGTAATATAAGTGAGACCGCAGGGAGATGACTATGACTGCAGCATCACATTACAATGGGAATTAAAAAAAGGGAATTTTGAAGAATAAAAGAGGACAGAAGAAACTTGAAATGACAGACTTATAAAGAATGGAATTTGGAAGACCAAATTGAAAAGATAATCTTGAAAGTTGAAATTAGGAATTTCAAAATCCGAAGGATGTAGTTAGAAATATGAAACTTAGTTGGAATTAGATGAAAGTCGAGAGATAGGATACTGACTGATGGAATTAGGGAGCCGAAAATTGGAAAGAAGGGAGGTGAAAGAGGAAATTAGAAAGTACAAAGACTATCGACCGATAACACCAAGGGGAAAACGGTACCACTATAAAACACCAGTGGACGCATGATCTCTCTCCTCCCTCGCTATTGCACAATTTTTTTCTCTAAAAATTGGCTTCAATTGTTAGGTCTGTTTGGATAGACATCTCTGTGCGAAAAATTTATCCGGCCTTTGTCCGGATAATGGCGAACTTACTCCCCTAAAATTGCGCTGCGTTTTCGTGCCAAAAAGAATTGAGGGCAGAGAGGGGGGGGGGGATAAAGGGGGTAGGGAGGTTCTGAAAAAGGAGAGTTGGTAGATAGGAAGCGAAGAAGGGAAGATGAGGGTTGGTAGATAGGAAGTGAAGAAGGGAAGAGGAGGGTTGGTAGATAGGAAGCGAAGAAGGGAAGAGGAGGGTTTGGTAGATAAGAAGCGAAGAAGGGAAGATGAGGGTTGGTAGATAGGAAGGGAAGAGGAGGGTTGGTAGATAGGAAGGGAAGAGGAGGGTTGGTAGATAGGAAGTGAAGAAGGGAAGATGAGGGTTGGTAGATAGGAAGCGAAGAAGGGAAGATGAGGGTTGGTAGATAGGAAGGGAAGTGGAGGGTTGGTAGATAGGAAGGGAAGAGGAGGGTTGGTAGATAGGAAGCGAAAAAGGGAAGAGGAGGGTTGGTAGATAGGAAGCGAAGAAGGGAAGAGGAGGGTTGGTAGATAGGAAGCGAAGAAGGGAAGATGAAGGTTGGTAGATAGGAAAAGCGAAGAAGGAAGGGGAAGGTTGGTAGATAGGAAGCGAAGAAGGGAAGGGAGGTTGGTAGATAGGAAGCGAAGAAGGGAAGAGGAGGGTGGTAGATAGGAAGCGAAGAAGGGAAGGGGAAGATTGGTAGATAGGAAGCGAAGAAGGGAAGATGAAGGTTGGTAGATAGGAAGCGAAGAAGAGAAGGGGAAGGTTGGTAGATAGGAAGCGAAGAAGGGAAGAGGAGGGTTGGTAGATAGGAAGCGAAGAAGGGAAGGGGAAGGTTGGTAGATAGGAAGCGAAGAAGGGAGAGGAGGAAGTTGGTAGATAGGAAGCGAAGAAGGGAAGGGGAAGATTGGTAGATAGGAAGCGAAGAAGGGAAGGGGAAGATTGGTAGATAGGAAGCGAAGAAGGGAAGGGGAAGGTTGGTAGATAGGAAGCGAAGAAGGGAAGATGAGGGTTGGTAGATAGGAAGCGAAGAAGGGAAGATGAGGGTTGGTAGATAGGAAGCGAAGAAGGGAAGGGGGTTGGTAGATAGGAAGCGAAGAAGGAAGGGGAGGTTGGTAGATAGGAAGCGAAGAAGGGAAGATGAGGTTGGTAGATAGGAAGCGAAGAAGGGAAGATGAGGGTTGGTAATAGGAAGCGAAGAAGGGAAGGGAAGTTGGTAGATAGGAAGCGAAGAAGGGAAGGGGATGGTTGGTAGATAGGAAGCGAAGAAGGGAAGGGGAAGGTTGGTAGATAGGAAGCAAAGAAGGGAAGATGAGGGTTGGTAGATAGGAAGCGAAGAAGGGAAGGGGAAGGTGGTAGATAGGAAGCGAAGAAGGGAAGGGAAGGTTGGTAGATAGGAAGGCGAAGAAGGGAAGATGAGGGTTGGTAGATAGGAACGAAGAAGGGAAGGGAAGGTTGGTAGATAGGAAGCGAAGAAGGAAGGGGAAGGTGGTAGATAGGAAGCGAAGAAGGGAAGGGGAAGGTTGGTAGATAGGAAGCGAAGAAGGGAAGATGAGGGTTGGTAGATAGGAAGCGAAGAAGGGAAGATGAGAGGTGGTAGATAGTAAGCAAAGAAGGGAAGGGGAAGGTTGTAGATAGGAAGCGAAGAAGGGAAGGGGAAGGTTTGGTAGATAGGAACGAAGAAGGGAAGGGGAAGGTTGGTAGATAGGAAGCGAAGAAGGGAAGGGGAAGGTTGGTAGATAGGAAGCGAAGAAGGGAAGGGGCAGGTTGGTAGATAGGAAGCGAAGAAGGGAAGGGGAAGGTTGGTAGATAGGAAGCGAAGAAGGGAAGGGGAAGGTTGGTAGATAGGAAGCGAAGAAGGGAAGGGGAAGTTGGTAGATAGGAAGCGAAGAAGGGAAGGGGAAGGTTGGTAGATAGGAAGCGAAGAAGGGAAGGGGAAGGTTGGTAGATAGGAAGCGAAGAAGGAAGGGGAAGGTTGGTAATAGGAAGCGAAGAAGGAAGGGAAGGTTGGTAGATAGGAAGCGAAGAAGGAAGGGAAGGTTGGTAGATAGAAGCGAAGAAGGGAAGATGAGGTTGGTAGATGGAAGCAAGAAGGGAAGATGAGGGTTGGTAGATAGGAAGCAAGAAGGGAAGGGGAAGGTTGGTAGATAGGAAGCGAAGAAGGGAAGGGAGATTGGTAGATAGGAAGCGAAGAAGGAAGGGGAAGATTGGTAGATAGGAGCGAAGAAGGAAGGGAAGGTTGGTAGATAGGAAGCGAAGAAGGGAAGTGGAAGGTTGGTAGATAGGAAGCGAAGAAGGAAGGGAAGGTTGGTAGATAGGAAGCGAAGAAGGGAAGGGAAGGTTGGTAGATAGGAAGCGAAGAAGGAAGGGGAAGGTTGGTAGATAGGAAGCGAAGAAGGGAAGAGGAGGGTTGGTAGATAGGAAGCAAAGAAGGGAAGGGGAAGGTTGGTAGATAGGAAGCGAAGAAGGGAAGGGGAAGGTTGGTAGATAGGAAGCGAAGAAGGGAAGATGAGGGTTGGTAGATAGGAAGTGAAGAAGGGAAGGGGAAGGTTGGTAGATAGGAAGCGAAGAAGGGAAGGGGAAGGTTGGTAGATAGGAAGCGAAGAAGGGAAGATGAGGGTTGGTAGATAGGAAGCGAAGAAGGGAAGATGAGGGTTGGTAGATAGGAAGCGAAGAAGGGAAGGGGAAGGTTGGTAGATAGGAAGCGAAGAAGGGAAGGGAAGGTTGGTAGATAGGAAAGCGAAGAAGAAGGAAGATGAGGGTTGGTAGATAGGAAGCGAAGAAGGGAAGGGGAGGGTTGGTAGATAGGAAGCGAAGAAGGAAGATGAGGTTGGTAGATAGGAAGCGAAGAAGGGAAGGGGAAGGTTGGTAGATAGGAAGCAAAGAAGGGAAGATGAGGGTTGGTAGATAGAGCGAAGAATGGAAGGGGAAGGTTGGTTAGATAGGAAGCAAAGAAGGGAGGGGAAGGTTGGTAGATAGGAAGCGAAGAAGGGAAGGGAAGGTTGGTAGATAGAAGCGAAGAAGGAAGATGAGGTTGGTAGATAGGAAGCGAAGAAGGGAAGGGAAGGTTGGTAGATAGAAGCGAAGAAGGGAAGAGGAGGTTGGTAGATAGGAAGCAAAGAAGGGAAGGGAAGGTTGGTAGATAGGAAGCGAAGAAGGAAGGGAAGGTTGTAGATAGGAAGCGAAGAAGGGAAGATGGAGGTTGGTAGATAGAAGTGAAGAAGGGAAGATGAGGGTTGGTAGATAGGAAGCGAAGAGGAAGGGAAGGGTTGGTAGATAGGAGCGAAAAGGAAGGGGAAGGTTGGTAGATAGGAAGCGAAAAGGAAGGGGAAGTTGGTAGATAGGAAGCGAAGAAGGGAAGATGAGGGTTGGTAGATAGGAAGCGAAGAAGGGAAGATGAGGGTTGGTAGATAGGAAGCGAAGAAGGGAAGGGGAAGGTTGGTAGATAGGAAGCGAAGAAGGAAGGGGAAGGTTGGTAGATAGGAAGCGAAGAAGGGAAGATGAGGGTTGGTAGATAGGAAGCGAAGAAGGGAAGGGGAGGGTTGGTAGATAGGAAGCGAAGAAGGGAAGTTGATGGTTGGTAGATAGGAAGCGAAGAAGGGAAGGGGAAGGTTGGTAGATAGGAAGCGAAGAAGGGAAGATGAGGGTTGGTAGATAGGAAGCGAAGAAGGGAAGGGGAAGTTGGTAGATAGGAAGCGAAGAAGGGAAGATGAGGGTTGGTAGATAGGAAGCGAAGAAGGGAAGGGGAAGGTTGGTAGATAGGAAGCGAAGAAGGGAAGGGGAAGGTTGGTAGATAGGAAGCGAAGAAGGGAAGGGGAAGATTGGTAGATAGGAAGCGAAGAAGGGAAGGGGAAGGTTGGTAGATAGGAAGCGAAGAAGGGAAGGGGAAGGTTGGTAGATAGGAAGCGAAGAAGGGAAGGGGAAGGTTGGTAGATAGGAAGCGAAGAAGGGAAGGGGAAGATTGGTAGATAGGAAGCGAAGAAGGGAAGGGGAAGGTTGGTAGATAGGAAGCGAAGAAGGGAAGGGGAAGATTGGTAGATAGGAAGCGAAGAAGGGAAGATGAGGTTGGTAGATAGGAAGCGAAGAAGGGAAGGGAAGGTTGGTAGATAGGAAGCGAAGAAGGGAAGATGAGGGTTTGGTAGATAGAAGCGAAGAAGGGAAGGGGAAGGTTGGTAGATAGGAAGCGAAGAAGGGAAGGGGAAGGTTGGTAGATAGGAAGCGAAGAAGGGAAAATGAGGGTTGGTAGATAGGAAGCGAAGAAGGGAAGATGAGGGTTGGTAGATGGAAGCAAAGAAGGAAGGAAGGTTGGTAGATAGGAACGAAGAAGGGAAGGGGAAGGTTGGTAGATAGGAAGCGAGGAAGGGAAGGGGAAGGTTGGTAGATAGGAAGCGAAGAAGGGAAGGGGAAGGTTGGTAGATAGGAAGCGAAGAAGGGAAGGGGAAGGTTGGTAGATAGGAAGCGAAGAAGGGAAGGGAGGTTGGTAGATAGGAAGCGAAGAAGGGAAGGGAAGTTGGTAGATAGGAAGCGAAGAAGGGAAGGGGAAGGTTGGTAGATAGGAAGCGAAGAATGGGAGTGTTGGCAGATAGAAAGCGGATAAGAGGAAAATGCTGATAGAATAGACGTATGCGAAGAAAAATGAAGAAGAATTAAAAGAATGATGCTGATAACTGATAGGAAAGGCATATGAGGTAATGGTAGACGTCGGGAAAACGAAGCGAAGAAAGGGAAGAGGAGAATGCTGATAACTGATAAGATGCAGAAAGGAAAGAGAACAATAAGAATACTGATAACTGATATGATATACAGAATAAACTATGACAGTGGACAAGAAACAAAATGTAAAACAGGGAGGAGATGAAAAATGATAAAGCAGATTGCAACGAAAAGGGAAATGCAAGAGACGAGAAGCAGAAAAAGAAAGTGAATTTGGTCGTCCTGGGATGAATAGGCTCTTACGCTTTCTCGTTCTAGGAAATGTGCTTAATGGCCGAATTCTGTTGAGTGTTGCAGGTCCGAAGGAAGGATGAAAGAAAGGAAGAAGGAAGGATGAAAGAAAGGAAGAAGGAAGGATGAAAGAAAGGAAGAAGGAAGGATGAAAGAAAGGAAGAAGGAAGGAAGAAAGAAAGGAAGAATGAATGTATGAAAGAAAGAAAAAAAGAAAGAGGGTATGAGGAGAAGAGGATAAGAACGGCGAGAAAGAAGAGGTGTAAGAGGGAGGAGAGGATAAGAAAGGAAAGATGGTATGACGAAGAGGGAATAAGAAAGGTGAGAAAGAAGGAAAGAGAGAACGGATGAGGGGGAGGAGAGATGGGAAGGGAAAGAATCGAAGAAGAGATAGGATAAGAACGGTGAGAAAGAAGGGAAAAGAAGGTGTGGAGGAGAGAGGAGAGTATAAGAAAGGAAAGGCAGAGGAGGGTTTGGGAGAAGAGAGGAAATGGGAGAGAAAGGAGAGGTTAAGAAAAGAAAGACAGGAAAGATATTTAAAGAGAGGGAGAATAAAAACGGGAGGAAAGAAGGGAAGAGAGAAAGGAGGGGGTGAGAGAAGGTAAGAAGGAGAGGAGATAATAATAATAAGAACGGAGGTTTGAAAAAGGAAAGTGTAATTACATGGAAGGGGAAAACATATACGAGATGAGAGGAAGAGCGAGATAGTAGGAGAAGCAGAGAGGAGAGAATAAAAACGGGAAGAGGGAAGGAAGAATTATCACAAAGGCCGGGATTGTGAGTGGGCGAGATTGAATAGTGAAAGAGGAAGGGGAGAGAAGGGAATGAACACGGGAGAAACGAAGTGCCGAGGGGAACCGAGAGAGGTGAGATAAATAGGAAAAGCAGGAAAGCGAGAGAAATAAAGAGTGGAGAGAGAGAGAAATTGGATAAAAGGTTAAATAAAATGTAATGATACGAATAAGAGAGAAAATAGATGAAAGGAGGATGAGAGAGTAAAGTTGGATGATACTGAAAGAGAGAATGAGAGAGTAGGTAAGAGGAAGAACGATAACGGGAAGTGATAGCGAACGAGAGTGTCTGGATAAATAGGAGAAAGAGAAATGGAGATGATAGGGAGAGATAAAACAAATAATATTGGTTGTTTATATTTCCTTTCGCAGTCGTATTACACCTGTGCGCGTCTTGCAGATATGATTTTCAAGAAAGAAGGGGGGACAGAAAAGAGTTCCCATTTCCCATACATTTGCATGAAAACTATATGTAGGCAGCACGAATCTGTAGGATTCATAATGAATGTCAAAGTATTCCAATAATGCAAAGAGTTTAATTAAAGGTGGCGAGCTAGGCTTGAGTTCTGAATCCGTGAGCTGTCTTGGCATTAGCCTATCCGGCCATGTAGGCCTATGTGACAGGGACGAAATGATCCCAGTGCCTCCATGAGCAAGTGTGGTGGTGACGAATACTACTAAAAGTACTCGAGGTACTACTCAAGGTGGCTGTATAGTGAGGACCGTCGTGCATACGAGGAGAGTGAATAAGTGGGTGAGTGAGTGAGTTAGTGCGTGAATGAGTGAGTGAGTGAGTGACTGTGAGCGGAGACGGACTTAAGGTGGATAATGAAAGTGGCCTTCCCTTTCGGCTTTATTCGCTTCAAAATGAGTGGATGCAGGCTGGACTCTTGCCGATGTATGGAAAATGCCCCCCTTTTATTCTGGCACTCCAGCCAGCGGAGTGTCAGATTTATTCGACCTTGACATGGGAGGGTGAGTCGCTGGGCTTGCTCAAGGGGGAGATGTAGGTCACTTGGAAGATTCTTGGGTAAACCAGACTCAGCAGCGGAAAGTGCGAAGTGGTTGCTTCCTGTGACAAGGTAAACTCAGGAGGGTGCGACAGAAAGGCGCAGTCTTTGGTCAGCCAGGCACAGATATATGGAACGCCATCTTCTGGATGGTGTTTGTGTGTGCGTGTAGCACACATTTGCATATACGTTTAAACTAATTGTACCACGCGTAAGTGATAGTAGCTTATTTGCAGAGAATGTTTAGAATATGTTAAACATATTAGTTTGATCAAAGAACTACAAATTTAATATATTTTGTTAAATATAATTTCTTATCAGAAAATAGAGAGAAAAAGAGAAAGAAAGAGAAAGAGAGAGAGGGGGGGATTGGATGATCAAGAGAAAGAGAAAGGAGAATGATAAACAGTGAGAGAAGGGGCATAATGAAAGGAGGGGTAGGGGGAGGAGGGAATCGATCATCATTACAGGAAAGCAACGCACTACCGAAAAAAACAAGAAGACGGCTGTGCGTCGTGGCAAAGCGGGTGGCCGTCCTGAGTGTGCTTGTGATGAGATGACAAGAATGAAAGAGGATAAGAGATTAAGAAGAGAAAGCAGAGTAAAGAAGAGAGAGAGAGAGAGAAGGGTTGACGAGCGATAGGGGGAAAGGCGGGAAGGAGATGTTCGTAATGGCGAGGGGCTGAATAATCTACGTGTTGGCGGGAGATTGTCCTTGTGAAGTCGTGCGGTATCTCTGGTCCCCGTCTGTCACTTGACGCTCTCTCTCTCTCTCTCTCTCTCTCTCTCTCTCTCTCTCTCTCTCTCAATTCTCTCTCTCTCTCTCTCTCTCGGCTCTCCTCTCTCTCTCTCTCTCTTTCTCCTCCCCCTCTTTCTTTCTGTCTTTCTCCTCCCCCCCCCCCTCTCTCTCTCTCGTTCTCTCTCTCATCGCTCTCTCTCGTCCATCTCTATTCTACTCGTCCTCTATCCTTCTCAACTCTCTCTCTCTCTTCTCTCTCTCCCTCTCCCTCTCTCTCCTCTCTCCTTCCTTTCTTTCTTCTGTCTTTCTCCTCCCCCCCCCCCTCTCTCTCTCTCTATCTCCAACACCTCCTCTCTCCCCTCCTCGTCTCCTCTCTCTCTCTCTCCCGCATCTCATCCTCGGACCTCTTCTCTCGCCGCAAACCCAGATCCATCCTCCATCCTATCTGATTCGACTACCTCCCCCCCCCCCCCCTGTCTTTCGTCTCCGCACTCTCTCCCCTTCCTCACTCCACCCCCTCTCCACTGTGTCTCTTGCGGGTCTCTCGCTCTCTCTCTCTCTCTCTCCTCTCTCTCTCTTCCCTCTTTTTTCTTTCTTATTCTTTGTTTCTTTCTGTCTGTCTTTCCTCCTCCCTCCCTCTCTCTCTCTCTCTCCTCGCTCTCTCTCTCTCTCCTCTCTCCGTCCTTTCTCCGTCTCTCCCTCTCCTTCCCGTTCCACTCTCTCTCTCTCTCCTCCCTCTCTTTCTCCTCTCCTTCCCTCCTCACTTCACCTCTCTCTCGTCTCTCTCACTCTCTCTCTCTCTCACTTTTCTGTACTTTCTCTTTTTTCGCTTCTCCTTCCCCTCCTCGCTTCCCCCCCCCCCCCCTCTCTCTCTCTACTCTCTCCCCCCCTCACTCCTCATCTCGACTCTCTCTTCAGATCATCTCCTCTCTCTCTCTCTCTCCTCTCTCTCTCTCTCTCTCTCCTCTCCTCCACTCTCCTCTCCTCCACTTCCCTCTCCCTCTCCTCGTCTCTCTCTCCTCTCCTCTGCTCCTCAATCCCTCCTCCCTCTCCTCCTACTCTCGTCGTCTCCTCCTTCCTCTCTCCTCCTTCTCTCCTTCCTCTCCTCGACTCTCACTCACATCTTCTCTCCTTCATCTCTGCCGTCTCTCATCCCCACTTCCCACATCCTCCTCCCTCCCTCTTCTCCGTCCCGTCTATCTTCTCTCCTCCCTCCCCTTCTCTCCCTCCCTCTAGCCATTCTCTCCCTCTTCCTCCCCCTCCCCTCGCGCTCTCTCTCTCTCTCTCCACTCTCTCTCTCTCTCTCTCTCTCTCTCTCTCTCCACTCCTCTCTCTCTCTTTCTCCACCTCTCTCTTTCTCCACTCCTCTTCCTCTCTCTCTTTCTCCACTCTCTCTCTTTCTCCACTCTCTCTCTCTGTTCTCACACTCTCTCTCTCTCTCTTCCCTCTCTCTCTCTCTCCTCTTTCCCTCTCTCTCTCTCTTCTCCCTCTCTCTCCCTCTCTTTCTCCCCTCCCTCTCTCGCTCTCTCTCCTCTCTCTCTCTCTCCGTCTTCCCAATCCATCTCTCTCCTAACTCTCTCTCTCCTCTCATCTCTCCATCAGTCTCTCTCTCTCTCTCATCTCTCTCTCCTCTCTCTTCTCTCTCTCTTCTCGTCTCTTCTCTTTCTCCTGTCTTTCTCCCTCTCTCTCTCTCTCTTTCTCTCTCTTTCTCTGTCTTTCTCTCTCTCTTTCTCTGTCTTTCTCTCTCTCTTTCTCTGTCTTTCTCTCTCTCTTTCTCTTGTCTTTCTCTCTCTCTTCTTTCTCTGTCTTTCTCTCATCTCTTTCTCTGTCTTTCTCTCTCTCTTCCTCTGTCTTTTTCTCTTGTCTTTCTCTCTCTTTCTCTGTCTTTCTATGTCTCTTTCTCTGTCTCTTTCTCTGTCTTTCTCTGTCTCTTTCTCTGTCTTTCTCTGTCTCTTTCTCCGTCTTTCTCTCTCTCTCTGTCTTTATCTCTCTCTTTCTCTGTCTTTCTCTCTCTCTCTCTCTGTCCTTTCTCTCTCTCTCTCTCGCTCTCTCTCTCTCTCCTCGCATCTCTCTCTCTCTCTTACTCAATCCCTCTCGCATCTCTCTCTCTCTCTCTCTCTCTCTCTTACTCGTCTCTCTATCTCTCTCTCCTCTCTCTTCCTCTCTCTCTCCATCTCTCTCTCTCTCTCTCACCTCTCTATCTCTCTCTCTCTCTCTCCCCTTTCACTCTTTCTCTCTTTCTCTCTCTCTCTCTTCTCTTTTCCCCCTTTCTCTTTCTCTCTCTCTCCCCTTCTCTTTCTCCTCTCTCTCTCCTCCTCTTTCTCCTCTCTCCCTCGCTCTCTCCTTTGCTCCTCTCTCTCCTCTCTCTCTAGGGACATCTCTTCTCTCCTCTCTCTCTCGTCTCATCTCTCTCCTCTCGCTCTCATCTCAAATCTCCTCTCTCTCTCTCCCTCCCTCCCTGTGATATGTGTGTGGTACGTACGATCCCACAGGGTGGTACTCTGGTTCTCTGGTGGTTTGTTTCTTGAAGGTGTGTAGAGTTAAAGTTTGTCGCTAGTTTTCACAACTTTTTATTTTCTGCGAGGTATGGTAAACGTCTTACAAAGGATGAGCCACGCAGAGACGGCCCTGGGGAGCGTCCAGCGACCCACGTTCTCGAGCGGTCTGTCTTAAAATGCTCAGAAATTCTATGAACAAATATCGTTTTGAAACATTCATAATGAAAAACATGAAAAGAATTTGAATGACAAAATTCCGATACGTATGTTCACTGGTGTTTTTCGGGGGGGGGGGGGGGGGGGGGGGGGTGTGAGGACAAGGGTACCTTATAATACAGTTTGTGTGTAAGAAGAGAGCTAATGGTGTTTACAATACTAAATGGTTAGGATAAGGTGACAAAATTGGTGAGTATCGCACAACATAAAAATCATTTCGGGAATTATCATAAAGATAGCGATAACATATATAGTAGGTGGTTCAGAATAAGCATTTTCTGACTAACATTTTGAAGTATAAACACAATAATTGTACACACGACAATAGAAAAACAGCATGGGAAATTGTTTACAAGCAATAAGGGTGGGATTAGACGTGTTTCTAAGGTCACTATCATTGTCACGGTTGTATATCTGGTTGGGGTCGGCTGGACAGTGGAGTTTATTGTAGAGAGAGATACACATGGGCTTTTCTTTCTGGTATGAGGCCATAAAGATTCATCCTATCCATTTACACTCACCCCCTCCGTCCTTCCCTCCCTCCCTCGTCCCCTTTCTCCCCCTCCTCTTCTCTCTTCCCTCTCCATCCTTTCCCTCCCTTCTTCCTCCCTCCTCCCCTCCCCTCCCGTCCCTCCCTCCCTCCCCTCCCTCCCCTCCGCTCCCTCCCTCCCTCCCTCCCTCCCTCCCTCCCTCCCCTTTATCTTTCTCACTTGCTCTCTCCCCTTTCTCTTTCTCTCTCTTTCTCTCTCCCCTTTATCTTTCTCTCTCTCTCCCCTTTATCTTTCTCTCTCCCCTTTATCTTTCTCTCTCTCCCCTTTATCTTTTCTCTCTCATTCTCCCCTTTATCTTTCTCTCTCATTCTCCCCCTTTAAATCTCTCTCTCTCTCTCTCTCTCTCTCTCTCTCTCTCTCTCTCCTCTCCTCTCGTCGCCTTCTCAACTCTCCTCTCTCTCCTCTCCTCTCTCCTCCTTTCCCCCCTCCGTCCTTCCCTCTTTCTCCCTTCCGTCCTTCCCTCCTTCCCCTCCCTTCCCTCTTCCTCTTTCTCTCGCCTTCGCTCCTTTCATCTTCTCCCTGCATCCTCCTCTTCCTGTTCCTTTCTATTCCCTCTTCTTCTCTCCTTCCCTCTCTCTCCTCCCCCCTGCCCCCTCCCTGTGTGCCTTCTCTCCATTTTTTGCTTCTCCCCATTGAAGGGTGAGGGATATTCGCTAGAAGTCGAGTGTGTGGATGATAATGTCAGTGAAGAGTAAGAGGGAGAGTTTATGTGTGCCTGTGCACATTTCATTTGGTGTTTGGGACTACTTAGGCAATCGGAACAAGGAAGTCCCTTAATTAAAAGGCTACAGAAACAATGTCTACATTGGCCAATAACGGTTGAGTCCCGCTGTTATGCAACACGGAGAGGGAAGAGGGTAAAAGTGAGGACCGAGGGGAGAGTGAGGAAGGGAGGGGGTACAAGAGAAAGGAGACGGGAGGGAGGGAGAACAACAGGAAGGAGGGAAGGGTGAGGATAGGGGAAGGGAAGGGGGCTTGAGAACTTGTTTCGGCATTGCACCCAGGAAAATTCACACGAGTTGGACCCGAGAACCGAAGAGTAGAAGCCCGACTTATGAGGTACAATGACCAAGATAATCAATTTCATTGTTTTATAATTAGCATTAATTAACTTGCAATCAAGTGAGACCCCATTTCGGTAGATAGGACGAAAGTCTGACATTTTTTTTTTTACAACTTAGGAATGTTAACTGACTTTCAAGAAAAATGTGAGATGCTGTCAATCACAGGAGAAAAGGCCCTGTTCCCATTCGGAATTCGTCAAGGTGTGATGAGTTACCAAGGGCATTTTTCATATTGATTATGAAGTTGGACTTCAAGTGGCTTTTAATTTTCGTTTGGTCAGCTTTATTGACTTCTTAAGATCTCCTTGCTTGCTGTTACACACACACACACACACACACACACACAACACATAGCACACACACACCACACCACACTACACCCACACACACACAACACACACCCACACACACACACAACACACACACAAACACCACCACTGGATTTACTGGTTTTATTGCCAGCCTTCTCACAGACGAAGGGGAAAGGTGAACTTTATCATCTGCAAATCAGATAGGTTTGCACGGCGACACAGGTTCAAGAGTTGTCAAGCGGCAGTGCAAACAGGACATTTTTTTGCTGTAAGTTAGACCTCGGACGTCAACACGCTAAACCGTGGTCGTGGTTATGGGATCCTCGGATAGTACGGTTTTTTTTCTTTTTTTTTTCACTCGAAAGGCATTTTTTTTATGCCTTAGGAGGAATGGAAGGGACCAAGATTGGTAGTTGCACATCTATTCGTTGTATTTTTTGTATCTTAATTCTATCTGGCTGTTCTTGTCTTGTTTTTTATTCCGTGTTAAATTTGATTGTCCTTATCTGTATTTTCTGTTTTCATCTAGTTTTAGGTATCAAATTTCTATTTTTCTTTCTGTTCTCTCCCATTCTCCCTCTCACTCGATCCCTCTCTTTGGCCTCCAGACTCATTACTCTTCCTCCGTCCCTCATTCATTTTATTTTATCTCTATCTGTATTTTCTGTCTTCATCTCTTCCATTCTCCCTCTCACTCTCACTCCCTCTCTTTGCCTCCAATACTCTTCTTCCCCCTTCCCCCTTTATTTTCCTTTGTCTTACCAAACCAATCGGCGCAACAACCTTTAGGAACCCCCCCTGCAAACCTCCCCCTTGACCCCCAAGAAGCTCTCTCTCTCTCTCTCTCGCTTTCCTCTCTCTCTCTCCTCTCTCTCTCCTCCTTTTCTCCCCTTCTCTCTCCTCTTTTTTCCTCTCTTTTCTCTCCTCTCTCCTTTTCTCTCATTCCTCGGCAAGCCTCCACCCTTGACCCACGCAAAAAGCTCTTTCTCTCTCTCTCCCCTCTCCCTCTCTCTCAAATTTTTTTTCTCAATTTCTCTCTCCTCCTCTCTCCTCTCCCCTTCTCTCTTTCTCCTCTCCCTCTCTCTCTCTCTCTCTCTCTCTCTCTCCCCCTCTCTCCCCTTCCCCCTTCTCTCTCTCTCCTCCTCTCTCTTCTCTCCTCTCTCTCTCAATTCCTCTGGCAAGCCTCCACCCCTTGACCCACGCAAAAAACTCTCTCTCTCTCTCTCTCCCTCCTCTTCTCTCTCCTTCTCCCTCTCCTCTCTCTCTCCTCTCTTCTCTCTCCTCTCTCTCTCTCTCCTCTTTTCCCCCTCCCCCCTCTTCTCCTTTCCCCTCTCTCTCCTCTCTCCCCTTCGCTCCCTCTTCCTCTCTCTCTTTTTCCTCTTTTTCCCATCTCTCTCTTCTCTTCTCTCCCCTTACTCTCTCTCTCTCTCTTTTTACCCCCTCTCTCTCCCCCTTCCCCTCTCTCTCTTCCTCCCTCTCTCCTCCTCTCAATTTTTCTTTCTTCTCTTTCTTTTTCCCCTCTCTTCCCCCGGGCCCCCCCCTTCCCCCGCTCTTTCTTCTCTCCTTTTTCTCTCCTCTCCTCTTTTTTCTCTCTCTCTCTCTCTCCCCTCCTCTCTCCTCTCTCTCCCTCTCTCTCTCTCTCTCTCTCCTCTCCCCCTCCTCTTTCTCCCCCCTCTCTTTTTTTCCCCCTCTTAATTTTTCCCCCTCCTCATTTTTTCTCTCTCTTTTTCCCCCTTTTTCATTTTTCCCCCTTTCTCAACTCTCCCCTCTCTTATTCTTCTCTCTCTCTTTCCTCTTTCTTTTCCTCCCCCTCCTCTTTCTCTCTCTCCCTTTTCCCCTTCCCTTTTTTCCCCCCCCCCCCCCCCCCCCCCCTTACCCCCACTCCCTTTTCTCTCTCTTCTCTTTCCCCCTCCTTCTCTCTCCTCTTTCCCTCCCCCTCTCTCTCCCTCCAATTTTTCCTTCCTCTCTCTCTCCCCCTCCCCCCTTCTCTCTTTTTCCTTTTTCCCCTCTCTCTTCCCTCTCCCTCTCTCTCCCCCCCCCTTTCTCCCTCTCTCTCTTCTCCCTCTCCCCTTCTCTCTCTCTCTTCCTCCCTCCCCCCCCTCTTCTCTCTCCCCCCCTCTTCTCTCTTCTCTCTCTCTCTCTCTTCCTCTCTCCTTCACCCCCTCTTCCTCTCTCTCTTCCCCTTTTCCTCCTTTCCCCTTTCCCCTCTCTCTTAAACTCCCCTTTCACCACCACTCTCCTTCTTCCTCTCTTTTCCCCCCCTTTCCTTTCCTCCCTCTCGGTCTTCTCTTTCCTCTCTTTTCCTCTCTCTTCTCTCCTCTCCTCCTCTCTTTTCTCCCCTCTCTCTCTTTTTCCCCCCTCTTTCTCTCTCTCTTTTTTCTTTTCCCCCTCCCCCTCCCCCCTTCTTTTTCTTCTCCCCTCCCCTTCTTTTCTCCTTCTCTCCCCTTTTTCTTTTTCCCCCTCCTCCCCTCCCCTCCCCCCTCCCCCCTTCCCCCTCCCCCTCCCCCTCCCCTCCCCTCCTCCTCTCCTCCCCTCCTCCTCTTTCCCCCCCTCCTCCTCCCCCCCCCCCCTCCCTTCCCCCCCCTCTTTTTCCTCTCCTCTCTTCCTTTTCTTCTTTCCCCCTCCTCTTCTCTCCTCCTCCTCTCTCTTCTTTTCCCCCTCTTTTTCCTCTTTCCCCCTTCTCTCTCTTTCCCCCCTCTCTTCTTCTTTTTCTTTTTCCCCTCCCTTTTTTTCTTTTCTCTTCCTCCTCTTTTTCTTTTCTTCTCTTCCCCCTCTTTTTTCTTTCTTCTCCCCCTCCCCTTTCTCCCCTCCTCCCCCTCCTCTTTTTCTTCTTCCCCCTTTCCCCCCCCTCCCTTCTTCTTTTTCCTCCCCCTCCTCTTCTTCTTTCCCCCTCCCCTCCTCTTTTTCCCTCCTTTTTCCTCCTTTTTCTTTCCTCCTCCTTTCCTCCTCTTTTTCTTCTTCTTTTTCTTTTTCTTCTTCTTCTTTTCTTCCTTTTTCTTCTTCTCCTTCCCCTCCTTCTTCTTCTTTTTCCTCCTCCCCCTTTTTCTTCCTTCCCCCCTTTTTCTTCCTCCTCCTCTTCTTCTTCTTTTTTTTCCTCCTCCTCTTCTTCTTCCTCCCCCCTCTTCTTCTTCTCGTCCTCCTTCTCTTTTTCCCCCCTCTTTTTTCTTCCCTCTTTTCTTCTTCTTTTTTCCTCTTCTTCTTCTTCTTTTTCTTCTTCTTCTTTCCCCCTCCCCCTTTCCCCCCTTCCCTTCTTCTTCTTCTTTCCCCCTCCCCTTCTTTTCTTCCTCCTCCCCTTCTTCTTTTTCCTCCCCTTCTTCTTTTTCCCCTTTTCTTCTTCCTCCTTTTCCCCTTCTTCCCCCCTTCTTCTTCCTCCTCTTCTTCTTCCTCTTCTTCTTCTTCTTCCTCATCATCATCATCATCATCCTCTTCTTCTTCTCCTCCTCTTTTTTCTCCACTACCTCTCACATCATTCCCTCCCTCCATCCCTGCTCTACCTCTCGCCATCCCTACTTCCCTACTTCCCTTCCTCCCTCCCTCACCCCTCCCTCCATCCCTTCCCCCTCACCCCCTCACCCCCTTCGAAATGGACCGTCCAGCGCAGCGGTGGCGTCGTGTAGGTATGTATGCAATGTGGTTCATGTAGGATATTTGATCACCTCTTTCGTGGTTTGCGAGTAATGCAGAATCCAGCGCACGCCATACGAGTAGAGTTGGAGAGGCGCGGCGTGAGAACTCCTTGGGCGTCGGAAGAAGGGTAAGGGGAGGAAGGAGGAGGGATGTGGAGAGAGGGAGGCGACTGGAAGCAAAGAGGGATGTGGGAGGGAAGGGAAGGGAGAAGAGGGAAAGAATATAGGAATGCAGAGGGGGTGGAGGGCTGGAAATGGTTAGACAGGGAAGTGAAGGAGAGTAGGAGGGGGGAGAAGGAGAGCGGATGGACGGGAAAGAGCAGGAGAAAGGGGGTGGGAATGAGAAAGCGTGAAGAGAGAGGGAGAGAGGTTGAGAGAGAAGGAGGGAGGGAGAGAAGGGGAGGCAGGTAAGAGGAGAAAGGGACGATTACAGGAAAGGGGAAAAGGGAAGTATAAGGGGGAGAGGGGAGAGGGACAGAGGTCAAAGGGCATAGAGGGGAAGGGGGGGGGTCACTTTGACCAGCCTCTGAATAATGCGGCGCGTGTTTACGATTATCGTGCAAAGGCGAGGGGAGGGAGGGGGAGAGGAGGAAAGGGATGGAGGAAAGGGGGAGGGGGTACTTTGCATGCAAGAGTCGCTGTGGGGGCGGGTCTTTTTTTTTTTTTTTTTTTTTTTTTTTTTTTTCTGTGTGTGGTGTGGTGTGTGTGGTGTGTGTGTGTGTGTGTTGGGTGTGTGTTGATGTTTTTTGTAGGGTATGTGTGTGTGTGTGTTTATGTATGAACGCTCTATTTTGCGAGATTATATGGGCGTGGTTTTTGTTGTTTGGTTAAGAGGAAGGGACTTCCTCTTAACCAAAGTGAGAGATGGGGCGAAAGACAGAGAAAGAGAGAGCGAGACAGTAGAAGCAAGAAGAGACGGCAACGATAATAGAGAGAGAAACGGAAGAGGGAGAGAAAGAGTGAGAAATATTTTCAGTTTTTTTTTTTTTTTGGTGGTGAAAAAGGCGGGTGAATGGGGAAACGGAAGGGAAAGGGGGAAGAAGGAGAAAAAAAGGGTGGAGACAAACAGGGGAGAATGTAAAAAGGAAAAAACAAAAAGAATAAAGGGAAAGGGAAAGGAAAAAAGGAAGAGAGACAGAAAAATAGAAGGAAAAAAAAAATGAGAACGAGACAAAAGAATAGAAGGATAGAGGGAGAAAAAAGGAGGGGAGCGCGAACCGGAGAAGAATAGCAGGATAGAAGTAGAAAAGGAGTGGACAAAGAGAGAGTTTTAGACGAGGTTCGCACGGTCCTGCGCGTGGGAAGGTCGCGCGAGGGTGCAGGACATTTTTTTCTATCTATCTTCCTCTGTTTGGTGGGGAATAAGCGGACGTCTTTGCCGGTTAAAGGTACGATTAGAGACTGCACCAACTATTTCTGTTGGAATCCAACGATTATCAGTGACTTGGGAAACCCACCCGCCCATCCTTTTTGGGTTTTACACTACGAAAAAAACCCACCAGCTCAGTCCACTGGATCGCGGGCATCAAAAAAAATTCGGTCCGCAGTCCCTCTTGTGGTAAGTTTGGATGTTTTTTTATTTAAAAGGAAAATTTTTTTGGCTTTACTTTCTCAAAAAGAGAGGTAATTGCTTCCCAAATTCCACATTTTTTTCCAGAAATATACGGGAAAAATTTTGGCGCCCCTTGTTTATGTTCTTCCGCCAAATGAGGTAAAAGATATATTGCATTGTTTTTTTTTTTTTTTTTAAAATAATAATTAATAAGTTTTTATAATTAAATTTTTAAAAATTTAATTAATAACTGTAAATTTATTTATATTTTTTAATTAAAAAGAATAGATATAAAATTAGACTAATCCCATGAAATACTATAGACTCTCAACGATATGATTTTTCCCACTGGAACATCGATGGACGAGGGGTTGCCCATCGCTCGGACGAGTAGGAAAAAAAAAACAGTGGAGGGAACCAATCGGGGGGAAAACCCCACTCAAAATGTTTAATTTTCTTGAATCGAGGGCCATTTGAACCCAAAATTTAAAAGGGATATGTACGGTATGCCCTACGAGTTCCCTGGGGGCCCAATGAACAGACAGACACAAAAACAGGGAAGCAGGAAGAGAAAGAGAGAAAAGAAAAAAAAGTTAGAGAGGCAGACAAAGGAAGCAAGAAAGGGGAGCATGAAAGGTACGGCGAGTTAGGATTTTTTAGGAGGATTTTGCTCAAGGGCGAGAAAGGTTTCTGGACGCTCAAGGGCGAGTTAGGGAAATCATGCAGACCCTCCCTCCCCTCCTTCCCCTCCCCCTCCCCTTCCCTCCTTCCCCTCCCCTTCCCCTTCCCTCCCCTCCCTTTCCCTCCTTCCCCTCCCCTTCCCCTCCCCTTCCCCCTTTCCCCCTTTCCCCTCCTTCCCTCCTTCCCCTCCCCCTTCCCTCCCCTCCCCTCCCCTTCCCCCCCTTCCCCCCTCCCCCTTCCCCCCTTTCCCCCTCCCCCCCCCTCCTTCCCCTTCCCCCTTTCCCTCCTCCCTTTCCCCCCTTTTCCCTTCCCCCCTTTCCCCCCCCCCTTCCCCCCCTTTCCCCTTCCCTCCTTCCCCCCCCTTCCCTCCTTCCCCTTCCCCTCCTTCCCTCCTTCCCCTTCCCCTCCTCCCCCCCCCCTCCTCCCCTTTCCCCCTCCCCTGCCCTCCTTCCCCTCCCCTTTCCCCTCCTTCCCCTCCTCCTTCCCTCCTTCCCTTCCTTCCCCTCCCCCTTCCCTCCTTTCCCCTCCCCCTTCCCTCCTTCCCCTCCACTTCCCCCCTTCCCCCCCAAACCCTTCCCCCCTTTTCCCCTCCACCTTCCCCCCTTTCCCCCTTCCCTCCTTCCCCTCCCTCTTTACCCCCCCCCCCCCCAAAATGCCCCCTGACAAATTAAGGGCGATAAAAAAATCAGTCTAAGGACGAGAGGGAACCCCTTTTTAAAGGGGCAACCCCCCGAGATTATGCTTAACCCGCCCCCGAGGCGGACCCAGCCGGTCATTGATTAATTAATTAATAACTCGGCAATTAGATAACCGGTTGTGTAGTGGTCTGGCGCTGGATAGCTAAACCGCCAGTTGAAGGGAGAACACTTCTAATTTTCTTCTATTTTCTTTTTATCTGATTGCTATTTGATGACTTTGTTGCCTTTGATCTTGTTAACTTTGTTATTATTGTTATAGTTGTTATTGTTTACTTTTATTATTGTTGTTATTATGATGGCAACTGTTATAATCATTATTATTACATTCTTTTTTCGATTTTCTCTCTTCTTTTGACAAAAAGGAAATAAAAGAAAGCTAAAATATCTTCAGAGGAGGAATCACTTAACCTCTTTCGTTAATGAAAGGTTTTCCTCCCCCCTTCTGGGCCCCTTTCCTCCCTCCAAATCCTACCCCTCCCCCTACCCCTACCCCTACCCCCTACCCCTACTCCCTCCCCTACCCTCCCCCTACTCCTCCCCCAAAACTCCTACCTACCCCTACCCTACCCCAAACCCTACTCCTACCACCCCTCCCCCCTTTTCTCCTCCATCCTCCGTCCACTCCTCTCCCCGTCTCCCTCCTACTCCTCCTCCTCTCCCTCCTACTCCTCCTCCTCTCCCCTCTTCCCCCTTCCCCCTCCCCCTCCCCCTCCCCTCCTTCCTCCTCCTTCCCCTTCCCCCTCCCCTCCTTCCTCCTCCTTCCCCCTCCCCCTCCCCTCCTTAATTGCAGGTGAGCGAGGCGATCGGGCGAGGCCGGATGTCACGCTCGTCGGCGGCCGTCTCTGATCAGGCGTTTGATTAATTCAGTGGCGCGATCGTGGTGGTGATATGGGGGGAGGGAGGGAGGGAGGGTAAGGATGGGGAAAGGGAGGGAGGGAGGGAGGGGGTAGGAGGTTAAGGAGGCTGTTCTGTAATTGCAGATGTTGATGTTTTAAAATGATGTTTGGGATTTTTTTAATTTTCCTTTTTGGGGATTTTTAAACTTGGCGTTTTCTTTTCCCGGGTTTTATTTCAAAATTTCTTGTTTATTTCCCCAACTGTCGTTGATTAAGGCATTTTTAATTTGTTTTCACTTCTTATTTGTGGGGGGAACCTGATTGTAAAAAATTTGTTTTCTGTTTTTTTAAATTGGGGGTTTCCGGCTTTTGGGTTATAAGTACATTTTTTATTTTTCCCCTAGATTTTTTGGTTTTGCTTTGGGCTTTACTCTTTTTAAAGACAAAACATTTAAAAAATGGGTTTGGGACTTTATTAGAGAAAGGAAAGAAAGGATTGGAATATATTGGTGATGAAAATTATAGTGTTGATAACATCAGATAGACAGTAATGCATATAATCTTCGAATAGTCTCTCCCTGGCTGTGGTATCATCCCCTCTCCCTCCCCTCCCCCATCCTTCCTCTCCCTCTCCCTCCCCCATCCGTCCTCTCCCTCCCCCCCCCCATCCATCTCTCCCCCCCACCCTCCCCTCCCCCCCCCCCTCCCCATCCCTCCCTCCCTCCCCCTCCCCCTCCTCCCCCTCCCCCCCCCCCCACCATCCTTCCCTCCCCCCTCCTCCCTCCCCTCCCCCCTCCTTTTCCCCAAACTTTCCTCTCCCCCCCCATCCTCCCTTTTCCACGGTCCAAGGGAAAAGCGAAGCAGGAGTGGCCAGCGCGGTTACGGCCGTCGCGAAAACCCTCCTATAGGGTTTGGGGAATGGGGGAAGGAGGGGGCGGGGGCGGCGGCGAAGAAAAGGGGGAGGAGGGGGGAGGAGGGGGCGGGGGGCGAGGGAGGGGGGGAGGAAAGGGGGGGGAAGAAGGAGGGGGGGAAGGGGAAAGGGGAGGCGGCGGCGGCGAGAGGAGGAGGAGTCGGGAAAAAGGGGGAGGAAAAAGGGGGCGGCGGCGGGGAGAGGAGGGGAGGGGGAAGAGGAGGGGGGGGGGGAAGGAGGAAAGGAAAGGGGGGGAGGAGGAGGGGGAGGGGGAGGAGGAGGCGGGGAAAAGGGGGAGGGGCGGGAAAAGAGAGGAGGGAAAGGGGGAGGGGGGGGAGGACGGAAAGGGGGGGGGCGGAAAGGGGTAGGGGGGAGGGAAGGGGGGGAAGGGGGAATTGTTTTTTTTTTGGGGGGGGGGGGGGAGGGAAAGGGGGAGGAAGGGGGGGGGAAAAAGTAGGGGGGGAGGGGGGAAGGGAGGGAAAGGGGGGTGAAAAGGAGAGGAAGGGGGGAAAGGGGGGAAGGGGTGTGAAAAGGAGGGGAAAGGGGGGGGAATAAGGGGTGTGAAAGGGGGGGAAAAGGGGGGGAAAGGGGGGAGGGGGGGGGGGGGGGGGGGTTAGTGTTTTTTTAGGTGGGGGGGGGGGGGGGGGTGTGGGAAAAAGGGAGGAAAGGGGGGGAGGGAGGGGGAGGGAAAGGGGGGAAAGGGGGGAGGGGGGTTGGGGGGTGGGGGGAAAAAAATAAAAACAAGAAAGGGAGGGGGGGAAAAAGGGGGGGCGGGGAAGGGGGGGGAAAGGGGGAGGAGGAAATGTTTTGGGGGTGGGGAAAAAGGGAATGGGGAAAAAGAAGGGAAAGGGGCGTGGGGGCGTTTTTGCTTGCCGTTGTTTGGGAGTGTGTTTTGGGTAGGGAAAAGAGAATGGGATTTGGGGGGGCGGGGGGAAAAAAAAGGGCCAAAAAAAATTTTTAAAGAAGGGCCCGGGGGGACCTTCCGGGCGGCGGTTTGCGCGTTTGGTTGGGGAAGTTTTGGGTTTTTGGGGGGGGGGGGTTCCCTGAAAGTTTTTGGGGAAAAGGGGGGGGTGGGGGGCGCGGGGGGGGAAAAACCCAAAACAAAAGACCAAAAATGAAAAAACCCCGCACTTCTCCGGGACAGCACCCCGTTTTCCCGAAAGCACTATTTAAAAGGGGAAACCCCGCCGCCCCGGGCCTTTTTTGCAAGGGGGGGGTTCCTGGGCCCCAGTCTAAACGCGGGCAAGGGGATTTCCGTGAACGCCGAGCCCCCCAAAAGACGGGGGAAAAACAAACAAAAAAAAAAAAACGGCCCCGCACCCCAACCACCGCACGCACCACCATAAAAAAAAACCCTTCACCACCACCAACACGACCACCACCAAGCCAAAACCCCACCACCAAAGGGAAATACCACGACCACCCCACCACACACATTTCAACCCCCCCACACAACATACCAAAACCCCCACACAAAAATACCGGCCACCACACACACATACCCACAAAAACACACACAACCACCACAACACACACCCAACAACACAAACCACACACACACACAACCACACACACAAGGAAAAACACACACCAACAATTTCACAACCAAAAAAACACCACACACAAACCCCAAAAAAAAACAAAACGCCACCACAACAAAACCACAACCCACACACATTTTCCACGAAAAACTAACCAGCAAAAAAACAAGGGAAAAAAACCAAGAAAAAACCGCCCAACCCACCCAAACCAAAAACGGCCACCAACGCCACGGCCAATCTTCCAAAACCCTTTTTCCCGCAAAAAAGGCCCGAATTTCAAGGGGGAAAAATGCCCCGGTCTCGAGATTTTTTTTTCCCCCCAAAAGGGGTTTGGGGGAGGCTTGGGGGAAAAGGGGGAAAATGGATGGGGAAAGGAGGGGGGCCGGGTTTTTAATTAGGGGGGAAGGCTGGGGGGGGTGATAAATGGGGGATTGGGGGTTTTGGGGAAGGGGGGGTTTGGATTTGAGCCGGGGGGGGGGTTGAAGTGCATTTTTTGCGTTGTTGTTTATTTATTTTCATGTTTTTTATATTTATTGGGTTTTTTTATTCCCTTAGACGTACAAATTAATAATATTTTATATATATTTTATATACCTCCCCCCCAAAACTTCCTCTCCCTCTCCCTCCCCCATCCATCCTCTCCCTCCCCCTCCCCCATCCATCCTCTCCCTCTCCTTCCCCCATCTTTCCTCTCCCTCCCCCATCCTCCTTCTCCACGGTCAAGGCAAAAGCAGAAGCAGGAGTGAGCCAGCGCGGTTACGGCCGTCGCGCACACGTCCGTATCAGGATTTGGCGAATGGGAGAAGGAGGAGGCGGCGGCGGCGGCGAGAGAAGGAGGAGGAGGGGGGAGGAGGCGGCGGCGGCGAGAGGAGGGGGGGGGGAGGAGGAGGGGGAAAGAGGAGGAGGGGGGGAAGAAGGAGGAGGAGGGGGGGGGGAAGAAGGAGGAGGAGGAGGCGGGGGGAAGAAGGAGGAGGAGGAGGCGGCGGCGAATGGAGGAGGAGAGGGGAGAGAGGAGGAGACGGGAAAGAGGAGGAGGAGGGGGGGAAGGAGGAGGAGGAGGAAGGGAGGGGGAAAGAGTAGGAGGAGGGGGGAAGGAGGGAAGGGGTGTGAAAAGGAGAGGAAGGGGGAAGGAGGGAAGGGGTGTGAAAAGGAGAGGAAGGGGGAAGGAGGGAAGGGGTGTGAAAAGGAGAGGAAGGGGGAAGGAGAGGAGGGGGTAGGGTAGGAGAGAGGGAAGAGGGGGGTGGGTGGTGGGGAAGGATGG
>NC_051395.1:32979345-32984345 GCF_015228065.2 Penaeus monodon | reverse complement strand
TACCCCCCTCCCTTCCTCACTCTCCCTCGGTCCTCCCTTTCTACCCTCTCTCCCTCTCCGTGTTGCATAACAGCGGACTCAACCGTATTGTCCAATGTACATTGTTTCTGTAGCCTTTTTAATTAAAGGGACTTCCTTGTTCCGATTGCCTACAGGTAGTCCAAACACAATATGCAAATGTGCACAGGCATATACATAAACTCTCACTCTTACTCTCACTCTCACTCGCATATTCATCCACACACTCGACTTCTAGCGAATATCCCTCACCCTTCAATGGGGGAGAAGCAAAAATGGAGAGAAGGGCACACAGGGAGGGGGCAGGGGGGAGGAGAGAGAGGAAGGGAGAGAAGAGAGGGAATAGAAAGGAAAACAGGGAAAGAGGAGGCAGGGAGATAGATGAAGAGCGAGGGAGAGAAAGAGGAAGGGGGAGGGAGGGAGGGAGAGAGGAAGAGGGAGGGAGGGAAGGAGGGAAGGACGGAGGGAGGGAAGGAGGGAAGGACGGAGGGAGGGAAAGAGAGAGAGAGAGAGAGAGAGAGAGAGAGAGAGAGAGATAAAGGAGAGAGAAAGAGATAAAGGGGAGAATGAGAGAGAAAGATAAAGGGGGAGAGAGAGAAAGATAAAGGGGAGAGAGAGATAATGATAAAGGGGGAGAGAGAAGATAATGATAAAGGGGAGGGAGGGAAAGGGAGAGAGGGAGAGAGGAAGAGCGAGGGGGAGAAAGAGGAAGAGGGAGGGAGGGAAGGACGGAGGGAGTGTAG
Source organism: Penaeus monodon (assembly GCF_015228065.2). Taxonomy (NCBI): domain Eukaryota; kingdom Metazoa; phylum Arthropoda; class Malacostraca; order Decapoda; family Penaeidae; genus Penaeus; species Penaeus monodon. The sequence continues at coordinate 32,983,584 of NC_051395.1, read as the reverse complement.
TGAAATGGATAGATGATCTTTATGCCTCACATACCAGAAAAGCCATGTGTATCTTCTCTTATAATAAATCCACTGTCCTCAGCCGACCCCAACAGGTATACAGCCGTGACAATTGATAGTGACCTTAGAACACGCTAATCCCACCCTTATTGCTTGTAAACAATTCCCATGCTGTTATTCTATTGTCTGTGTGTATAATTATGTGTTGTTTATACTAAAAATGTTCGTCAGAAAATGCTTATTCTGAATCACTATATATGTTATCGCTATCTTTATCGATATTCGAAATGATTTTATGTTTTGTGAATACTCAGCAATTTTGTTTCCTTATCACTAACCATTTTAGTCTTGTAAACACCATAGCTCTCTTCTTACAAAACCCAACTGTATATAAGGTCCCCTGTTCCTTCACACGAAACCACCATGTGACCATATGTACGAATTTTGTTCATTCAAATTCTTTCATGTTTTTCATTATGATATGTTTCAAAACGATATTGTTCATAGAAATTTCTGAGCAGTTAAGATAGACCGCTCGCAGAACGTGGGCCGGCTGGACGCCTCCCAGGGCGTCTCTGCTTGGCCCATCCTTTGTAAGCCAGTTACCATACTCTCGCAGAAATAAAGTTGTGAACCAGCGACAACTTTAACTCTACACACCTTCAAGAACAAATCACCAGAGAACCAGAGTACCACCCTGTGGGGACACGTCTCGTCTCGCGTCACCCCACGTCCCACACATCTTTACACTAGTGGCATCGCGCTGGGATTACACGTCCCCTTCATCTTTACATTGGTGGCATCGCTCTGGGATAATCGCACCACACGAAACCCTCCGAAGATTACTGCATCACAGGAAGTCCCTCTGAAGACAGTTTATTGATTCCTGCAAAGCGGAGACACCTTTGTCAATTCTTTTCACTGAAGACTTCATCTCACGAACATCTGCGAATTCCCGACATCAAGCAAGAAGCCAGTCTTCCCTGCCGAGCTAACATCGCGCCTCCCCAGCCCCACAGTACTTCAACCCCTTTGTCGCAGTCTTAAAACATTTGCTGCATTTGCCTGACGCCTGCAACATCAATAAAAAACACTGCCCTGCCAGTACCTCAAGGTGAGTTCCTTTATCTCGCTGTTCTCATCTTTTTAGGAAATCCCCTGGGGGAAGTGAAGTGTCTGATTTCCTCTCGCTTTCGCGAACACCCGTGTTCCTCCCCTCATAGAAAAGGAGATCTCCCCTCAGCTGACATCTGTCTCCCGCTCGCTCTGTGCCCCGCCTCACTCACCTATACCCTGCGGTTTGCCTAACTTTTATTTCTCTGTAGTTCTGTCTAACTATGAGTACTTAATTAGTCTCATGTTAATCTATGTCGTGATGATTTCTGAATCAACACGATGCTGAATTTCAGTTCATTCATTATTAACTATTTCATAGGAAAATCTTTCCTGTGTATTTGCATGTTTTTAATAAGTATCTTCATTAGAAATTATTTTCCCGGATCTAGCATGCAATTACCTTAATTAAATTCTCATTAGCCTGCATTTCGATGCAACTACTCTCATTCCTGAAGGAAATATGTTATTGGTAGCTACACTCCCATTGTTGCACATGAATTTTAAATTCTATTTTTGTGGAGAATATTCCTGCATTTGCATGGCTCTGTAAAACTCGTAATTTCCTCGAGAATTTATCCTACAATCTCGATTGTTCATTACTGCTTTAATCTCTCAGGTGGGGTGTTGCAATTAACACTATTCCGAATCCATGACACGTTGCTTCCAGTCGTTTTCCCAATCATTACGGTTCATGTTGATATTGTAACTCCCTGAGATATGGATTATGACTTCTGTCGCCCCAAGACATAGTACTGTCGTTCTCGTTGCTGTCTGAGAACCAGACGCCCCTGCTGAAGCCCCCCGGGACCTTGACTTTCGGATCACCACGTCGCTGCCCTCGCCGCCGATCCCTGGCGCGCAAGCCTCGCTGCCCCGTTAACGAACCCATCTCACGGACGTTCTCGCTGTCGCATCACTGCCGACACCTTCTGCCCCACTGCACATCGCTGCAACTCCCGGGCCCTGTCCGCCGCCTCGTCCGCTGGTGATCGCCCGCCCGACGTCCTCGCCGCATCTCGTCTCACTCAGGACGCCATGCAAACACCTGCCGACGCCCCTTTGATACCTACGCAACTCCGGTCGGGGTCCGCCGCCTCGTCCGCTGGTGACGCCGCCCGACGTTTCCCCGCCGATCTCGTCGCATTTCAACTCACTCATCACACTTGATGCCCTGTGCTGGTGACTTGGCAAGAATGGTCTGTCTTGCCTGCCGAACCTCGTGACGCCATCACCATGGTGCTCCTCCTCTCCCGAGTGGACGAATCCTTCTCGCCAACGACGTGATCCTGATTCTTCGAAGACCTCGCTCTCAAGTTCTCCTCTCAGTCCTCATCTCCTCGCCCAAAAACTTGGTTCAGAATCTTCTAGAAAAGGTGTGGTGTCATTTACGACTGACACGGCGCCCTTTACAAGTTAAATGTGTCTTCAAGCGATCCTGTGGAACGATTGACAAACTCCTTGAGTGATCATCACTGCTGTCTCGTCCAAGACCCCCTGCGCCCTTTCAGAAACAGTGACCTGTGCAAACAAGCTCCCTAGGCCCCGACCTTAGAAGTCACCTATGGACCTTCCCTCATGCTAAATTTATAGGAGACTCCCTGTGTCGCTTGCCTCCCTCACCTATCTCCTGTCATTCACCTGCATCGTTACCCAAGAATCGAGGACGATTTTTCTTAGGTGACCGAGCGATGTAGTGAAAAAAATGGATAGGTGATCTTTATGCCTCATACCAGAAAAGCCATGTGTATCTTCTCTTACAATAACTCCACTGTCCTCAGCCGACCCCAACAGGTATACAACCGTGACAATTGATAGTGACCTTAGAACACGCTAATCCCACCCTTATTGCTTGTAAACAATTCCCATGCTGTTATTCTATTGTCTGTGTGTACAATTATGTGTTGTTTATACTCAAAATGTTCGTCAGAAAATGCTTATTCTGAATCACTATATATGTTATCGCTATCTTTATCGATATTCGAAATGATTTTATGTTTTGTGAATACTCAGCAATTTTGTTTCCTTATCACTAACCATTTTAGTCTTGTAAACACCATAGCTCTCTTCTTACACACAACTGTATATAAGGTACCCTTGTTCCTTCACCACGAAACCACCATGTGACCATATGTATCGGAATTTTTGTTCATTCAAATTCTTTCATGTTTTTCATTATGATATGTTTCAAAACGATATTTGTTCATAGAAATTTCTGAGCAGTTAAGATAGACCGCTCGCAGAACGTGGGCCGGCTGGACGCCTCCCCAGGGCGTCTCTGCTTGGCCCATCCTTTGTAAGCCAGTTACCATACTCTCGCAGAAATAAAGTTGTGAACTAGCGACAACTTTAACTCTACACACTTTCAAGAACAAACCACCAGAGAACCAGAGTACCACCCTGTGGGATCGTACGTACCACACATATATCACAGGGAGGGAAAGAGAGAGAGAGAGAGAGAGTGTAAGAGAGAGAGAGAGAGTAAGAGAGAGAGAGAGAGTAAGAGAGAAAGACAGAGAGCGAGAGAGAGAGAGAGAGAGAGAGAGAGAGAGAGAGAGACAGAGGCAGAGAGAGAGAGAGAGAGGCAGAGGCAGAGAGAGAGAGACAGAGGCAGAGAGAGAGAGAGAGACAGAGGCAGAGAGAGAGACAGAGGAGAGAGAAAGAGAAAGGGGAGAGAGAGAGAAAGAGAAAGGGGAGAGAGAGAGAAAGAGAAAGGGGAGAGAGAGAGAGAAAGAGAAAGGGGAGAGAGAGAGAAGAGAAAGGGGAGAGAGAGAGAAAGAGAAAGGGAGAGAGAGAGAGAGAGAAAGATAAAGGAGAGAGAGAGAGAGTGTGTAAGAGAGAGAGAGAGAGGTAAGAGAGAGAGAGAGAGTAAGAGAGAGAGAGAAGAAGAGAGAAGAGAGAGAGAGTAAGAGAGAGAGAGAGTAAGAGAGAGAGAGAGAGAGAGAGAGGAGAGAGAGAGAGAGAGAGAGAGAGAGAGAGAGAGAAGAGAGAGAGAGAGAGAGAGAGAGAGAGACAGAGGCAGAGAGAGAGAGAGACAGAGGCAGAGAGAGAGAGAGAGAGAGAGAGGCAGAGAGAGAGAGAGACAGAGGCAGAGAGAGAGAGAGACAGAGTCAGAGAGAGAGAGAG